>NC_073306.1:106826983-107157608 GCF_027595985.1 Sorex araneus
ATCTGATAAGGGATTAATATCCAGGATATACAAGACACTAGTAGGTTTGTCACTGTCACTGTCACTGTCATCCCATTGCTCATCGATTTGCTCAAGTGGGCACCAGCAACATCTCCATTGTGAGACTTGTTGTTACTGTTTTTAGCATGTCAAATATGCCATGGGTAGCTTGCCAGACTCTGCAGTGCGGGCGATACACTCCCCCTAGCTTGGCTGGCTCTCCAAGGGAGGCGGAGGAATAGCACCCGAGTCAGCTCCCTGCAAGGCAAATGCCCTACCATCTATGCTATTGCTCCAGCCCAACCCCATCAAAAAAATGGGAGAAGAAATTAACAGAAGTTTCTTCAAAAAAAGAAATACAAATGCCAAAAGGCACATGACAAACTGCTCCACATCGGCTAGTCATCAGGGAGATGCAAATCAAAACAATGAGATATCATCTCACATCACAGAGACAGGCACACATTCAAAAGAACAAAAGCAACCAGCGCTGGTGTAGATGTGGGGAAAAAGAAACACTCTTTCACTGTTGGTGAAAATGCCCACTTGTCCAGCCTTTCTAGAAAACAATATGAACAGTCCTTCAAAAACTAGAAATTGAGCTTCCATATGACCCCACAATACCACTTCTGGGAATATATCCCGAGGATGCAAAAAAGCGTAGTAGAAAAGACATCTGTACCTATATGTTCATTGCAGCACTGCTCACAATAGCTGAAATCTAATATTTTTAATGAATGACTAAATATTCAGTCTGACCAGATATAACATTGCACAGCCTTAATTCTGATGTGTAGGTTTATCACCAAAGAGAACTGAGCAACATATAAAGCAAAGCAGCAACTAAGTGAACAGAGCTATTACTTGTTAGTCTATTGCTAAGCACTCCATGTTAAAAAAAAAAGGATATCCAATGGCTATAATCTTGTCTATTTTGCTACCATGTCCACTTTTCTGTGTGAATTCATTATCTGTTGACTCAACCATTTTACTGAGTCAGATTGTGGAAATTATATAATCCAGATCTCAGACTTTTGGTCTTCAGAATGTACTATGCACATAACATATACTGCTACCATTATTAAATATGATGACACATGTAAACCAATAAGAACTAACTTCAGTACACTGTAAACTCTCGATGAATGCTACTTCCCATTAGCCTTGAAGAACAATAAATATGTCAGCCATGCACACACGCATTAGGATATATTTTCCCATTTTTGATTTTAAAAACTTCAAATGTTGTAGATGCAACTTTTTTTGTTATATGTATGCAGATTATCTTTCTCTTATGATTATTTACATTATAATTTTTAATTTGGGAAAGATTAAAAATTATAAATCACTTTTATAGATCAAATTTTAGTACTATATCTAAGGATTCATTGCCTAATACCTAATATGAGTTAGGCTTGTTAATTTCAGAATATATAGGTTAAAAGTTTTTTGGCAAGTGCTGGGGTCATATGCATACTTAATTAATCTAATTAACACTTTCTAAAATTTGGTTTATTTCTGGACGTTCTAATTTGTCTAACTATTTGACTATTCTTCTAAACATTTCTCTTAATTCTAGGTTATAGTAGGTCTAAAAAAGAAGGCATGGTGGATCATCAAAACTTATTCTTTTTTCAAATATTTTTGTCTGTTATGGACTATTTGCTTCTCCAAATGTATTTTATAATTTTGCATATAGATAGAAAATTATGCTGAGTTTTGGACTTCTATTGCAATACATTTATACACAATTTTTAAAGAAAATCTATTTCTTTGTGACAGTACACATATCAATTCTTGGGGTTTTCTTCTGACTTTGTGCTCACGGATCACTTCTGTTGGTGCTCAGGGGATCAAACACTGTGTCAGAAAGCAAACAGGTTGACTGCATAGAAGAAAAGCAAATTATACTTCCCATACACATTCTCCAGCACAAAGGATAGATTTCTTACTTTATTGAGTATTTTACTTCTTGATCATGGTATAGTGCTCTGATATTTAACCTCTAATTTCTTTGATCAGCGTTATGTCAATTGCAGCAAAAGATGTATCCCACTTTTAGATGTATTCCTAAATTATTGAATGTATTTCTAAATTCTTAAAGTATTTCCTTGAAGTAAACTCTTGGTTTGAAGCAATTTGATTTTGATTTTGAAATAAGTTGATTTGATTTTGAAGCAAATTTTTGATGTATGCCTAAATTCTTGAAGATTGTAATTGGTATTCTTTAATTTTGGTCTGAAACTGTTTTGTTTTGTTTGTTTTGTTTTGTTTTGTTTTGTTTTGTTTTGTTTTGGGAATGCATATGGAAGTGCTTCAGCTTACTTAATTCCTGACTCTGCTCTCAGGGATCACTCCTAGGACAGCAAGGGGGAACATACAAAATGTGAAGGATGAATCCAGATTGAGATTGGCTCCCAAATTGTTCCACTTGTATATTATAATACAGTTGATCTTTGTACATATACTTTGTATATTTACCACTAATTTTGCTTAATACACTTACCATCAGAAGTGAAACTTAATCCTAAGCTATTTTTCCAATGTAAATTTCTTAGAATCTATAACCATGGCCCTATGAATATGAGCAATTTTTCATGTTTTCATTCAACGAATATACCTCTTCTTTCTTTCTCTTCACTTCCTTCATTATCTAGAATTTCTAACACAATGTTAAACAGAGATGGTAAAGTAATATCTTTATCTTTTTTCCTGATGTTAAGAATAAACCATCATGCTTTTGATGCCATTAAATATTATAATATTAAATATGATGATAGATACAGTTTTGTAGATGCCATTTATAAGTTAGGAGAGTCATCTCATGTTTCTAATTTATAGATACTTGTTATTCATGGCTTCATTGAATACCATGTATACCTCTTTTTTATATGATCTTTTGAATCATAAAAAGTTTCTTTTGTAGCTACTGCACATCAAAAGAAATAGTGACCAAAATACAAAGACAATATACAGAATGGGAAAGGATATTTATGCAGTACCCATCCAATAAAGGGTTGATTATCAAGGATATAAAATGCACTGGTTGAACTCCACAAGAAGAAAATCGCCGACCCGATCAAAAAATGGGGTTATGAAATGAATAGAAACTTTCCTAAAGAAGAAATCCGAATGGCTGAGAGGCACATGAGAAAATGTTCAACATCACTAATCATCAGGGAGATGCAGATCAAAACAACACTGAGATATCATCTCACACCACAGAGACTGGCCCACATCCCAAAAAACAAAAGCAACCGGTGTTGGCATGGATGTGGGGAGAAAGGGACTCTCTTTCACTGCTGGTGGGGATGCCGACTGGTTCAGCCCTTTTGGAAAACAATAGGGACAATTCTCAAAAAATTAGAAATTGAGCTTCCATTTGACCCAGCAATAACACTCCTGGGAATATAATCTGGAGAGGCAAAAAGGTATAGTAGAAAAGACATCTGCATTTCTATGTTCATTGCAGCACTGTTTACAATAGCCACAATCTGAAAAAAACCTGAGTGCCCCAAAACAGATGACTGGTTAAAGAAACTCTGGTACATCTACACAATGGAATACTATGCAGCTGTCAGAAAACATGAAGTCATGAAATTTGCATATAAGTGGATCAACATGGAAAGTATCATGTTGAGTGAAATGAGCCAGAAAGAAAGAGACAGACATAGAAAGATTGTACTCAGATGTGGAATATAAAGTAGTTGAGAGGTACAGGCTTGCAATGATGCAATTTTCTGGCAGATATTTCTCTGGACTTAGTTACTAGAATACTAAAATACAGAAATCCAAAACCGTGCAGCTGCTAGTGCTGTCGCTTGACCTCATATCTCTTCATTCTCAGCAATGGAAAACAAATTATCAAATGCTTCCTTTTCAGCAGGTCCGACTTTGGGGGGGGAGAAACTCCAAACAATAATAGTAAGTTTTTTGTTGAAATATGAAATGCAATCAAAGTAAAGTGAAAGTAAAGTGAAATTTATCAGTTACACAGGCGGGGGGGGGGCTGGGGAGGTTAGGGGGTTGTAGGGAGAAGTATACTGTGATTCTTGGTGGTGGAATGTGTGCACTGGGTGTTTGAGCATTGTATAACTGAGACTTAAACCTGAAAGCTTTGTAACTTTCCACATGGTGATTCAATAAAAGAATATTTTTAAAAAAAGTTTCTTTTTTATGTGAGTTAATATGGAAGATTTCAATGTTTAATTTTCTTTTTTTTCAATCCTTAATTTTCAAACTATTCTTTTTATGTATTACTAAATTCAATTTCTGTATATTTGTTGAAGCGTTTTGCCTCAATGTAAATGAGAGATATCAGACTGTAAGTTTGCTTCTAACTTTTTTTCTCTAGTTTCTTCAATGGGGTTACTGCCAGCTTAATAAAATTATCTGGACGATGTTATATATTTATTTTCAAGAAATTCAATTAACATCATATCTTAATTAAATCTTTCATACACTTCATAAGGTAAACCATTCAAGTTCCCTGTTTTATTTATTTGAATTTTTAAACAATATTTTAATAAATTTCATATGTCAACAGATACAGCATACCTAGAATGTTTCCCTTGTAATATTACAGTTTTGGAATGAGGACACGCTTGGTGGTGCTGGAAGAACATATGGTATGAGGGATCACACCTGGGTGTCCTGCATGCAAAGCAGGTGTTCCAGTCCTTTGAGCTTCCTCCATGCCCTCCAGAAACTAATTTAACAACTTAATTATGGTAAAGTTTGCATGCTAAAATAATTGACCCATTTACAATTTACAATTTAATGGTTTTGATAGAGTCAGACTGTATCCATCAACACATTTAAATTTAAAATTTCTGTTATCCCATTTAAAAAAATCCTGAATCTCTAAACTATCATTCTTAGATCTATCATTATACTCAGGCAATAATGAATCTTTCTATGTCAATAAATTTGCATATTACCTATTATGAAACAATTTTATACTGATAAAATTATACAACTAATGATAAAGAGGAAAGTAAGTGATGGGCATTAGACAAGTTAAGGTAGAGACTTCCTGTGTATATAATGGGAATCAAGAATGGAACACAAGAGAATAAACAAGGGGGAAGAATGGAAATCTCTGCTCTAGAACTTGAGCAGAGATAAACTATTTTAGAGGCAGTTAAACATCCAATGAGCATTTTTTTCACCCATCTGATGGTCACACCGTAGTGCACAAATTAAGAATCACATCCTGCTCTCAAACAACATATGGGAACAAAGAACATCAAGTAGCAGGAGTTTATAGGGATCCCCTAGACATCATAGAGTGGAAACCTGGTCAGGAACCCTCCAGCCTTCTGGGAACTTGTTTTCATCCTTCAAATTTTGCTTCTAATAAGTGCTTTGAGAGGCTGGACCAGTTAGTCTCTTCTGCTCTCACTCTTGGTTCTTCATGAGAATCCTACTGTGGCAACACTTACAGAAATTGTTTTATTTGAGTAGCATAATCTTTTTTTTTCGATTCTTTTTTATTTTATTTTATTTTATTTTATTTTTTTAAATTTTTTATTGAGTCACCATGTGGAAAGTTACAAAGTTTTCAGGTTTAAATCTCAGTTATACAATTGAGTAGCATAATCTTAAAGTTCTATTTTAGAGGAAGTAACAATGCTCTCATGAGGGAAGAGTTCATCTCCAGCAATACTCTGGGCTTATTATTGTCTCTAGGCTCAGGAATCACTCCTAGAGGTGCTCTGAGGACAGAGTGTGTGAAACATAGTATGTGTGAAAGAAACTAGCATCAGCAGCATGCAAGGCAAGGGCCTTAACATCTATACTATTTCTGGTTCCCAAGACTTTGTTTTTTAACATCTCAATATTCCACTGCATGTATATGTAACATTTAGCTATCCATTCATAAACTAATGTTAAATGAGTTGTCCTATTTTTGATCTATCCTGATTAAGGCTAGTGCCAACACACATGCACATAATTTTGTGTGAACATATGTTTTCATTTGTCTTGGATGAAATAAATTTCTCCATATGTTTAGGAATGGAATCACTTGATCATATGGTAAATCATATGTTTAACTGTTAGGAAACTGTCAGGCTGTTTTCCAAAGAAGAGTAACAAATTTATATTCCAACCAGATGTACCAAGTGTCCAATTTCTTCCCATTTCCCCCAACATTTGCTTTATCTGCTCCTTGACTTTTTATCTTTTTTTAACTTTTCAAAATGCTATAGTTTTGTGCCTGTACTTTCTATTTGAGAGGTCTGACCTTTAAAATTGTTATTATATTCTTTTCTTTAGCATTTAAGTATTTGTTTCATACACAAAACTGACATGTTACATCTTTCCAATCAAATTTATGTGCATAGAGTTATTTATATTATTTGACTATAATCCTTTTAAAATCTGCAGTTCTGTAATGAGAACTCCTTTACATTTTGGTATTGGTAATCTGTGCTTTCTCTTATTCCATTTTCAAGAGCATTGGTACCACGGTACCATTATCTGCGGAACAAACTTATCTCACACAGGGCTAAGTGAGCACAAACATCTTATTTCATATATTCACCCCATTTATTTACCCCTGACAAGAAAAAAAGATATTTTTCTGCCAATGTTGGTGCAAAATTCCCACATTCAAACTGTCTAGAATGATCAAGTTGGAAATAAAGAAAAGTAAAAGGAGATAGAGGAGTTTTACCATTGTTGAGGTCATTCTTTATGTTTTGATTTCTTCTATCTACTACTATTTACTAGTAGGTACTAGTAGTTATCAAAGTTCCCCCCAATATTTGCTTCAAGCATTAAAACTACATATAACTTGAACTACATTTAAAGTTGCAGTTGTCATCTGCGGGAAGAATAGAAAGAAATACACTTACCCCATTTTATCTGGGACTGACCCTACCACTTATCCTGTTTTACTAGAATAGTAAATTTAGAAGCATCATAAATTCCCTGCCCTGTTAATAAAATATGTGTTTTCTATATGAATAGTACATTAAGAGATATTTTGTGTTTTTTCATTTAATTTTTATTTTTTATTGAGCTTCTGTGGCTCGAAATGTTATTAATAATTATCTCTTGTGCATAATTCCAACACCACATGCATCACCATATCATGGGATATTTTGAAAGATTATTAGAACTTAAATCATCTTCTGACATGGTTATTAACTTATATATTGTATATTTTTAATAGTCTCTGGCTATATTGTAATGTATTGTGATTTCACATTCTTTTTAGCAGCAATGTGCTGGCATCACTAAATAAATACTTTTACTTACATGCATCTCTACTCTTTTATGCATTCTTCTCAAAACTATGTATTGTTTCATTATTATCTAATCTAAAAAGTTTTGTTGCATGATTAATTTTGATCTCCATTACATTTTTTGTTTTATATCATAAAATAATCCTACCATTTAATGTTTCCTGAATTATAGTTAAATATATGAAAGTTCTAGTTTACAGCCCTTAAATAAATGCCATCTTATAGCAAGTACACATTAAATAAGTGATGAGGGAAAACAGCAAATACACATTAATTATTATAGGTTAACCTTAAAAAGCAGAGCCATTAAAATCATATTGCAATATGATACCTTAAAAAGCAGAGCCACTAAAATCAAATCCTGATACTTATATGACAAAAAACATGGAGACAGTCTTAAAGACTAATAGATAAATGTTAATTAATAGGATCAGGCAAATAAGGGGAAAAAAGAAAAAGCTCTGGTACTCCTGGAGATTGAAGATTAAAATTTTTTTTGTAATTTATTTTAAATTATAGATGAAAATGGTATGAATGAAAGAGAATTGCTAAAGATAAGCACTAACAACTGATTCCACTCATTCCATGGTACAGAAGAAAGAGCTCGTGATATCCATATTAGGCCTCATAATTATCTGGTAACATCAGAGATTTATGTTCTCCTACAATTACATGATAGAGTTGATAAATAAGTTGGTTGCTTAACTATCTAGCTCCAGGGTTGTTTTCTCAATTTTCTACAGTTCATGTATCTTGATTCTGGATGTAATAATCCCCAGGCAAAAGCATGAAGACTAAGATATTGAAGTATCTCTTTTCCATTCTTAACCACAATCTCCTACTCATTATTCTCCAACACACTTACACTTTAAGAGAGGAAGAAATAAATTTTATTTAGAATTTCTTCATTCAATATTTTGTCAGTTTAGGGCTTGTACCTTAATGTGGCTCAACACAGGTTTGTTAAATTGATTTCCTAGCTGTGATATAATCAACAGCAGCATACTATCATTTTCACTACTTATGTAAGGAATATTATCTTATTGCATATTTTAACTTTTGAAAAATTTAAAACACCATAACTATATGTGAAAATACATTTTTTGAATCACTGTGAGATGCAGTTACAAAGCTTTCACACTTGAGTTTCAGTCATATAATGATGGAACACCCATCCCTCCACTAGTGCACATCTTTTTCCAATGATGTCCCCAGTATCGACCTTGCCCCAACTCACCCTTCCCCCTGTCTCTGGCAGACGGTTTCCTCCATACTCTCTCTCTTCTTTTGGGCATTATGGTTTGCAATACAGATACTGAGAGGCTATCACGTTTGGTCCTTTATCTACTTTCATCACACACCTCCCATCCCAAACAATCCCTTCAACCATCATAGACTTAGTGATCCCTTCTCTTTTTCCAGCTGCCTTCTCCCCACAGCATATGAGGAAGGCTTCCAACCATGGAGCAATATTCCTGGCCCTTGTTTCTACTGTCTTTGGGTATCAGTTTAATATTGTTATTTTATATTCCACAAATGAGTGCAGTCATTTGATTCGTATTTTTTGAAAAACTCTTTATCATTAATTTTATCACATAAATTTACATTCTTCAATATCCGTAATTTGAAAACAGAAGATACTTTCTCCTGACTATGTAAGAAGAATGTTAATAGAAGAAGGTTTCTTTCATAGCATATTACCTCATATCTTGGTTATAGAAAGAAAAACTTATTAGAATGAAGTTTTTCCCACTTTCCTATGGGAAGGCAATGTTCCCCATAACTGAACATTTGAGTATTGTCACCCGAGTAACAAAATTATCGTGAGATTTGATTTTAAAATATTGAATGTATCTAAAAATATTATCATACTGAATTATTGAATATCTATATACTTTCACAGTTACTTTTCATAAAGGAACAAAGAAAAGCCTTCAAAATGTGTTACTAACGTACTTTTAAAACTAAACATTTCTCCTAGGTGTGAGTAGAAAAGATCTCCTCTATTCCATTGTTGATTTTATAAATCCTTTTCTTTTCTTCTTCTTCTTCCTTTAATAAAATTCAGTGTATAGCTTTTGAATAAAATTTATTAGTTCTTGACAGAGCATAAAATATTTGTTTGGGGCTGGAGCGATAGCACAGCGGGTAGGGCATTTGCCTTGCACGTGGCCGACCCAGGTTCAATTTTCAGCATCCCATATGGTCCTCTAAGCACTACCATGGGTGATTCCTGAGTGCAGAGCCAGGAATAATCCCTGTGCATCGCCAGGTGTCACCCAAAAAAGAAAAATTGCTTGATAATATGAAGCTTTCACAAAAAGTTAGAAATAAATTGTTTTTCTTTAATTAATATTTACCATGAAGCACCACAGAGATCTACCACTAATGAAAGTTAATTTGGCAATTAATAAGCTTTGAAGAATTCTTCCAAATATATTTACTCTGAGCTTGCTTTTTCAGTAATAAAGAAATTAATAATATTTTCATAGGACTACAATTGATCATTTTGCATATTAGTATTGTTACACTTTAGTCAAGGTAAATTACATGAACATACAACAGCCAAATATCGCTGCACTATTCTCAGATTAATAAGACTATTATAATAACACAAATAACAGCTAATTGCTAATATTTATTGCAATATTCTTTATCAATTATGTCATGAGTTTGTCTTCATGATTTAATATAAGACATTAAAAAATCCCTCTTAGGGATATGTTTTACTGCTCTTATGTCATGAATGAAAAACTTTTTAGGCAGATTTAGTCACTTTGTTAAAGTCATATTAGTATAGAGCTACAACTGTCATCTAGCCTTTAGCTTCAAAATTAAAATATTATTTGCCTACCACAATTTAAAAAAATCAAATTGTCACATATCTATGTACTTCTATTTCTTTTGGAAAATCTGAGGCTTTAAAAAATAAAATAAGTGATTTGTGATCATGAACAAAGAAACAACTAATCACTTCTGGATGTGAGCCATTAATCTAATAAAGAGGTTAAGTCTTTGGATGTGGTTGATCCCAAATTATTCCCCAGTACTGCATATAGTCTCTTGGCTACAGATCTTGGAGTAAGCTTGAGCGCCATCAAGTATAACCCCCCAAACAACAACAAAATAACCAAGGAATGATGGGAACTATATCTGATTCTCCAAAAGGAAGAACATATGAGTTTGGTATTAATGTAAACAACAAATAAACCCTCTCCATCTATATTGCATATACTTTCTTTCTCATTTATTAAATAGAAGTAGTGTTTTGAGAAAATGAAAACTGCTATATAGTAGATCTATTATTGCATATAATTCCTAGGATATAAGTAAACTTAGATTTTTTTAAAGGACAAGTTAAATAACGTGCATATAAATATAGGAGATCTTCCAGTTCCACTATCTTCTAGTAGATGAGAAGATGATATCCATACAGTTCATGTGACTTTTATAATTGTCTAAGTCTTAAGTTTTAACCTAAGACTAAAATTATTTCTTTTTTTTTTTAAATTTATTTATATTTAATTAGAGAATCACCGTGAGGGTACAGTTACAGATTTATACACTTTTGTGCTTATACTTCCCTCATACAAAGTTCGGGAACCCATGCCTTCACCAGTGCCCATTCTCCACCACCAGTAAACCCAGCATCCCTCCCATCCTCCCCAGTCCCATCTCCCCCCACCCCACCCTGCCACTGTGGCAGGGCATTCCCTTCTGTTCTCTCTCTCTAATTAGCTGTTGTGGTTTGCAATAAAGGTGTTGAGTGGCCGCTGTGCTCAGTCTCTAGCCCTCATTCAGCCCGCAACTCCCTTCCCCCACATGGCCTTCGACTACAATGTAGTTGGTGATCGCTCCTCTGAGTTGCCCTTTCCCCGGAACGTGGGGCCAGCCTCGAAGCCATGGAGTCAACCTCCTGGTACTTATTTCTACAGTTCTTGGGTGTTAGTCTCCCACTCTGTTATTCTATATACCATAGATGAGTGCAATCTTTCTATGTCTGTCTCTCTCTTTCTGACTCATTTCACTCAGCATGAAACCTTTCATGCCCATCCACTTAACTACAAAATTCTTGACCTCCTTTTTTCTAACAGCTGCATAGTATTCCATTGTATAGATGTACCAAAGTTTCCTCAACCAGTCATCCGTTCTGGGGCATTCGGGTTTTTTCCAGATTCTGGCTATTGTAAACAGTGCTGCGATGAAAATACATGTGCAGATGTTGTTTCGATTGTACTTTTTTGCCTCTCTGGGATATATTCCCAGCAGTGGTATTGCTGGGTCAAATGGGAATTCAATATCTAATTTTTTGAGATAAAATTATTTCTTTCAAATTCTACATTTTTTCCACCCAACCATGACATTAAAGTGAAATTTAAAATAACATTTATGAACTTTACCTTGGCGTCTCTTAGGAGGACAAAACCATTTTATAAATTATACATAGAGAGGATGACTTCTTTGGCAGCAATTCTCTCTGTGGATCATGTTCACAAAAGTTCTTTCCTGAACTGAGCACTGCCTTCTTCAGTTATCCATTCAATATATATTTAGTAACTGTTTACTGTATAGTAACTACTGTGTTTTGCTTTCAAAATTAGATGTTAGATTAAAAAGTAAGATGTGCCAGGAATGTAGCTCAGTAGTAAAGTACAGTCTTCACATCTATGAGGCCCTCTGCTCTAAGATTCTTGGCACCAAAAAAAATAAGAATAAAATATTTTTTAAATATCTGGGAACATGGAAAGTTATTGAGCATGTCCAGAAAATCAACATTTAAAGTTGTGGAATAGTCTGTGAAATAGCCTAAAGATGTTTTCTGATATTCAAACCTAAATTACTAAATAACCAATAGGACCACATTCTAACATTTTGTATATTAAAATACAATCATATTCCTCTTTAGAATTTATATGTACAAAACATTGGCTTCCATCCTAGGCTCTTTCATTCTCTTATTTGGATTGCTTGTTCTGAGGGAGGCCAGGTGCCATTTTGTGAGAATATTCAAGCAGCATATGGAAAGGCCCGCATGGAAAGATACTAAAGCCTCCTGCCAACAATATGTGGATAAGCTTGGAAGGAAATTTTTCACTCCCAGTTGATACTTGGATTAGTCCAACTTCAGCTAAAAATGTGACTGCAGCTTAATGAGAAACCCTAAGCTAGACTCGTCCACATAAATCGCTACCAAATTAATGATTCTCAGGAATTCTTAGTGGTTTAAGTGTTTGTTGTTTTAATTTGCTAAACTTTAGGTTAATTTGTTGTGCAGCAATAGATAACTGACATGGAGCACAAACAATTTATTATATTCTATGTTTTTAAGGGGGCATAGTAATGAACTGGTAATTTGTTGGGCAGATCATAGCATTAGAGAAAACAGATCATACAAATCAGTGGTAGGGAGAAAGATTTTCTTATTCATCACTGAAATGTTGTGTAATTATTCTAAGGTCAAAGAAAGTTTGGTCTCTAATATACAGAGCTGTAGGATGACATTACTTTGTCCTTTCCCTCCTTGCCACAAGTAGCTTGTCCCGGTTTTCCCCAGAGTTTAGGCTTACCCAAGGCACACCCATCAAGGTGTTCCCGAATCTCTCCCATCCCTTTGTTTAGCTATAATCACTTCTCCGTGCTCTCTTCTCCAAAAGAGTTAATCCGAGGCTTTCCCTTAATCTGACTCTGCTAATTTGTAAGGTCAGACCTTCCTAGGATACTGAATTTATATTATATAAGTTAATATTGCCTTTCTCCTCTTCTTGTGCCTTTTGAATAATTTACTTTAAAGCAATGTCCTTTTTGTATGGACACGAGAAGACAATATTATGCTTTTGTAACTTGGGATTTAATTGGCCTCGAATATTATTCCCTCCCGGGCATCTGCTTTCTCCACTTAAGCCTCAGTTGCCCTCAGTTCCTAGCACCCCAAAAGCAGGGTCCCAACGAGGGATGGGAAGGATCCAGGGCAAGCGGTGAGTTATGTGCTACCCTAGCATCGAGATGGGCCTGGCCAAAGTGCCTAATTCTTAACTATAAGTTAAGAGCTTGATCATAGACAAATGCTGTTATGATCCAAAAGTAATGATGAGACTAGGACCCTGCTAGGGATAGGAAAGACTGATCTGGCCTGAGCACTGTAGTCTGAGATTGAGATGGCCCCAGGAGAGCAATTCCATAAGCTTTAATGCATCTCTTATTGTGTCCATACAAAATGATTAATATTATGTACTTTAATATAAATATAAACAAGTTAAGTGAAGCTTTTAGGAGAGAGAATATTCTTATTCCCAACTCTTTACAGTAGGATTTGACAGGAAAATCAATAAATCATCTCTTCTCCTCACTGTTTCCCTATTTATGTGCCTTATCTCCTTTTCTCCACTCATTCTGCTCAGACAACCTTAGTTCCTATAACAATATCCACTGGCTTTATATTTTAATGTTGGCTATTTATCAACCTTATATTGCACATATAGATGTGATCATCCATTAATTGTGTTTACCTTCTGATTTAATTGGTTTGCTAACTTCTCTGTAGCAACTTACATTTTGTTGTAACTAGTAAAATTTCATCAATGTTAAAATTGAACAGAAATCCAATGTAAATGTATAAGTGTACCATATCTTCTTTACCCAATCAACTGTTGAGGAGTAATTTGTCTTTTAGCCTACATTTTAGCAATTGTGAATAGTGCTTCAATAAAATTGGAATGATTGGGTGAGAAGAAAAAAAAATGATTAATATTATGAATTCTTATATGTTTGCTGGCTGAGGAGAAGAGAAACACACTCATGGGACTCCGCCCTTGGGTGGATCCTCCTGCTGAAAGAGAATTAAGTCCTAGAAGAAGGGAAAGGAACCTTACCCTATTGATTGTGACCACACCTATGTGTACACCCCAACCCCCTCATGCTGTGGAGATTTAACTAGGCTGTAAGAGTGAGTTGGGGGGCCAGATCCACGGGGGGAGACAGAGAAGCCAGGGAGAGGCAGCAGTTGATCCAGAGAGAGGCCGGAGCTGGGAGTGCGGGAGATGAGAAAGATGGAAGATTGAATAAATGGTAACTAATCAGCAACCAGCTTGGTCCTCGTTCTTCCTTCGCCTGTCCTTGACCACCGGCCGTCCCGATGCAGTCCACACACTGCGGTTCCAGGGCACCGAACGCAGGCAGTGAGACAGAGCCTCCCGGAGAGCCTGCCAGTGCACTCGCCCCTTGGCGAGCTTTAGTTTTTTACACAGAGCTTATAAGAACACTTAATAAAAAGGGGAAAAAGCAGAATCCAGAAATTCTGGATGCTTAATTTTTTCTCTTGCCTCCAAGCCTGGCTGTCTTTACCAGGGCCCCTTGGAGGGGGTGGGTTGAGTTTCTCTCCCTGCCCCGAGCAGAGCCCCAGCAGCCGAAGACCTCCAGAACCCAGCCACAGCCATGCTCAAGGCTCTTCTCCACACGTTTAAAAGGGCCTCATGTATGAAGGAACCAGCAGAGGAACCCAGGTATGCGGGACCCGGGGCTGAGATCTCCAAGACTGCTTGGATCGGAACTGGGCCTTTTCCACCCAGATTCCCCATTTTCCAGTAGCTATGCGGTCACACCCAGAAACTGCCCCTGGTGCCATGTAATCCCATTAATGGCCAACATCCAGATACTATAAAATCAAGCTCCCATCTTAAAGCCTACTTCTCCCTCTCAGAGAACCTGGCAAGCTACCGAGAGTTTCCTGCTCGCATGGGATAGCCTGGCAAGCTCCCCGTGGCATATTCTTATGCCAAAACCAGCAACAATGATGGGTCTCATTCCTCTGACCCTGAAAGAGCCTCCAATGCTGCACTGTTGGAGATGTTACTGAGAACACTTGAGAAAATTGACGATCAATGGGATGATGGTGATGATGATGATGAATTTTTTCAAACATAAAAGCTTACCAAGAAACCTCAGAAAAAAGATAAAGAGCACTTAACAACAAATGCTGTATGATTAAGTTAGATGTATATTATGTTTTGATACCTGAAAATACTTTGCTAGTTTATTTTATAAAACCAAAGTGTCTTTTTAAGTAAAAGAGTTTTTAATGCAACTATTACATGGTTGTAGATATTATGGATAATTAAGAGCATTTTACAAATTCCTATAGATATTTATGCTCATGTAAAACTTACCCCAGGAAAAGAATACTTCAATGTGTCACACACCATCAGAAACTGAGACTTATAGAAACACACTTGAACTTTCTTAGTCACAAATTTTACTTTATCTCTGGATGGTATTAGGAGAGCTCAAAATAAATATTCCAGCAAAGTCTTTTATTTCCCACTGATTATGGCTGAGATGATCATACCACATATGGTTCCCCCAAGCATAATATGCATTTCCTAGCTCAGAACCGGGAGTAAGCCCTGAGCAAAGCAGGTGTGGCCCAATCCACCCCACATCTCCCCAAACTCAAAAAGAAAGAAATGCTGTGGCATATTGTTTGATGACTATATTATACAATGATGAGCATTATACTCAAAGTAAATCATTTTTACAAATTTTTATGAAGTATATAGATACAACACCTATTGAGTTATACTACTGAATGTACTATAAGTGTTAATATATCAGATATATATTTGTAAGCAAACATAAGCATTGATTTATTGAATAAGTTTATATTAGCATCAATATATTTATAATATTTATATGTGTATAAATTATATAAACATATATATACAAATATAAATAGTATAGATTTCATTTACCATATGGCATGAAGTCTGTCTTTTTTTCATTGATTTAAAGAAGGCCTTTGATTCTGTTGAGACTGAAGTGGTCATCGAAGCCCTAGCCAAACAGGCGTTCAAACTCAGTATGTCAGGATCCTCTGTGAGCTGTATTAAGGATTCACCACCAGGATCTTACCATTCTACAAGACCCTGAATGAAAGGTTTAAGGCTCTTCATGTTCCTGGAGCAAGCAGACACCATTGGGCTACACTAGCATGTGACAGGGACAAATGGAGACATTACTGGTGCCCACCAAAGAAAATCAATGAGCAATAGGACGACAAGTGATACAAGTGGTATGTATATAAATGATCTATATATAAACATATATACAAATATAACTATTATAGATTTCATTTACCATATGGCATGAAATCTGTCTTTTTGACAATAACAAAAGATATAACTAAAGATAAATAATACCCAAAAAGTTAAGTATAAATTAGTAAACAATGCAAGCAGAATTTTTAAGTTTTAAGAATATTCAGTACCATTCATTATCTTCTAAATCTATGGTGTGAGACTTGTGGCTCTTAATTTTATTTACTTTCAGGGGAGGATTGGAACATAGCCAGCTGTGCTAAGGGCTTACTCCTAGTTCTGTGCTCAGGCATTACTTATGAAGGTGCTCAATGGGATCATATGTGGTACATGGGATCAATTCCGGAATGTCTGTATGCAAGAAAAGATTACTGTACATCACTAATAATTGTCTGAGTCTGTTCTAGACACCTTTTAGAAATTTTTATTCTTGCAATATAGTATTTTCTGTTCTAACTTTTTAAATTTGCTTTCTAGTATACAGATCTACCACCTTGTCATTTTAAAATTGCACTATTGGACTAGAGTTACTATTTTAGTTTACCATGTATTACTTTGTTATTTTTCCTTATTTTTAGTATATTTACACTATTTCTCATAAAGGGTCCATGAGATTTAAATATCCTAGGTTCTTGTGCACATATAAAGTGCTTTTATTTTGCCACATACTTTTGAATAAACACAATATCTTAAGCTCTGTTAAAGTATTTTCTATTAAATGTGAGACACTGCTCCTTGTCTTCTAGAATAGTGTTACAGATAAGTCAACAGTCTAAATGAACTCCTATCTTTGTGATAGTCTCTTTCTAGTTCATATTTTAGATGAAGATTTCCACTGCTCACTTTCCTTTAACTCTATGCTCTCTATGCTGTCAGCACTTTCCTTCTTCCAGTATTTGCCAGTATGGATTTATTCTCTTTTGCGTCCCCATACTGTCCCTAAACAGGGATTGTAAGACTGATGTGGAGTAAATGTATCTTGTCAATTTGTATTCATGCTAGTATTTTAAATTGTTGATGGGGGCAGAGGTGTGAAAACATATCAATAATCTCTGAGCTGAAAGTTTTTATTTGTCTTTTTGGCTATTATCCCCATTTCTATTGAGGCATTATAATTGGCAATGCTGTTAATGATAGTTTCATATATATAGCATCATTCCAACTTTATACTCAACATCAGAGTTCTCACTTTGCTCTGTCTATAAAGCCTCCCATCCACACCCCACCTCTAGTCCCCTGTTTAGCTCAGATCTGTAGATCAACTCCAATTCTGCTTTTTGTAACTTTTATGGAATGGAGTGAGATAAGGTCCCAGCTTCATTTATTCATATGTGGCTATTCAGTTTTCCTAATTCCAGTGTTGAAGAGACTTTTATTGTTCCACTTGATGTACTAAGTTCTTTTGTAATAGATTAAATGCCCATAAATACGAGTGTTTGTTTCAGGGCTCCCAATTCTATTTCACTGCTCTGTGAATCTGTCTTTATATCAATATGACAACATTTTGATTACTACAGCTTTACATTACCATTTAAATTTAGAACATTCAATACCACTCAACCTGATTTTTTTTTCTTTAGTTTCCTTGGTTTTTCAGAGTTCTATGTTCCACAAAAATTTCAGTAGGGTCTTTTCCAAGTCCTTGAGGTCATTGGCATTCTTTTCACTGAATTTGTATAATGATTTGGATAAGAATGACAACACTGTCTCCTCCAGTCCTTGAACATGAAATATTTTTTCATTTCCTGGAATTCTCTTCTAATTTGCAGTAGTGGCATGCTTTTCACAGTGTCTTTTACCTCCTTTGTTAGGTATTTAAAGTTATTAGTTGCTATTTGCAAAATGGGTTGACTTTATTCCTTTTTCTTCTAGTTAACTATTTGCATATAGTAAGGTCACCAATTTTGTGTGTTAATTTCATAACCTGCTATCTTGGTATATTGAGTTATTGTTGATAATAGATTTTTGGTGGCATTTATTTTTATCATAAATACAAAAATAACTCCATCAATAAACACATAAAGAATCAAAATTTGTATTTGGAATGAGTTGGCAGAAAGAAGAGTATGTAAGTGATATAAGTGAAATTAAAAGAGAAGTGCAATTTTTAACTTACTACTTCTCTCAAAAGCAATTTTGTTTTATTTTTATTAATACAAATATCCTACTTCTTCTCTCTAAATACATAAGAATTATAAGGTAAGTAGTAAAGAAATATGTGTAACTTTTCTTAAATAATTATAAGCTGCAATTAACATGGATTTTAAAATATCTATAATTTTAAAGAAATATTGCTATTACTTTTTATAATATATTATACCTTTAAAATTCCAATGGAAGCAAAAACATTTATAATAAAAATTGTTCACTTACTTTTACTGCTATTTTATTAGAAATTAAAATTAAATGGTGTATGGTCACCAAGAAATATTTTATTTTCCAAGATTTCACTGCATTGCTAATGCGCTTCAAGAGAGGAAACTTGTTATGGAGTTCTTAGCATTTTTATATTGCTTAGTAGTAAGATTTTCTTTTATAATTGATGAAAGCGGAAACTGCAAATTACTGTGAGCTAGAAAATGCAATTGTGAAATGAAAACATGGTTTGGAAGATTTTCAATTGCTTAAAATGGTTAGTTTTTCTTGATATACCTCTATCCTCAGTGATGTATTAAACTGAACACCAGACACAAATACATATGGATACTCCCTTACTTCACTTGTTCTCATCCCCACATTTTCCCAAGTGATTATTATTTATCCTTTATCTCTTAGTTAAACAATGATTTCTTTATTGTACAACTTGTAGCATCTAATATGTTATAATTATATTATAATTTAGCATAAATTATAATATAAATTTTTTAATGGACCTCCAGAGGCTCCTTGGGGGCTACTTGAGCTACAACCAACTGTAGCCTAGGTGGGGAGGCATGTGTTGCCTGGAATCATACAAAGCCTCACACATGCTAGGCATCTGCTTCTCTATGTAAGCCGTATCTGTGATCTATTTTTTTTTCTCTTCATGAAATTACTAAACTCTTTAGTAGTTTCTTCAGTTAATGAAGTTTGATAGTGTAAAGGCAGTAGTACTTTATTTTGGCAATTGTGGTAGGCACTGTTCATCTTAGAAACACTTAATTTTTCACTTACTAAACTTCACTATGCCCATGTGACCATTCAATCCACACAGGATAGCATCTAAGCAATCCCAGAAAATCTGTCATAAAAGAAAGTTGGGAAGGAGAAACTGGGGATGAAGTGGCTAAAATTAATCCCAATTAAGCACTACTATCTGTACAAATGATAGCACCAGTGGAAATACAAAGTGATTTATACACTCAGATTCACCACTTATACCCTCTCTAAACCTTTTTAAAAGAAATAAAATCTGTAACATACCAACCCCATTTATTTTCTAGACTTAGTGATTTTGAATGTCAATGTTAGAACCATAAATGAGTATATAAAAGTTTTTCTCAGCTCACAAATATAAGTACATATCCAGAGTTTCTAGACCATATAAAAAGATTCCCAAAGCACTTAAAAATAAATATATTTAAAATTAAATATCTTTACAACTGAGTACTACTACTGAAATAGATAAATTTAGAACTGAAAGGAATTAATAGTTTCATAAGTATGGCATTCAAGATGGAATCAAATGAAGCCTATAGCCAAATATTAACTATACTTTGTCAAAACAAATTGAGCTATGCTACATTTTATTACAAAACATCTTATAACTGTAAGTTAGTTGCTAGATTAGCAAATAGATAGTTGCCCAGCCCTGAGTTCCCTAACAACTGCTATAACATAGGGGTGGTTTAGTGTTGCTGGTGAATGAGAATATTGATCCCAGCCTTCCAGTAGCTGGGAAAACCTAGCATCTCTTATGGCTCTTGAGCTATTTATTTGAGACCCTAAGATCCTCCTACCTTCAATTTATACTTCTCTATTCTCATGGGCCATGGAAACATTGATTTTAGAAGGTTCTGTTCTATGCTTTTACAAAGAATGTTTGGTACTTAGTACATCTAAAATGAAGGAAGTCAAAGGGTCTGTCACTTCGGATTTAAACTAAAATGATAAAATGTAATACATTTTTTAAGGAATATTTTTTAAATTAAATTATTTTAAAATTTATTTAGGAATATTTTTTAAATTTATTTATTTTTTAATATTAGAAATATTTTTTAATTTATTTATATTTTAATTAGTGAGTCACTGTGAGGGTACAGTTACAGATTTACACATTTTTGTGCTTGTGTTTCCCTCCTCATACAATGTTCGAGAGCCCATCCCTCCACCAGTGTCCATTCTCCACCACCAATGAACCCAGTATCTCTCACACCCCCCAATCCCACCCCTCTACCCCACCTCGCCTCTGTGGCAGGGCATTCCAGTTTGTTCTCTCTCTCTCCTTTTGGGTGTTGTGGTTTGCAATAGGGGTATTGAGTGGCCATCATGTTCAGTCTCTAATCTACTTTCAGCACGCATCTCCCTTCCCAAGCAGGATCTCCAATCACATTTTATTTGGTGTTCCTTCCTCTATCTGGGATGCCTTTCCTCCAGCATGTGAGGCAGCTTCCAAGCTATGGAGCCAACCTCCTGGTATTATAGTATAGGAATATATTTCTGTTGCTTCTGTGTGTCTGTTGTTAAATTAAAAGAATTAGTCTTTGAAAAACACATTTTAATCTTTTTCACAAAACTTTGTAAACTTATGTTCCATGATCTTGCCATCACTGTAAGAGAATGACGACTGGAGACTCAGTCCAGGTAAAACACACAGCAGGAGATAAGCAGTTGGATTTGCAAGGAAATTTATGAATGGCTTACAGAAATGTGAATTAACAGATACACAGAAACCCCAAATATATTAAGCAATTTAAATATAAAAGACAAAGTAAAAACAGGAAAAGCCCTACAGGCCCCAATTTAGTAGGAGTGCAGTGCTCACCATAATGACTAAATATGACACATTGAACCTTTGGCTCATCAGGTCATCGTGGTGTTTGTTAAATAGAAAACAAAAGGTTAATCTAATAAGGCAAATTAGAACCTGGAATCATTGGTGGGGGAAAAAGTTGGTTACAGTTTAATGGGAAAGAAGAAAGGGACCTGGATTTTCTGAAAGCCTTAAAAAGCTTCCTAGGATATGGGGCTGGAGAGATAGCACAGCGGGTAGAGCGTTTGCCTTGCACTCGGCTGACCGGATTTGATTCCCAGCATTCCATATGGTCCCCTGAGCACTGCCAGGAGTAATTCCTGAGTGCAGAGCCAGGAGTAACCCCTGTGCATTGCCAGGCATGACCCAAAAAGAAAAAAAAAAGCTTCCTGGGATACGGAATGAAAAATAATATTGAAAATATAGTTAGATATAAATCAATGTCTAATGAACCCTTTGTGCTAATTTGATGCAAGTTATGAGTTTTGTTTGTGAACCCTGCATGCTATGTTTGAGCAACTTAATTTTAATTCTGTGCAATCACAACAGGAGAGACAGAAAGCTTCTTGCCTAATCTGCTGTAATGAAGTCATAAGTTAGATGTATGCATAGAAAACGGATATAACTATAGACACAAAATGAAATAAGGAAAATCTCATCCAATATGTGAAAAAGTTTATTCGTGTTCTTTAGCCAACTCCACCAGCCCACGTTCAGGGGTCCTGAACCTTTGCCACAGCTGGACTGCTGTATTACCATACTATATTGGCAACAGAATCACATTCACAGTTCCTGTCTCAACTTAGATTTTAGTGAATCAGGTTGGTAAACAAAAAAACAAAAATCTGTTCTCACTTCTTTTTTTTTTTTTTTAATTTTTCGGTCATACCTGGCCATGTTTAAGGATCACTCCTGTCTCTGCTCAGGAATGGTGCGAGGGAAGGGACCCAGGCCAGCAGTTTGCAAGGCAAGTGCCTTATCCACTATATTTATTATATCTCTGAGTCCCATGCATTTTGTTTAAACAGTGGGAGGGTGAGAAAGTGGGGGGGTGTTACCGGGGATATTGCTGGTGGGGATGTGCACTGGTGGAGGGATGGGTGTTTGATCATTATGTGATTGTAATCCAAACATGAAAGCTTGTAACTATCTCATGGTAATTCAATAAACTTAATAATAATAATAATAATAATAATAATAAAGACAATGATAAAGCAAAATAAAGCATTTCTTTAATGATTACTCAGGTCCTCATCACTACTGGTCTCTCTTATCACAGACCTCAAGGCTCCTTCCTGTGCCAGACAACAGGTTTGAGGGTTTCAGGCAAAGAGCTCTCTCTAGAAGTTCAAAGTTCAAAGTCCAATTATTTGACACATATCTGCTCTGTGCATACCATCAGAGCATAGGCACAATCGAATTAAAACTAAGATGGTTCTGCTCAGGAAGTTGAATTCAATCAAATGTGAGAAAATAGGAATCAATTAGGATTGATTCCAATAGCGGAAATATCTATTCCAGACAGACACGCATTCCAGTGGTGGCAAATGCAGTTACCATCTGTGAGGTTCAATGTCAAAACATGATGATGCCAACAATAGCATCAAATATTCTGAGAGTACTGGAATGGCACCTCAACTAGTTCTTGTTTGGCGTAACTTAATGAGTCCTATATACGGCACCCATTTTAGCTATTTTCTCATTGTTCCATTTTTCAGTCTTTCTTTTGTTTAATTTACCTATTGTTAAATTCTGATGTTTGCAATTCAAAACTGAGCAAAGATTTCATGACTATTTCACAAAAATTAGTTTCATTCCTATTATCCCTTTGTATCATATTACTGACTACGATACAAAGTAAGGTGAAATAAGCATTAACTTTGAGACAAGGTCTCCTACAGAACAGAAATAATAAGCAATTATTTATGGGACTTTTATATAGTGCACAGAAGCCACCAAAGCCACACTCAACAGTGCTCACTGTGGTGGGACAAGTCTCTCAATGTTAGGAATTAAACCCAGACTCTAAAACACCTGCAAAACTTTATTTCAGCCCTCTGAGGGGTCTTCTAGTCCAGGAGCAATTAATTCCACTGAAAAGGATTAAGAAGGGTTTTTTTGCAAAGGTGGTGGTATTTGAGAAAGTATAAGAATAGCTCTAATTTGTGAGTCGAGATAGAGAAAAAAAATGCTTTTACTGTTAGAAAATAACTAACAAAGGTAAAGTCTAAAATGAAGAAATGTGTTTTAGTGTAGTATATGCAAGGAAATAAGGTCAGTTCAAGGATGCATCTAAAGATAAATAATATGGTGTCCTTTCTCCTATAGCTTACAAACTATTTTGAAAGAAAAAAAAAGTACTGGTATTTTATTTTTTTTGTTTGTTTTTTTTTGCTATTTGGGTCACACCCAGCGATGTACAGGGGTTCCTTCTGGCTCTGCACTCAAGAATTACCCCTAGTGGTGCTCAAGGGACCATATGGGATGCTGGGAATCGAACTCGGATCGGCCTCATGCAAGACAAATGCCCTACCCTCTGTGTTATTGCTCCAGCCCCTGTACTGGTATTTTAAAGAGCTCATCAATACTACAGTCATCTAGAATGATACAACTGAAACTCCAATTCCTTCAAAGTTACAATATATGAGCAAAAGGAATTTATTAATGCCAACAGTTGCTTTGGATCCTGCTAGTTTATAAACTTGATAGAGTCCATAAATCAGATGTATAGAAAAGTATTGCCAGCCCACCCTTGGTTCAGATTTTTCCATAACCTCTTATGAAAGAAATTACTTTGCTGTTAAGAATCCAACTCTAAGCCTTTATATTACAATCCTGAATATTTGCTACTTCACAATAAAAATATGTATTCTCTCCTCTTTAATTTTTTGTTTGTTTGACTTTATTTTGGCCACACCTGGCTGTGCTCAGGTTTTATTTCTGGCTCTGCACTTATGAATCTTTTCTGAGATGCTCAGGGATCAATTGAGTTTTAGACGATAAAACACAGTCAGCATACAAGACAAATGCACTAATCACTGTACTACAACTTTTAGGAATTTTCGACAGTTCAAGGAAATTTGTAACATGAAAGAATTGAATAGAATAAAGCATTTTACATTGAAATTACAACATTATGCTTTGTCTGAGTTAAATATGTATTCCAGATATTCCAGATATTGTCTGCATTTACTTCACTTAAAACCAGCAACCAGGGTTTTAAGAAACAACAAAAATCTTGAAATGTACCACGTGTACTTGGGTAATTCTCTTCCTAATGCTGAGACACATAGATTATCATATCATGAAAATGTGCTAATGAGTCAAAAGTGTTATTAAAATCAAAGGTACAATGTTCAAAAAACTCTCCATGACTTAGCAAGTATGACTTAGTTTTCATCATTTAAGACAATACTTTAAAGTAAATTCTGCAAAGATAGGAAGTCTGTAATAAAAAATTCACAATAGTTCCTTATTAAGCTATTTTCATTAAATCAGGGTTAAGACCTGAGAACTGCACAAAAGAAATGGAAAGAGACAAGCAGGCTACATATACAAAGCAGTAACTTTCCAAAATGTGAACTATTCAGTCATCATAACGCAAAGCATGACATTTCTCATTACTTAATTTGAAGATTATTTATAAATAATAAATCCAAGTTATGAGCAGCTGTAAAAATGATGCAAATCTTATGTTATGTAATTGTGGAGGATAAAATAGTTGGATGTATTTTCATGAACAATATCTCTATGAAAATTAAAGTGCTCACATTTTTCAGTTTTGGTTAAGATCAAACTGATCTCATTAGTTTTTTCATCTAATTTATTCCTCAGAATTCTCTTTAGTAAGATAAATCTCAAAAAAGCTGCTTGGAGAAACGTTTGAAACAAAACATATAAAACAAAAAATGAGTAACTCCTTATAGATAAGCCCAAAATTAATTTTAAAAATGAAATAAAAAATTAAAATGGCATAAACACTATTATTATAACAATAGTAAGATGCTATTTGTACAGAATAATTAAAGAATATCCTATATTATATTTGAGGCATACAACATAATTTGTTTAAAATTTATGTTTAGATAATTTAATAAAATATAATTTAATATGTTATTTGGATAATATATTACCTATAACCAAAGAAAAATTACATCTCCTAAGAATATTGATAAATCATAGCATCATTGAGAAACTTGTACGTAAATAAGCATAAATAGCTTATTTATTCTGATTTTAGATGATAAGAATTGATTTGTGGACAGAATATTTTCATAATTCACTTCACTTTCTGGAAACAAGAATCTCACTTTTACTCAATTGCATATGGTACATATGGATTGGAGTATAAAATTGTAAACTTTGTATTTCCTACGGGCATTGTTACCAACAGTGTTTACAATATGTTTTTACTAGTATAACTATGGTACCAAAGACAAGGGGAAGATAGAGTTGAAGTCCTAGTAATAAAACCTACTATGATCATTTCTAGTCAATTCCCAACAGAAATTTTTCATTTGGCTAAAGTGGAGAATCTTTATGCATTCTTCATTCACTTATAATTACTGCATTTTTAGATTAGATTTAAACCATATAATATTGTATTTTCCTATGAACAACAAAATGAACCAAAATAAATTTATTTCATGGAAGAGGTTTTGGATAAACATAAAAAATCATTTCTTTAAGTAGAATGCCACATTTATAAAGCAACTACTATGTACACTTTTTTGTAATACCACTGAATTCAAGACATGAGTATAGATATACTAATTTTAATGTAACAAATTGCCTGTATTCTTCATTTTTCTTTATAATATTGTACTAAATTACTAAAAGTATAACAAGAAAACTAGTTGCCAGGGTTTGGGGAAAAATTTGTCATCAATGATTTTCTATATCAACATTCTAGAAAAATGGGTACATAAGTTATCAGTTCTCTAAAGAACAAAGTAAGCTTAACATGTGGCACTTCAGAACTAGCTTATACTAGAGAAATATTAAATATTAATATGTTTTTCTTAGCAAATCAATTTCAAGGAGCAGCTTTCTTTCTCCCTCAATAAATTTACCCTACTTTATTCCCATACCCCTCTAACTAAAAAGATATGTCTCCAAACTTCATATGCTTATGCATAATTAAAGAATAATATTCTGAGAGTGATGATTTAAATATAAAAATTCAAATATTTGCTTAGTAATTGCCTTTAACCTACTGTTATGAAGTGATTAATAAGCAAAACTTAGCTGAGGCAAGAGATATGCTATAGTGAGTAGGGTACTTCCTTTGCACACTATGGACTCAGGTTCAATCCCTGGCACTCTGTGTGATCCCTTGAGCACCACCAAAAGTAATCCTCAGCACAGAGCCAGAAGTAAGTTCTAAACACCTTTGGGTTTTTGGGCCCCAAATCAAAAAGATAAAGAAAATTATATCATCCTTGAGGGCTTATAAATTACAAAGAGTTTTCACAAAAATAATTTCTATTATAATGCCTTACAAAAGTGTTGGCTGCCCTCGTGCAAATTTATATCTATTGTTTGTGAATCAATTTGAATTCAAGTGCTTCTTAAAAAAATGATAATGATACTAAAGATTAGGACTCCACTTTAAAGCTTTTACAAAGAAAATACTAACTTGGTGCTACAAACAAAAGTAAAGCCTGGCTCCATATGTTTTGAATAATCAAAAAATGAAATATACAAGAACAGAATGTTTGAAAGTGAACTGAAAAAGAATGCTGAAAACAATTTCATTGCAAATAGGACAAGTATTAGCTGTATAACAATGTAAACAAAAACCTAGGGCTTCCATGATAGTAATGAAACAAGGTTTGGAACCTTATTACATTAGGTCTAAATATATCTTGTAATGATTCTAGCATTAATTATATATTATCACATATAATATATAATAATATAATACATAATATGCAAGATATAATATACAACTATATATTATATATTGCACAATAATTTTGTAGATATATAGTATATATGATACATTTGCATATAATGTAGGTGGACTGGAGAGATAGCACAACAGATAGAGTGTTTGCCTTGCATGCGTGCCTTGCATACAGCTGACGGGGGTTCAATTTGTTCATCCCTCTCGGAGAGCCCGGCAAGCTACTGAGAGTATCCTGCCTGCATGGCAGAGCCTGGCAAGCTACCATTGCGTATTCGATATGCCAAAAACTGTAGCAACAAGTCTCACAATGGAGATGTTACTGGTGCCCGCTCGAGCAAATCGATGAACAACGGGACAACAGTGCTAATAATGTAGGCATATCATATAATTTGCGTACAATGTATACAAACATATAATATGTCATTATATGCATATGGTATATGTAAATTATATTTACATAATATCTAAATATATTATATATTATCATGCATTATATAGTATTTATATTACATATAAATATACATATTTATTTGGCTTTGTTTTTAGGCTACATCTGGCAGTGCTAAGGGCTTACTCTGGGCTTTGTGCTCATGGATCACTCTGGGACTCATTGGATCATATGGGGTGTCAGGTTTTAAACCCAGGTTTGCTGAGTGCAAGGCAAATGCCCTGCCTGCTCTACTGAATTCAAGTGCTTCTTAAAGAAATGGTACCTGCTGTAACTTAGGCAGCATATCAAAGACTTCTGTTTTCAATGAATATATTTATTCTCAGGGATAAATTTCAAATCATATTACAATGAGATTCAAGTGCATATCTGCCAGCTAAATAATCTATTAAAAACAAGCAACATAATCTGAGATTTTGTGTATTTTTGAGTATCCAGTAGCTGAGCCCACTCCAATAGTAGGAGCAGTGCATCTGTTAGACCTGCAGGAGTTACTTGGGGAATGCAACTTACCAATACTTGTGAGAAAGTTCACATTCCTCATCACACCTTCTGTATAAGCCCCTGGCTCGTAACTGTCCATTTCACCGGTGACAATGTGAGCTACTCTTGCAGCCCGTCCTCTGATAGCTCCAGCAGCACGGTCTAAATTATCAGCATCCTGATCTCTCAAGGCTATTATACATTTGTTAACATCTTCTAGGATATGGCTCTCTGTAAGTAAATAGATCAAATCAGTCATGTGGTTGTTCTTTATCACACAAATAAGCCTATTAAATTGATGTTAGCTTCTGTCTTCAGACATGGTACACCATTATGTTTTTCCCTGGGGCTGGGGACACTCACAGTGGTGCCCAGGGCTTACTCCTAGCTCTAATCTCAGGGATCACTCCTGGCAGGACCCAGGGGATCATATTTGGTA
The DNA here is from genome assembly GCF_027595985.1 of Sorex araneus. Taxonomy (NCBI): domain Eukaryota; kingdom Metazoa; phylum Chordata; class Mammalia; order Eulipotyphla; family Soricidae; genus Sorex; species Sorex araneus. The sequence continues at coordinate 106,855,558 of NC_073306.1, forward strand.
CTGGATCAAACTCAAGGTGGACTGTGTGCAAGGCAAGCTCTCTTTCCAGCATCTGTGGTACATGATTATAAAGAAAAAAAATCAGATCTGATTCTTCTTACATTTTTTTAACAGCATCTGTAAAATAAACAATTTTTATACTCTACTAACAATTGTAATTGATTGTATATTAATTTAGATTCTAGTTCTCAAGGATCAGTTTAAATTTCAGTTATTTAGTTAATATTGGCACCACACATGGTGTGCTCAGAGATTATTCTTGGCTCTGCACTCAGGGATTAACACATATACAGTGTTGGGGATCAAACCCCAGCTTGGCTAAGTGAAAGGCAAGCATCTAACCTACTGTATTACCACTTTAGCCCCAAGAATAAATTTAGTTTTAGGTTTCTGTAGCATATAGGTAGATAAAAAAAGGTAAGTTTCTAGAATAATACAAAAAGTATATATATAATGGGACAGTATTTATATAAATACATATCATATATAAAATGAAAAAAGGAACACTCTGAAAGCCACACTGTAGAAATACTGTCCCTCTATAAAAGCAAACTATGGATTGACATTCACTAACTCCCACTAACTTACATGCAACATAATTTAACAAATTATAGAAAAAAATCATAGAGCATCTCCAGATATTCTTTGCATAATATACTATAAAGGCAGAGGCATTAGAATAGCACACTGATGTTTTCTTTCTCTTTAAAATAATTAATTTGCAAAGGCAAAATTAATGAAAAGACCTGAGGAACTGTGTGGAATGTCAATAAGCCTGGGTATTAATATTTTTTAAGATAGAGAATTAGTACATTTAATTATTTAATTTCTGGCTTGACCACAGGAATCTCTATCCAAATCTTCTTAAGAATCTATTGCATAAAAATAGAATGCACACATACACACATAGGGACTCAGTGGAGAGCACTTGTCTTGCACATGTAAGAGTTAGTTTGGCCTCAGCACCAGTCCACACAGCAGTACAAACCTAGCAGAATTTTATCTGAAACAGGCTTCTTTCAGTAAGTGTCACCTTGGTATACAGATACTAATTCACAACATATGGGGATACATTCGCCAATTTGGGCAAGATGGGCCTCATGAAGTCTGTTAGCTCTATAACTTTCAGAATGCATGCATGAAATTATGAACAGAGAAGGTACTAGAGGCTGAGAAAAAGCTCTTGCCCATTTCTCAGACATTTCCCCTTTCCTACTTGAGAAAGAAATAATTGCTTTTCCTTTAGCTTTGTAGTATATCTTTGGATATAGGTTTGTTTTCAGCCGTGTAAATTCTCCACGCATATGTTATTACATTGATTTTTTATTGCAAACCAATCTGATATTGTTTTGATTACTTATCCAAATTGAGGAAAACCCAGAGAGGAGGGAGATTTTTTTCACTGCAAGTGAACATGATAAAGCTTGCAGAGTCACAGCTATTATACAGAGCATAAAATCTAAACTACCAATGAAAAGAATGTGTTCCCTGGTGATCTTCTTAGACCTGTATACCTAGCTTTACTTTTCAGAAGCCTTTTGCCTCCTTTATATTTATTTAAAAATTTCCCATATCTACCATGTTGTCTAAATGCTCCAACTCTTGTGAGCAAATTAGAATTTTGACTTAGACATCTAGACAGCTTACTCAAATCCAACCATCCATTCAAGACAGGAGTCCAATATTTCATCTTCAGGTAATCCATGGTAAACTATGTTTGATATTGCTTGAGATTCCATAAAATTGTTTAATGATTCTCATAAAATAGTTATTCCTTTAAAGCACCTATCCATTTTTACGTTCTATACTTATGAGACAGTTGGCATAGTGGTCTGAAATTAATGAAGACAGGTATTTTTTATCAAATTCCTTGAAGTATCATATCTTGTTCCTGATAAAACACATGCCACCTTTTAGACTAAAAAGAATGTTTTTTGAATAAGTCCTCTTGTAAGACAAAACAAGGCAAGTAAATTATTTTGTAAATCCTTCCCATGGGTTATGAACTTAAGTGGATTTAAATTTAGTCAGTTTAAACCATATCAAACACAGGTCATTTCTGTGGAAAAAGTAAGTACTTAAAAGCCTTTATTATAAAATTCACAAGAGTTAAGCCTAATTTGCAGCATTCACTTATGAATGTGTCATTAAATCCCATAATAAGTCCAGGCAGCCCAACCAAAAATGTATGTGTATCATCATCATCATATTTCCTCTGAAACTGAATGTAAGTTTTAAATGTGGAAAGCATAATCATTTGTTTTTTAAAAGTCCACAGATGTGCATTTTAATGGCACATTAAGAAGCTGTTATCTTCCAAGTATGTCAGTTATTTTTAAAACAAATGCAATATACATTTGTACACAATGAACAAGTAATCTATATACACCAAAGACACTAATGTTAGATTGCATAGTTGTTTTTGATCAGAACTAAAAATGTAAAAAGACATTTGGCAGGGGATTAAGTTCATACTTAGAAAATTAAATCTCTATTAAACTCCATAATTTCTGTTAAAATAAGGTAAAATTATTGCTGACTATATTATTTTTGGAGTGAATTTTTCAAATTACGGGTACTAACAATGAATTGAAGTCTCATCTCTTCCATCTCTTTCTCTCTCTATATATATATGCACATATACATATATATACCACAATACATTTTATTTAGACTAGAATAAAAATGTAGCAAGTTTTTTTTAAAATTTCGTTTGCTTGGATTTATAGAAGCTTATGTGATAACTGCTTGAAATTTATCAGCACAATCACAAATTACGGTGTGAATTCGGGTTGAAGCATTATACAGGTAAGGATAACTATGGAATTAAATTCCACATAAACATGTACAACATAAAAATAAATGAAATAAGTTGAAAAGTGCATATGACCAAAATTTATCTGAAGCTTCTATCTTGAGAATCTTGGAGACAATGATTAAATGACCTTTCTAATTACTAAAAATAAATGTAGCACTGAAGCACTGGAAAATATTTGCAAAATTTTCATCATTATTTGACTCTCCCATTACTCTGAATATTTCACAAAAATTCCAGCAACAATTATCTGCATGATTCTAAAGCAGTGGCAGAAAAAGAAAGTTTTAGGTGCCTCCTACATATGCATAATACTAAACTATACCAATTACTAAAAAAAAAAGTATTTCATGTTAACTTAAGTAGCAAAATGAACCTCATGAAAGCTAAACACCTTATGCCTAGCTATGTTATTCTAAACTGGTAGGAAAAAAATAAAACACAAATAGCTTCCCTGAAACTTTCTCCTGACCAATTTCTTAAGCCCTTCCTGACAGGATGAGTGTACTGGTTAGACACAGCAAACATCATTAGGAGCTATATCACTGTATCATTGTCATCCCATTGTTCATCGATTTACTCGAGCAGGCACCAGTAACGTCTCTATTACACTCAGCCCTGATATTTTAGCAACCTCTCCTTACTCGTCTTTCCCAACGATTGGAGGCTCTTTCAGGGTCAGGGGAATGAGACCTATCGTTACTGTTTTTGGAGTATCGAATATGCCATGGGTAGCTTGCCAGGCTCTGCCATGCAGGTGGGATACACTCGGTAGCTTGCCGGGCTCTCCAAGAGGTATGTATATATATTTTACTGTATTTGGGATATGAATACGTCATGTGCAGCTTGCAAGGCTCTTCTGTGCGGACAATAGACTCTTGGTAGCTTGTCAGGTTCTCCAAGAGGGAGAACAAGGGTATTATATTATATAACAAGTGGCCGCGTACTTCCAGAAGCTTGGTTTTATTGTCTCTGGATGTTGGCCATTGGTGGGATTACACGGTGCCAGGGGCAGTTTGTGGGTGTGGCTGCCAAGCTACTGGAAAATGAGGGGTCTGGGTGGAAGAGGCCCAGTCCCAATCTGAGAAGGCTTGGAGATCTCAAGCCCGGGTCCCGCACACCTGGGTTCCTCTGCTGGTCCCTTCATGTCTGAGGCTTGTCTGAATGTGTAGAGAGTGGCCATGAGCATGGCTGTGGCTGGGTTCCAGCAGTCATCAACTGTCAATGCCCTGCTTGAAGCAGAGAGGTAAAGGCAACCACCTGTCCCCTCTGAGGGGCCCCTGTGAAGAGAGCCAGGCGCAGGGGACAAGATACTCTGTCTCTCTCTTCTGGGAGGTTGGTCTTATAGTCTCTGGATGTTGGCCATTGGTGTGATTACAATGATCTGGGGTTCGATTCCAGATACCCTATATGTTCCCCTGAGCTCCTCCAAAAATGATCCCTTGTTGCATGAAGTGATATATATCAGTCAGTCAGAGGTTCAGAGATGAGACATGTGAAAGATATGAAGAAACATGGAGGGCATGCTTAGGCTTGAGGCAGAGAGCAACTGCCAGAGGTCTCCTTTTATTCTATTTTTTATCCTAATGACTTCATCACAGAGAAAGAATCACTAACGAGAGTACAAACAGTTATAGGATAAGCATTCGTCAAAAGAACATCCGGGTATACATTGTCTTGTCAAAGCTATGTTGTCAAATCCATGGTGTAATGATTAAAACAATAGAGGAAGATATGGAGCTGGACACATCAGCTCTACAGGTTATGTTCCCCACATTCTTGTGGTCGGTTACATACACACAAAAAAGAGAAGGCTCATACTGATACTTGAAGGTCAAACCAGATTAAGGACATATAAGAGAGGGGGAAACTGCTGCTTTGAACTGCCAAGGTAATGCATGACCAGGCAGGTGTATGAAAGAATGCTGTACTTTTCCAGATCATCTGGTCTCACAAGTTTTAGCTTGTCCACTTAACTCAAAGTGGGGCCTCGGTTCTACTTTCTGCTTGCAGGAAAGCATCCAGAGGCTCGTTCTAATGTCCTGGCTTAGCACCAACAATCCCTGAGTATAGTATGAGGAGTAAGTCCTAAGGATGGCTAAGTGTGGCCCCAAACCAAATCAAACCCAAAAATAAGGTTTAAAATACTCTATCATTTTATCATTTTAGTGCAAACACATTCACATCTTATTTTCATGAAGGCTAGCTTGTGAAGCTTTGCCATAAGAGTTTCTTTAACTGTCAGTTTAACATTCTGGTCAGGGGTGAGACACACTCGGTGCTACTGCAAATCCAGAGTACATTATTTTAAAAACAGAATTGTTGAAGTGCTAGCAATTTCTATCAATCACATTATAGTTATCCTGGGATGCATGGGTGAGCTCTTTATGTTATAAAATAGTAATAAATAGGGACATATGAGAACTGATCTTATACTAGCAGTTACATCGTGTGTTGAAAACTTCTCTGGTTAGCTCCATAGCAGATGAAATTCATTAAATTACTTTTTCTATACCCTTTTCCTTATTTTCCCATTCCCCATTATCAAAGCTGGAATTTGCCTCAGGGAAAGTAGAAAACAACAAATTATAGTAAGAACAAAAAGCTAATTTATTGGGTTTTGAACTACAAGCAGAATTTTACAAATCCATACCCCAAAAAAGAGACTGCAAGTAGATGCACAGTTTATTTTCAAAAACAAGAATCTACTAAGAGGTAAAAGTTGTTTACTTTTAATTCCCAAAGCTAGGCTTTGAATATATCAATGATAGGGCCTGAAGAAATAGAGAGCTTATACTATAATCCATTCAGTGAAGAATAATAAACCACCAACTGTTTCCTCCCTGGGTATCTACATACATGAGATAGGGGAGAAAAAGAAATATTTTTCCAAAGAGAAACTCTTTTGTTTAAGTGACTGAGTTTCAAGTCAAAATTGTAATTGGTAAGATTAAAGTTAGCTACCCACCATATAGTAGCTCAGAGAATTACACTAAATCTAATTATAAAAAATAAGTTTCCACACCTGGATCTATAGCTGTAAATTTCAAACTCATTACATAGGAAAAATGTTCAAATAAGAATAAACACAAAGGGATTTGGAGCAATAGCATAGCAGGTAGGGCATTTGCCTTGCATGTGGCCAACCTGGGTTTGATTCTCAGCATCCCATATGGTCCCCTGAGCACCTCCAGGAGTAATTGCTGAGTGCAGAGCAGCCAGGAGTAACCCCTGTGCATCACCAGGTGTGACCCAAAAAGCCAAAAACAAAATAAATAAAGAATAAACACACAATATTTTTTCTTTCTCCTTTACAAAATAACACCAAAAAAGTTAAATATAAATGCATAATGCAACATTATGCAAATTAATGGTGGTTTAAACATCTATTAAAAGGTGGCCAAAATTTCAATTATGTAAAAATTTGATCAAGATATTTAGTCCACAAATTGACTGTTACTCTAGGTCCCTATATAAAATTTAGGCAAGTGCCGTTTGAACAAAAAGAGCATGTATGTTGTAAAATGTTTTAAAATTCCTTATTCTTTTTATAATTTATGAGAATATATTCCTCATACCTTGAAATAGTATAACATATAAGAAATATTCTAAGAGTACATTTGTCAAACATATACTCCCGTAGACTTTGTCTCACAACTGCCCTTCTAATCTTGGGATTTCCTAAGTGTTGAGTGTTTCATAAGTGTTAAGATTTCTATTGCTATGTTAATAAAGGTAATTTTTGGAAAACACCTGGGAAGGCACTGGTTGCCAGGGAAACTAACAAGAATATAGGGTGAAATTTCCAGTTTCAACCCACTGATTTCATGGAGAGGAGAAAAGAGGCTGGAAGTAGAATTCAATTGCTAACGGCTGATAACTTAATCACTTATATCAATGTAATAAAATTTACACAAAAGTCTCAAAAAACAGATTCAAGAGGGCTAATAGATCTGTGAATACATGGAGAATTATGGCAGTCTTTACTTTTTTTTCCAGACTTTGGCCTTTGCTACTCTTGGCAGGGGGGCTCTTCCAAGTTGGATAATTAGGATGCCAAGAGCCCATAATCCATTCTCTGCCAACCAGAGTGCTGGTTCCGTGACAAAAGTTTGAGGATGTGATACTTCTCAGATCATGTAGTAACCAGATATTGCCTGGGCACTTCAGCAGTACTCACGAGTCTCTAGAGCTGTACCTAGTAATGCTTGGGGAACATATTCAGCATGCACTCTAACCACTGTGCTTTTTCCCAATTGCTCCCTTTTGCAATGTAGAATTCAACTGCTACATTGAACAAGTCTAATTCATCTGATTATTGATTTGAGCATTTAGCATCCTCAGAACTGAACTGGTGATCTATGCGATATTTCCCAGGATATTCTAAGGGGGATAAAGTTGAAAAAAATGATGATGTGGGGGATCATGGCATGAAACTATAGGAAGCAACAGGTAGGAAAGAGCAGCTCCAGAAAGGAAACAGGGTCAGAAAACCGCCAGGGTCAGATAAAGGTTGAGAAACACCGATCTAGTGAGTAAAAGGTTTCCTGAGTTCTGTGATGAATTAATCACAGCTGAGGAGCGTGCTCTGGCAATCTGTGATTTATAGCAAGTCAACCAGAAACAAGTCTAATAATCCAAACTTGGAACAGTCGCCTGAAGTCGGATGAGAGGGTTTGTGGGGTCAGAAGAACTACCAGCTTGCCTGGGGCTTGTGGTGGCAACTATAGTGGGGTGTTAACTCAGGGAACAGAAAACTGGCCCTGTGGAATTTGAATTTCTGTTGAGTGCCCAATGTCCCTATGTTTCTCTCATCCTATTTTCTCACATTGTTGATTACTGGTAGTACTTGGATAAGGATCACTGTCAATATGCATGTTTCCCAGAGTGCACTGCAACTGATAAAATACAGACTAAAACATCATAGAAACTGAGAATGTTTTCCAAATTCTGATTCCTTAGCAAATTGCTTTGGTCTCTGACCCACAGACAGAATGGGAAAATAGATGAACAACAGCTTCCAAAATCCCACCAATTCTGATGCAACCAAATCCAGAGCTTATGACTAATGGCCCACTTTCCAACCTTGCCATTCTCGTACCTATTTCAAAGAATGTAGTCTGGAAGAAGTAGAAAGGCTTGTATTTGGGATCTGGCTGTTACTTTTGCCTGTATTTTACTGTACCAAATAAATCTTTTCCCTTTTTCTCCCAAAAGCATGTGACCTTGATTGACTTCAGAGCATGAGATGTAAGGTTTGGTGTCATTATCTCTAGGTAGATAGTATCAGAATTGGGTTGAATCCTAAATAACCAACTGGTGTTCAAGAATTGGTTGTTGATAGGTGGAAAATTCTACACACACACACACACACACACACACACACACACACACACACATACACACACACGACATACGTATTAAAATGGAGTTGCAAGATACACAGTTCTCAAAATGTGTTCTTTTTTCCACTCCAACATCTAAGTATTACTGTGTAAGAAAATGTATATGATATGAAAGATAAGATAGATTCCCCATCTGTAGGTAGTTTATAGACTGTAATTGCTATCTTTGTCTTTAATTCTTCACAAAATGCCAGAGACAAAATCTTTGTCATCTTATAATTTCAGTGAAATTTTGTTAACCTTTATCACAAAAATTGCTCAGCTTCTTTGCACAATAAGCTATTTACTCTTATTGGGATTTAACTAGCTCAAACTTAATTGACCTACTTCTGACAATAATCAAGAGAAAAATAAAGTTTAGATTGCTATTACCAAGCTAGTTCTTTGTCAACTATACTTAAAAGAACTCTGAAATACTTAAGCAGCCACAAGGCTATGAGAGAAAAACAAAGAAAGAAAACCACAGAAGCCTTTTTATTTCTTTAAGATTGTCATAAATTGAGTATTATGATAGGAACAGCTGCCAGATAAGCTGTCAAACTGATACATCTTTCTATTATGAAATGCTCCATCTTAGTTGGTCTCCCCTACTTCACTTCTAGTAGGTCTCCACTTTCTCCAAATCAATTTAATTTAGAAATTTAAACATTAATATGCATAAGCCCTATGTAATGAGGTGAGGGGGCTATAGAGAGTGCATATTCATGAAAAATTAAGTCAGCCTACTACAAAACCCGGCAGGGATGAATGGAGACATTACTGGCACCCACTTGAGCAAATGGATGAGCAACAGGATGGCAGTGATACTACAAAACCCAAACATGGCTTGTGTCTTCCACAGGAGATAATGAGGTGGAGCTTTTTCCGTCACTAGCAGGACTGGGGGCAGAGCCCCTCCAGAGAGGACATGAGAGATCATTAGCATGGATATAGGAAAGTGAAAGTGGGTCTCATCTGTGAATCATTTCTTAACTTTCCTCTCAGATAGTTTTCTCTATGTTTCCTAATAAATCCACTGAGTGTTATAATGATCGATTGCTTTATCCCAAGTTACTAAATGTTAGCTACCCCAAGTTACTAAATATTTAAATATTTTTACTATATTTGTGTGGGGGGGGCTAAATCAAACATTGCATGGTGAATCTTAGATCTCTATGTAAAATGCAAAACTATAAATAGTCTAAACTATAAATAGTTTAAAATTGAAATAAGCAGTGTAGGGGGAAGATGTAAGCAAAATTTGCCATTCCAAAATCTGTCTCTTTGACACAGATATTATTTGATCTAATTATTTAATAAATATCAATCTTTGAAAAATCTCTTAAAATCAAATAGAAGTTAAACTAAGATATACTTGCACTTACAGGGTAATCTCCATTTGTCAGCCTGTCTCACTGCCTATTATAGAAGGAAGTGACAACTCTACCTGTCAATTATACCCTCTCAATGTTTTGACTGACAATTTCCCATAATTTGGTATGGGGACCTCTTGTTTATCCACAGTAAAATGCTTCACTATCAATTAGTTTGTTCAAGTTTTTAACAAACATTAGAGTATATATTGTTCTTTAGATAATGTTAAGAATAATGTACATGTTTTACCATTTAATTATAATAGTTCTAAGAAAATTCGTATTTCACTTTTATAGATGAATAAATATATGCTTTGCAGAGATAAACATCTTTCTAAAATTTATAGTTCTTGATTTATGTTATTACCTTTTAGGAATTTATATTATTAACTTTTAGGGCTGAAGTGATAGCATGGCAAGTAAGATATTTGCCTTGCATGTGGCCAACCTGAGTTCGATTTCTCCATCCCTCTTGGAGAGTCCAGCAAGCTACTGAGAGTATCCTGCCCACATGGCAGAGCCTAGCAAGCTATCCGTGGAGTATTTGATATGTCATAAATAGTAACAACAAGTCTCACAATGGAGACTTTACTGGTGCCCGCTCAAGCAAATTGATGAACAACAGGAGAACAAGTGCAAGTGTTACAACTTTTAGGAATTAAGTTTATTACTCAAAATCAAATTTATCCTATCTGCCATGATCCTCTAATCACTGATTTTTTTTTAAATTTTTTATTGTGGAAAGTTACAAAGTTACAAAGTTTTCAGGTTTAAATCTCAGTTATACAATGCTCGAATACCCATCCCTTCACCAGTGCTCTAATCACTGATTTTTAATTCTAGTTTTAAGATGGTGATTAAATTGCTGCATTTTTTACTATCTCAAATGTATAAAAGTATTAAAAATAAGTCCCAAATGAAGAAAATATCTGCATACAATTCAGCAAATAAGGGGCAAATATACAATAGATACAAAACATAAACAAGACTCAATAGCAAAACAAACAAACAAACAAATCAGTGCCATCAAAAGATAGAGAGGATCTCTGTCAGAAGAGCAGTTCCCATACACCTGCTGAGGAGAGCAAGGCCATTGGGATATCATCAGGTGTCTAATAAGGGCTAGAACCAGTCACTGCTTATTAGAACACTCTGTTTTGTCAACAAAGGTTGACTGAAAACCCGGAAGATTGCCAATGACATCAGACCTATGTAATGTGCATGAAAGAGACTACAGTAAAATGACCATTTGGAGTCTCAATAAGCTCAGAAAGACATTCAAAGACTCAATAAACTCAAAGATAGACTGATGGGATAGAATGAAATAACTCATTCAAATGAAGGAGCTAAAGAATATTCAACAGCATGTCTTAGCAGCAAAATGGATAAAGATGGACATCAAATCAGTGAACTTGTAGATACAGTAAATAGCTCCAGCAGGAAAGAATAGGCTACAGAAAACAGAAGGAGGAAACAATGGAGAAAATATAAGCAAAATTATCGACAGTACTAAGATTAATAAACTCAGAGTCCTAGTAATTCCAGGAGGAGAATAAAGAGCAAAGGAGAGGAAAGGTTAATTGAAGAAATATTTGGTGAGAACTCAATCTGAAGAGGGAGAGCACTAATTCAAGAGAACTCGAGTGTCAATCAAAGTAAACTAAAACAGAAAAACATCAAGATACACTTGTATACCAGGAGGTTGACTCCATGGCTTCGAGGCTGGCCTCACGTTCCGGGGAAAGGTCAACTCAGAGAAGCGATCACCAACTACATTGTAGTCGAAGGCCATGTGGGGGAAGGGAGTTGCGGGCTGAATGAGGGCTAGAGACTGAGCACAGCGGCCACTCAACACCTTTATTGCAAACCACAACAGCTAATTAGAGAGAGAAATCAGAAGGGAATGCCTTGCCACAGTGGCAGGGTGGGGTGGGGGGGAGATGGGATTGGGGAGGGTGGGAGGGACACTGGGTTTACGGGTGGTGGAGAATGGGCACTGGTGAAGGGATGGGTTCCCAAACTTTGTATGAGGGAAGTATAAGCACAAAAGTGTATAAATCTGTAACTGTACCCTCACGGTGATTCTCTAATTAAAAATAAATAAATTAAAAAAAAAAGATACACTTGTAAACTAGCAAGAATGAAAGACAGAGACAAACTTCTCAAAGATGCAAGAGAGAACCAAAACTTCACATTAAAAAGTGCGGGGGGTGGGGGCAAGGGAAGATTCAGAGCAGAATTCTCAAGTGAAACTCTAGAAGCAAGAAGAGAATGAAAAAACATGTACAAAGTACTGAATAAAAGGAACTTCCAACCAAGTATCATCTACCCAGTGAAATTGCCACTCAGAGTTGGAGGGATGAGACAGTTTCAAATAGTGACTCAGGATTCATGTAGAATCTAAACCACCTCTGGCAGGGACATTAACGGCTTCATAAAAAGCAAAGTCCAACAGCCCAAGAAGACAATTCCTCACATACACATGGTAACAAATTCCCTTAGATTCATAATTTCTCTAAATCACAACTGATTGAACTACCTCCCAGCTCGCACATATAAGTGGCACATCATGGCTGAATAGATTGAGAAACAAAATCAACTTTCTGATGTTTAGAATAAATACAGTTAAACTCTCATGATAGGCAAATGCTAAAAAAAAATTGGGGAACAATCAACACAAGAATAAAAGCAGACTAAAAAATGCAGGGATGACCATTCTTATATCAGACCAAATAGAATTCAAGATAAAGACATAGAGATGAAAATTACATACTGTTTAGGAGATCAATATTTCAGAAGAATGTAACTTTCAACATATATGTACAAAATGAAGAGGCAGCATAGGTATGTAAATGGCAATACAATGATAGTGAGATTTTATTACTCTATTCTTGCATAACAATACAGGTTTATATCAGAAAAACTTAAAAAGCTCAAATCATAACCAAACCTCATAGATTGAGAAAAAGTGAAGGAACAAATGAATGTCAGTGTAAATAGAAGGAAAAACTACAAAACACAAAAACTCAGTCATCTATAAATCAAGAATACAACATAATAGATCAATGAAACCAAGATCTGTTCATTTATTTGCTTGTTTTCAAAAAAATGGACAAAACTGACAAACCCTTATCTAAAATCATAAAACAGAGAGAAAGCCAAAATAAACTGTACCTTAAATTAAAAGGGATAAATTGCAGTAGGTACCTCATACTAGTGAGATTTGTTTATACGAAACTTTGGGAATAAAGGAACTTTAATTCACTATTGGTGGCAATGTGCTCTCATTCAGCTTCTATGGGAAGCAGTATGCAGATTTCTCAAAAAAGTAAGAACAGAAATTCCATATGACCCAATGATTCCATTGCATGGCATTTACCCCTCAAATGCAAAAACAATTATTTGAAATAATATAATCACACCAATTTTTACTATAGCATTAAATACAATATTCAGGATATTGTATAAAAACCAGGATATTGAAACAATCTAAATGTCTAACAACAGATTAATGGATCAAGAGGTTGAAGTATATATACACAATGAAATATTATTCATTTGCAAGAAAAGTTCAAATTATACAGTTTACCACAATGTGCATAGAATTTGAGGGTACCATGCTAAGCAAAATAAGCCAGAGGGAGAAGGATAAATACTGGATGATCTCACTCTTTTATGGAATATATAAACAAGATATTAGATGGTAGTATCACTGTATCACTGTCATCCCATTGTTCATCTATTTACTCGAGTGGGCACCAGTAATATCTCCATTTGTCCCAGCCCTGAGATGTTAGCAGCCTCTCCTTACTTGACTTTCCTAACGATTTGAGGCTCTTTTAGGGTCAGGGGAATGAGACCTGTTATTATTACTGTTTTTGACATATCAAATATGCCATGGGGAGCTTGCCAGGCTCTTCAGATGGTAGTAGATAATGCAAACTTTGATCATTTGAATATAAAACTACCAAATTGTGGGGGGAGGAAAGAAAGATGACCAAATGACAAAAGACATGAACACAGTGGAAGGGAGTCGTAAGCACTTTGATGATGGTGAGTGCATTAACTTTGTATGCCACACAATGAATTTCAACAGTTTTATAACTATCTAAGCAAAAATAAATAAAAGATTTTTAATAGGGAGAGATGAATAGGCACTTTCCAGGAGAAGATGGAAGAATGGTAGACATATAAAAGTGGTCATTCATTTATTATCAGGGAAATTAAAATCAAAACAATGAGATATCATCTCACCCCAGTGAAAAAGGGATATATCAAAAAGACTGGGGACAGGCAACGTTGCCAGTTTGACTTTTCATGGGAACATTCTCTGTAAAAAGTTCTATGGAAATCCAAACGAGTAAGAACAGAGCTTCCTTATGTATGACTTAGTGACCTTTACCCTGTGAACAAAGAACATTAACTCAAAAGATTATTTACACATCTCTATTCATTGCAACACTTTGTACAATAGCCAGGATATGATAACAACTCAAATATATAATTATGATGAATAGATAAATAAGTTGTAATATATGTATGTAACTATATATATATATATATATATATATATATATATCTGTATCATTGTATCACTGTCATCCCGTTGCTATCTATTTGCTTGAGCCGGCACCAGTAACATGTCCATTGTGCGACTTGTTGTTACTGTTTTTGGCATATCGAATATGCCACGGCTATCTTGCCAGGCTTTGTTGTGTGGTTGGGATACTCTGTGTTGCTTACCAGGCTACACACACACACACACACACACACACACACACACACATGTCACTGTATCACTGTCATCCCATTGTTCATCAATTTGCTCAAGCGGACACCAGTAAAGTCTCCATTGTGAGAATTGTTACTGTTTTTAACATATCGGATATGCCATGGGTAGCTTGCCAGGCTCTGCTGTGTGAGTAAGATACTCTCAGTAGCTAGCCTGGCTTTCCAAGAGGGGCAGAGGAATCGAACCCGGGTCAGCTGTGTGCAAGGCTTGCCTGCTGTGCTAGTGCTCCAGCCCATATGTGTGTTTGTATATTATATATATATATATATTCTTTATATATATATATATAAAGAAAAGTTTAACTTCAGTTTGCTGCAACATTGACAGAACTGAAGGGATATTAAGTGAAACACCACATAAAGAAGGAAAATACTGGAAGACTTCACTCATCTGTGGTATATAGAAAGAAAGATAGGAAATCAACAGTACTTAACTATGAGAATTGATTACAAAATTCAGGTTATAAGCAGTGGGAAGGTGATGGAAAGGGAATAAAGAGGTAACTCAAACATGAAAGCTTGTAACTATATCTCATGATGAATCAATAAAATAAAATAAAAGTTATAAAGAGGCATCTAGGGACAGTGGTGGAGGGTCTTGGAAACTTTGGCGACAGTAAGGTGAAGTTGCTTTGGGCATCAACACCATAAACATTAGCAGTATGGTAACCCTATTGCGAAAATTATAGTAACAACTTTTAAAGGTTCAATAGTGTGTCACTTTTAAAGCACAAGTCCCTAAATTAAGATTAATTTCATTCCACTTTCAGCTCCTCTTAAGAATTATATTACCCTGAGCACTAAAGCTCAGCAACAGCAGGTAATCTGCCAAAGATTCACATTTTTCGATAGTCTTGCCTGAAACAATCTTTTATTTTGCTACAAATATCCTTGTCCCACCATGCTTGTCCCACCCAACTTGTCCTACAAAAATGCGTTATGAAGATATCTTTACTGTTTCACTTGTCAAAGAAGCTATTCATTTCTTTGTGAGGGGGAAAAATAAAAATATATCCAGATTTATATGGGTAAATTAGACAATGGAAATGTGAAATATTGGTTTGATATATTTTAAAAATAATCTTAAAGACAGTACAAAAGACTGATAAACAATTATATAGCTTACAGTATTATAAGTTTCATGTTACTCTTAACTGGGTATGAAATATCACTTATAACGAGACACTTTTAATTCTTTAAAATTCATACAGATAGATAAAACAGTGTTAATATTCTGATTCTGCACAAAGTCATCTCTAGCCAGAGCTGGAGGGAATTTAATACATTGCAAAGCCATCACTGAGAATACTTCCTAGATGAGGTAATTAACAAGTGAAGTTTAATGTCTCAGCTATTTAGCTATTCTGGTACAGGAGCAAAATCTAGGTTACTGCATTATTAGGCTGCCCTTATTTTGACAAAAATAAAAGAAGAAGAAAAAATGTAAACCAAATTTCAGGTTTTCTTATTGACTGCATGTTTTATTCCATTGATTCCTCTAAAACTGAAGTTTTAGAGGATATTTTTTCCCATTCCTTCTTTTTCTTACTGACCAACAGCCTATTAATGTCTAATATCAAAGTTCTGAGCAAAAACTAACTTTTAGGATAGTACCAGATTGAACATCAGGACTGTCAGCATGAGCAGACAGAACTGAGCAATTCTCCCATATTATGCAATGAAAGGATTCAATCCCCACACATTGGAAGCTAATGTTAGAGTCTCTGCTGCTTGATATGCCTATAAAAGCAGTTCATTAGGTATTACTCCTATTTGTAGTTAAAAATACACAACGTCCTAGATTTTGGCTATGAGATCTATAATTTGGGCCAGAACTAAAAGAAAATATTATCACTGGTCAAAATTACATCTTTAAAGAATCTGATAAATATACAGTGGAACAGAACCCCCAAAGAAAAAGGTAAATAATATAGAAAATTACATAAAAATTTAAAAATTGGGGAACAAAGAGTTGTTTATAAACTGGCAAGTCTTATTTAAAATTCTGGAATAATCCATGTGTGTTTAAATCAATTTTTAATATGCAATATCATTTTTCATAAAAAAATTAATTAAAAAGATAAGACTCTTATTGGATATATGACTTAGGAAAGTTAATTTTGAATTCATTTACATTGTTCCTTTTGTCGAAATTTAAATTTATCTTGTATTTTGTTCTCAGATGCAAAAGAAAATTAGTTTAAAAACTTAAAGCTGAAAGCTTTCACAGAATAGACCATTATCCATGAGATTATTTTTCTTTTAATTTTCACTAATAATTGTTTCAAGGAACCTTTTAAAATATAGAATTTCCCATTCATAACAAGTCCACGAAATTAGCAGCAAATCTATGCGGTGATTTTTTTTTTTTTTAAGATGTTGGGGGTGGGGTTGGAGGCAGGGGATTAAATCCGTGGCTCACATGTGAAAGGCCAGTGCTCTACTACTGAACCATTAAACTACAACCCTGGTCCGTGAACGTGTGATTTTAGATGTTCAAATTGTCCAAAATACTGTAGCTCCACCTGTGTGTTTAAGACACGTGTAGGGCTAGGAGATAGTCCAGTGACTAATGTGCCTACCTTAACAAGTTTGATCCTATGCATTGTTGTCATGTGCCGTGAATTATCCTGCCTGTGCAAGCAAACTCTGTTGTCTGAGATCCCTGGCACTGCAATCAATTTCTGGCTGCACCACAGTCAGCACTGTAACAGAAGGCTGTGATCCCTAGCAAACATCAAAGCTAGAAAGATGTATGAACTCAACCCACCAGTGAGCACATGTGCCAGCATCATAACTAAAGAAGCATGAATCTTGATAAGCACCACTACCAATGAAATAGCATCAGAAACAAACTTGAGGAACTGCTAGTCACTGTAATACCACCAATAAGAAAGGCAATAGAAGTGGGTAAGAACTACATGTAACTGAAAATAATGTTATAAGAATTGATTTTTTAAATAATAAAATTTCTATGCATCATTTCTCCAGGAAAATCAAAACTCTTCCTTTAAAAACATTTTTACTCACATAATTTGCAATTTTATAATGCCACTGATAACATTTCAGCAATCCGACACCACACCTCTCACCCGAGTATCCCTCCACTGTGGTCTTTGGGTACTCCATCACTCCACCATCTTTTCCCTCCACTGTTCTCTCTGGGTCCCTTATAACTCATTCTACCCCCTTACCTCTGCTGCCTACTGCCATGGTTAGGTAAGTTCTATAGGCTAGTTGTTAGAGACTGTTGTTTTTGGTCTTTTCTTATTCTTCTCTTCCCTGCTAGAATCACCAGTTTCATTACTGAATTCATTTTTAAATGAATTTTGGACATTGCACTTCAGAAACCTTTTATTTTGTTTGCAACCCTCACATTCAGCTATATTATCATGTATGGGCTTGCTACCCACAGTTTAAGATCTTAAGCTCTAGAAGATTCTTTAATGAATCCTACTTATAAATATCTTGCAACCACTGTTCTTTTAATTACCAACATTGACCACCTTTCTCTTAAGGATAATTTTTCTAATTTTATATATCCTTATGGTTATACCTAAATTTCCAACTTTAATGTGAATACATGAACTGAATCTAAAATATTGATCAATAAAGATTGGTTTATTTGTGTATTAAAATCTTTCTAATATTTAAACATTTGTCTAATAAGAAATTAATCAGACAGAAATAATCACAGTTTACTAAAATTTATTTTAAAAGTATTAAAATTAGTAAGCTATATTGTCATAAATTCAAATTTTAAGAGACCAGTTATAAGGATTTTTACTTTAATTATAAGTTGGGTGTCCACATGAAAGTGACATGTTGATGACATGTAAATATAAATAGTTCCAGTTTATGGAATCCAGTGAAAAAGCTGTCCAATTAAAATGTAAAAAAAAATAAGTCCTTTCAAAAACTTTTCTTTGATGCATATAGAAATGCTATCATCAATTCAGTAATGTCAAACAACAAATCACTAGGTAGCTGTAAAGCACTTTAAAGAGATGAGATCACTCTTTAACATATGCAATGGGTTGGCAGAGATAGTTCAGGAAACGACAGTAGCAAAACTATCACTCTCAAAGAAATTCCTTTTCTAAAAACTCACATGCCCTCCTATACCTACAGAGGTTTATGGACTTATATCATAATAAAATTTGAACTGCAGTTGTTTATTGAAATAACAACTACAATGAGTTCGTTTTGTAATTTAAACTAACCATTAGTGAACATGAAGAGTATAATTTAATGGAATATCATAAAAGAATTTAAAATCTTGCAAAATTATTTGCATAAAATGATGTTTATGTGATACTTCTAAATGAAAAAAGGTAACATATCTAATAAATTAGAAATTTTGTTTTAAAATAATGTTATTTATATTTTATATATTTAGCAAAACCCGGAGGGGGGAATCTAAATTTCTAATAACAATTTTCTAACTCTTACAAAGAATTCAGGAAGGCTATATAAGATATCCAGAGTAACCTGTAGCAAACATGCTATGTTGGCTAAGATGATCAAATTCAGATGGGCCTTTGGGAAACCTATAGCCTTCAGTTGAAAAATTCAGGTTACATTATGGTTGCACTATGGATAACTTATTCTTTCTAAAATATTTATCTATCTGTTTCTATAAAATAATAATGTGTAGTGATAACTAAGTATTATAGTTTAATTTTACTTTTTTTTTTCCTTTTTTGGGTCACACCCGGCGATGCACAGGGGTTACTCCTGGCTCTGCACTCAGGAATTACTCCTGGCGGTGCTCAGAGGACCATATGGGATGCTGGGAATCGAACCTGGGTCAGCCTGGTGCAAGGCAAACGCCCTACCCGCTGTGCTATTGCTCCAGCCCCAAATTTTACTATTTTTAACTATCCTTAATCTCTACTTAACATTGTGATAAAAGAGTGAAACCCAATAATTTAGAGAGAACTGAGCATTTCTCAGTTGTTGACAACTAAATTTGCTGAACTAAATATGAGTATGATATATCCCAATTAATTTGATTTTGTTTGTTTCAAGTTTGTTTGTTTTAAAGGAGGAATCTGACAGTGCACAGGGATAATTTCTGGCTCTGCACTCGGCGCTCATCCTGGTTGGATCAGAGACCTCATGGGGTCTGAGGATCGAACCCAGGTAAAACAGACCAGGCAAATGCTCTACCACTGCTCTTGGTGCCAGCCCCAGATCTTAATAACCTTAGTTTTTCTAAGGGTTTTCGTCTCTTTTTACTTGCAAATTACTAGCAGCAATAGTAAACAATTACTTCTTAAAATGTTGTCAATTCAATGAATATTTCCAGAGCTCCTACCACTAGACATCTGCCAGGTACTGTAGATAACAAAATAACTGTCACTGCCTTAAAAAAAACCCAGTATAATGACATAAATAAAAGACTACATCATTATTTTATCAATAATATTTTATTTATACTGTCTATATATCATAGCATTACATAAAATAGATTGTTGTTGGTTTTATTACAATAATTTTGTCTTTGCAGCCAGAGATATAGTACAGCTCCCAGGGTACTTGTCTTGCTCATGGATGATGGGTTCTGTTCTGGGCATTCATATGGTCCCTTGAGCACTACCGAGAAGTAATACCCGAGTGCAGAGGCAGGAATAAGCCCTGAGCATCACCAGGTGTGGTCCAAAGCAAACAACAAACAAACATAATAATAATAATTTTGTCTTGGATTCTGTGGAAATACTTTATTTTTTAAAGATGATCCTGTATTTATTGTAAGTTCTTTGAAGATTGTAGGAGTAATGTTGGGTGATTTTTCTGTCAAAATTGTAAGTTTATGTTCAACAGCCCTATTGTCTCCCATTATAAGACCTGAAATAACTGATGAATTGTGAATATCACTACTAGAGTAACATCTATAGTTTTTACTATCTCATGTAACTTATATCCATTATTTTACTAGGTTTCTTATTGTTTTCATCCTATTTTATGCATATATAATTTTACGTATTTTTCAGTCACTTTCAAACCAAGCAAAATAAAATTCATGGCCTTTTGATGTGGATATCTTAGTTCAACCTAGATTCAATTCAAAAATTAAGTAGAACAATTATAACTTCCCTTTCAAAACATATATACATATACATATATTTATTTATTTTCTAATTTTGTGTTAGTGTTTAGCTCTTGCAGAGACTTCTGCAAGTAAAACTTGGCATGAATAGCAGTAATACTTCCAACTGTTACAATAACTACATGGGATCAGTGCAATCTATCTACAAGGTATTATAGCCAGAAGAAAACTTGCCAAGATTCAAGCGTGATGAAAGACATACTCAGGGAACAAACTTCTACATAATAAAGATCACAGTAGGGGAAGCTAGCGGAGGTACTATAATGAAACTAACGATATAAAATCAGAAAGAAAGGTAACATGACAGCAAAAACTGATGACAATAATGAGAGAAGACCTGTGTTTTTTTATGTACACAATGATTTGTGTCGTGGATTTTTTGTTGTTTTGGGGGGTTGATGTGTTTGGTTTTTTTCATAGTTTTGTTGGTTTACTATGTGAAGAATAAGATAAGTAAAAAGCAAAAAAAAATGTAATTTTTATTCTGCATTTGAATCTTTTTTAAAAAAAATGCCAAAAGCCCAGTTGATCCATAGAACTTATTTGCCTTAGATCTGAATATCTACTGTCAGACCATCTAATCAAACCATCTTGAACAAATTCAGCATTATTACTTCAGTAACCTTGCATAGAAGGCCATTGCTTACATTTATGCATCTCTGCATGAAAAACAGATTCACAACATCTGTTCTGATTTTGTTTTTCTTTAATTTTCATTTGCTGCCTTTACCATTCTATTTCCTTTTCCAATCATGTTTGTTGAGCTGCAAATAGTAATTTTCTCTCATATCTGTGGCCTTTATTTCACTCTATATTTAAGGCTAGAGCTTAAGTTTACCTATGAAATAATGATTTGAGGCACTGTAATTACACTTGCTCTCCTCTTCCAATTTTGGAAAATTGGCATAAGCTTTATTTTCTTATAGCATTATCCACACCAATAAAACACTTGAGTTAAAATTGAATGTGAATATGTTCTCAAAGTAATGTGATCTTGGATTATAATTTATTTTCCTTCTCTGAATCTACTGCCTTTTGCATCGTTTAGTGATTTCTCAACATTTTCAAAGGAAATTGATGAGTTATAACAAAATAATTTTAATTAAAAACACATGAAGTATAAAATATTATAACACAAATAATACTCACTATACGTCTGTTGTCAGTCGAGTATGTAATTTTATTTTATTTTATTTTTTTTTTTTTAGTTTTTTGGTCACACCTGGCGATGCACAGGGGTTATTCCTGGCTCTACACTCAGGAAGTACTCCTGGCGGTGCTCAGGGGACCATATGGGATGCTGGGAATCGAACCCGGGTCGGCCGCGTGCAAGGCAAACGCCCTACCCGCTGTGCTATCGCTCCAGCCCCGAGTATGTAATTTTAAACATAAGACACCCCACTGTTCTATCATAAAATCCCTAAATGTCAACTACTATAAATAATAATCAAGTCAAAAATGCAAAGGTTTTTTGCTTGTTATCCTGTGACACTACGAATATATGCTATCATTTGGGGGAAAAATGCTATGTGAATACCAATATTATCATGCCTTCAATGAATGCAGCATATGTGGTAAACTAAGCTTAATCATTTTCCAATGGTATTTTCTCTATACTGACTTATGACATAAGTTCATATATTAAAAGTTTATTTGGTATTAGCAGGAGTATGATTCAATGCAAGGGATTGAATTTAGGCCCCACACATGCCAGGAAAATTAATCAAAAATTACATTTTATATGATCATATTTAAATCATTTGCTACTAGATACCAAGAAAGAACATATTTTTTCCTAATAGTAATAATGCCATTTCTATACTCCAACTAACCTACGTTTCACCACTAGTTTATATATAATTTATGTCAACATTATACTAATTACATGAGCAGAGTTTGAATATTAATGCCTTAATATAATGCTAATTTATAATACTGTAAAGAAAAGTAAAATCCTCAAAGACATACATATGCAAACTCAAAAACACATGTATATGTGCTTTTTATAGCCAATTTTATAAGAGCAAAATCCTTTTTAGAAGAAAAATAAATATAAACAGAAAGGGATAAAATAACTAATCATAAAGTAGTTATTATTAATATGTTATGGATATTAATATAAATTAGTATTCTTCACATTTGTCTTCTATTGTATTATGGGGACCAAGCAAAATGATAATAACATAATATATAATATTGTTATATCAACAGTAATTTTATTTATTCTCCACAGTGATCTACAAATTTGAAAATCCAAAATCTAGTAGTTTCATTCCTTTCTCCTCAAATTTAATAGACTCCTCTTACTATAAAATCTTCTCATTCTCTGTTCATTGGGTTGAATCATTTCATTTACTGAGCTCTTTAATAGAGATCTTATTTTATGTTCATATTTTTTGAGTTGTGAAGCTTCTCTTCTAATAGCTTTAAATAAGTTCACACTACTCTGAATTCCCAAATGCATTCTCCTCATTTAATACATTAGATGGTGTGCCATTCCCTGATATCAATAACCAAATCATGGAGACATCAGAGACTCATATATATAATCTTCAAACTTTGAGAGATTCTGCTTCAGAAAGCAGGAATTTTCATTCTTCTAAGTCCAAAGTTATGTGAGAATACAGACTAGTAATAGAAAACAAAGAAACATTTAAATTCTAATAATTTTTGTATTAAAGAGACTTGTATCATTAAAGATTTGTATCATATTTTTTGCTTTGCTATTTTTAGTTCTATAATTTAGAAAAGATGCTATTTTTAAACATCAGCTTAGTCTTTAGTAATTTAGATTCTATAAGATTAACTGCAGACTCCTGAAAAATTAAGTAAAAATATGCATAACGGCATAAATGATTCTGATTTTACATTACTTCTGCAAGTTCATCTCTATTTTTGGTGGGGGGGCACACACAGATTATCTCGGGATTTATTCCTGGTTCTGTGCTCAGGGACTCCCAGTGATCAGCTCATGGGATCCTCTAGAGTGTTGGAAATAATATTCATGTTATGCTTGTGAAAGACAAGCACCCTACCCATTGTGATCTTGTAATCCTAAAATCTTGTAATCCACAATATCCATATATATAATTAAATGACAAATGTAATCAAACTCATTAGCATATCACCTAATAAGTACTTGTTTGTGTGATGAAAAGACCTGAAATATACTTTCTTATTATTTTTCCTGGCAGAATCTCCTGCCCCTGTACCAGGCTATCTTTACCAGGGAACCTGGGGGGGTGCAGGTTGAGTTTCCCTCCCTACCCCAAGCAGAGCCCCGAAGGCGAAAACCTGCAGAACCCAGCCAGAGCCATGCTAAAGGCCACTCTCCACACACTGGGATGTGTCTCACCCAAGAAGGAACTGACAGAGAAACCCAGGTATGTGGGACCCGTGGCTGAGATCGCCAAGCCTGCTCAAATCTCAGAGAGAGACTGGGTCTCCTCCACCCAGGTCCCCTGTTTTCCAGTAACTTGGCAGCCACACCCATTCTACCACCCCTCCCCCCCATGCCATCTCATCAATGGCCAAGATCCAGAGACTATAAAACAAAGCTCCCAGAAGAGAGTGATGCAGAATCTCGCACTGCAGAGTCTGACAAGCTACCTGTGACGTATTTGATATGCCAAAAACAGTAACAATAATGGGCCTCATTTCCCTGACCCTGAATGCGACAGAGACAAATGAAACGTTACTGGTGCCCACTCGAGCAAATCAACCAACAATGGGGCGACAGTGATACAATGGTACTGTGATACTGTATCACTGTCATCCATTGTTCGATTTGCTCGAGTGGGCACCAGTAATGTCTCTATTCCTCGCAGCCCTGAGATTTTAGCAGCCTCGCCTTACTCATCTTTCCCAACGATTGGAGGCTCTTTCATGGTCAGGGGAATGAGACCTGTAGTTACTGTTTTTGACACATTGAATACGCCACAGGTAGCTTGCCATATCTAAACTCCATCAAATATGGTGTGATAATTATGGGAAATGGGTAGGAAGTGTCTTATAAAGTATTGCCCAGTCCAGAAAGCATCCTGGAGCGTGGCCGCTGGGTAGTGGAGGTCAGCTGCCTGGGATGGGTCCCTTGGGGCGGGGAAGGTTCTCACACGGCCCCTTCTGGGACACCCCAAGTGAAAACAGTGAATGCAGTGATAGAGTGAATATTTTTCCCATGCTCATTTCCATATGATATGTATAGTAATCATTCATGTATGTTAAAATTCTTGACTCAACCCATCCTAATTGTAACAATGTACACTTTGATCAAAATTTCTTTATTTTTAACCCATTGGAATTCTTCTTTACAACCATCATTTTTTTTTTCTGAGTGTCTGTGTTTTATTCAATATTTTTAAAATTTAAGCTCTACAAGAGAGTCTCTTGCCCGCACGCCTGGCTGTCTTCCCCGGGGGCCCCTCGGAGGGGATGGGCTCCAGCCCCGAGCAGAATTCCTGGTGGCCGAAGACCACTGGAACCTAACCACAGCCATGCTCAAGGCTCCTCTCCACACTTCGAACAAGCCTCACACCTGAAGGTACCGGCAGAGGAACCCAGATGTGTGTAATCCCATCAACGGCCAACATCTAGAGACTTAAAAGCAAGCTCCCAGAAGTGCACGATATATTATAACCTACTTTTCCTTCTGGGAGAAACTCACAAGCTACTGAGAGCTTCCTGCCCATATGGGACAGCCTCGCACCTTCCCATGGTGTATCTATATGCCAAAGCCAGTAACCAGCTAAATCTCATTCCCCTGACTCTGAAAGAGCCTCCAATGCGGCATTGCTGGGAAGGCCAAGAAGGGAGAGGTTTCTGAAATCTCAGGGATAGGACGAATGTAGAAGTTACTGAGACCGTTCGAGCAACTCAACAATCAACGGGATTTGTGACGGTGTTTTTTGAAACTCTACATATAGTTAAATTTTGTAGAATTTATTTTCTCAGCTCATTACACTTAAAAGAATGCCCTCTAGGTTTATCCATGTTGCCACAGATGGTTAGATACTCATTTACTCTCACAGTTGAATATTATTTCATTCTATGTATGTGAAATATGTTTATCCAGTCATTTGCCAAAGAGCATTTGGGTTATTTCCATATCTTGTTTATTGTGAATTATGCAGTGAAAACAGGAATATCTATATCTCTTCAAAACTTTGTTTTAAACAAATATGGAGAAGTAGGATTATTAGACCAAATCTCACTTAAAAATTTTTAGAACTTTTTGAGACCCTTCATATCATTTCCTGTAATAGCTATACTAATTTACATACTGTCAAACAGGATGCTAAGAGTTCCTCTTCTCCACATCCTCACCAATTCTTCTATTTTTTTTTTGTTTGACAGACATTCTATTATGTGTGAGGTGATGATTCACAGTGGTTTTGACTTGCATTTCCTTGTTTATTAGTGATGTCAACTTTTTTTCCCATAAACTTATGGCCATCTTTTTACATCTAATGCTTAATATGAAACATAGTTCCTCCATATGCAAGGAATATACTCTACACTGTTCTATACACTCGACCCATATACTTTTGATAGAAATTTCCTAGTATTTTTGCCCATTCAACAATTTGTTTTCTCTTAATTGCACTCTTTATGTACTTTAGATATTTATGCTATCAGACATATATTATTTGCAAATATTTTTGCTATTATGCTCATTATGTCTTTAACCTATTGATAATTTTTTCTTTACTATACAGATGTTTCCATTTTTATTCAATTCAATATTTTAAAAATTGTTTTTCTGCCTGGATTTTGGTTTTATATACAAAAAGTCATTGCCCAAAGTAGTATTATAAAAATTTTCCCTATTATTTTCTACTTTTTATTGATTCCAAGGGTGAGGACAAACACTCAAAATGGGAAAGAAAATACAATGCATACATTAATAGTTTACTAAGTTTATAAGTACACTTAAAAAAGAACTGGAAATTCATAAAAAATAGCAACTGGTCTCATATCACATTAGTATTAAAAAAATCAGAAAAACTTGGCTGATAAATACATTGGCTACTTTATATCAAAATGGAGGATTTTGAAAAAATGAAAGGGATGTAAGAATACTATAAATTCAATAGGTAAAGAGACCTTATTTAATGTAATTATTTTGATTTTTAATATCAAAATTATTGGCTAAATTCATACTTTATTTATATATATTTTTTCTGCTTGTCTTCCTGTTATCTATAAGATCCTAAAGGGAAAGCAGTTTCTTTTTTATTTACTTATTCCTGAGAACTAAGTATCTGATCTGGAGTATTGTATGTATATGATAAAAATTATTTTAAAATGGACAAACACTTTACATTCGTATTTTTTTTAATTTTTATTTTATAATGATTTGAAAATTATGTCCAACTTATTGATAGGACACACAACAAATAAGAACCAATACATCTGAAATGTTATTTCAGGATAGATACTATAAAATCTCTCTCGGAGAGCCTGGAATACCAAGAGTATTCTGCCTGCACTGCAGAGCCTGGCAAGCTACCTGTGGCATATTCGATATACCAAAAACAGTAACAAGTCTCACAATGGAGATATTACTGGTGCCCACTCGAGCAAATCGATTAATAACAGGACAACAGTGCTATAATGCTATTATAAAATCTTTCATTTATATACTTAGTACATTATTATTAGGTTTCTGCTATGTGCTGAGAATTTTGTCAAATTTAAAGGGAACTAATAATATTTTAAAAGTCATGACGTCTTGAATGTAAAGTTCTTTGGATTTGAGTGGGAAAATGCTGGGAATATATGAGAATAATTTTAAGAATACGTCTTCAAACAAGGTTTAAAAATTGAGCCCATGTAGTCTAATCATATAGAAAATTTAAATAATTGTGTCTAGGAGAAAGAAAATAGAAATGGACAATTTTGACTCAATTCATTATTTCTATTATATACATTCAACATTATCTAGAGCATATCTAAAAACTGCATTTCAGCAGCCTTTACTACTATGAATTCAGAATTGCAATTTTAAGGTAGTTTATGCACATAAAAATATTGTAGAATAAATACTTAATCTTTATTATAATGAGAGCAATTAATGAAACTCTTTAACATTACTGCTTTTTCAGATGACTCCTAGTATTTTAAAGAAACTTCTGTATTATTTAAATCGCCATTTAAATAGCTGGCACTAGGCATATGTTTATTTGATGATAACAGAATACGCTAAAAACAGTCATTTATGTTAAAAATTATTTTCACTCATTTTTTTCAGTTACATTCTAACATTTTAATTGAATAATAATAGTGTACTCTGTGCACAATTCTCATCTTTTCAAATGGAAACTTTTATTCTTCAAATATAAAATTATACTTATTTGAACATTTATTTCTCTTGATGAACTGGAGCAATAACATGGCAGGTAGTGTGTTTGCCTTGCACACCGCCGACCAGGGTTTGATTCCTCTGCCCCTCTCGGAGAGGCCACCAAGCTACCAAGAGTATCTCGCCCACAGGGCAAAGCCTGGCAAGCTACCCGTGCATATTCAATATGCCAAAAACAGTAACAACAAGTCACAATGGAGACGTTAGTGATGCCTGCTCCAACAAATTGATGAACAACGAGATGACAGTACTAGAATGCTTTCTCTTGATTGAGAATGTGCCATTGACTACTCATGAAATAGTAGTCCCACAATAATGGGACCACCTGATCATTTTTGTTGGCATCAAGATGATACAGCAAGGAGTGGAGGAAAAAAAATTTTAATGATGAAGATCATCTTCAGTGTCCTTTTTCATTTCACTGTATAATGTCTTAGCTTCCAGATCTCAAATTTTTAAGCTACCCACAGTATGCTACCTAGACCTGCCATAAAGGTCTCCTTGATATATAAATATTCCTGCCATTCCCCATATATGCATTCAATATTACTCTTACTCTAGTGTAAAATCGCCCTTGGCAATCAACATTTGGATTAAAGAAATTCAAACTCAAATGTCAATGACTGCAATTTAGATGTCTAATGACTACATTAAATATTTTACAAGAACAGTGTGGTAATCTAGCTAAGAATGAATAATTCACAGACTAGAATAGTAGAAAATTTTTAAAGATTTTCCTTTGTACTCCTTATTATATAAAATACATGGTTTATATCAGTTGTATCTCAAACTCTTGCAATATTAGAACAAAATACTGAGGACAGACAAGGAAAAATATAATGACAAGAAAATAGTACAGTTAAACATATTAGTACAGTATCATAGATATAAAAATATATACTGTCTGCACTGCAATACAGTCATCCTGTTGTTCATCGATTTGCTCGAGTGGGCACCAGAAACATTTCCATTATGAGACTTGTTACTGTTTTTGGCATATTGAGTACACCACGGGTAGCTTGCCAGGCTCTGCCATGTGGGCAGGATACTCTTGGTAGCTTGTTGGGATCTCCGAGAGGGACGGAGGAATGGAACCCAGGTCGGCCATGTGCAAGGCAAACACCCTACCCGCTGTGCTATAGCTCCAGCCCAAAAAATATATAACCAAACTTAATCTTGAGGAGTTAATTTGAGAACATGTTGGGAAATCTCAAAGGATTACTCAGATTAGGAAAACTCAAAGGATTGTTTTCTTAGCAATAAGACTACACGTACATAGTAGGTTTTCTTCTTGCTAAGTTTATTAAAAAGACATTCACCTGTCAACAAAATGATTGATATTGTTCTCTTTAAGCTTTAATCAGTCACGTTCATTTCAAAATTTAAAAATGTGACATATAAAATTAAGAGTCTAATTATACAAAATTTTAATGAGAAACCTTGTCTATTTCCTATCTTCTAAATAAGTGCTCTAATACTGTCAGTTCCACTCATTTCCTGGGAACTCCCACGTTCAAGAAGCACTGGTTATCCCAGATCTTTTCCACTTCTCTTTCCCTACCAACCGTGTTTTCTACTGTTCTCAGTAGCATGACTTTCACTCTGCTATTCTGGGTAAGTAATCTATATGAAAAAGAGACAATGGATAAATATATCTGTATTTTTAAAAAGCTTTTCTAAAGATTGACCTAATTACAAAATGCTGAAGTAAGACTATTAAAAGATTTATAAGCAAGTGATTAAATTTTGGGATGATTATGCCTAAAGAATCAGATAAAAGAAAGAGAGGGAATAAAAATCACCCTTGATTTTGAAAAATAAAAAACCTCTGTGAAAATTATCTTTACGGTGGAGTCAGGAAACTGCCTGCTTTAAGGTGGAGCTATAGACCTGCCTGCTCTTTAAAGAATATTTATATTTGAGAGTGAACCACTCTCTTCCAACCAGTGGTTTCAATATACTTTAAAAACTTGCACAAGCCTACCAACAAAAAAAACCTAAGGAAACTTTACTTCACGATGCAGTCAGACACTAAGTCAAGAATTTGCTAGTCCCAATCTGACATCCTTCAACTATCAAAAAAAAAAAAAAAACCTCTGCATTTTCACCCTCAGCCTTTACTTGGAGTATAGTTTCAGCTCTAAATAGTTTCACCTCTGACCCTCTTTCTTCAGATGAAACAATTTAAGTATTGATACACTGCCCTAGTGTCTTCCCTCTACCTCTCCAAATGCATTCTGAACCTTGGTTATCTGCCGATAAGTATCTCCCGCCTTATAAAACAATAACTTAATAATGGTCACTGATCATTTTTTTCCAATTTTCACTTGGTGCCTATTACAATTATCATCAGATACTTAAGCTGTACTTTAAGTAGTGTAGAGTGGCACTACTTGCATCTGTAATATAAACACCTCCCACGACCCCATTTTGATTCTGATATTGGCCTTAAAATAACAGTGTTTCCTAATGCCTACTCCCTCAGAAAACAGGATTAGCTAGACTCTTATGGACAATTTGACTTCTTGCTCTTGTATAAATAAGAGTATGGAGGTCATATGGATAGCTGAATCACTTAAAATGGCAGAGCTGATAACAGAGTTGAAATTTAAACTATAGATTAACGTCACCTAGAGTTTGGGATCTTTTCACTACACAAGTTTGGTGAGTTAAAAATTAGTTAAAAATAGTCATACCATCTCATTCAACTTGAAGTATACAAATGGTTGAAAAGAAATAGCATTATTGACTTGAATGGCTTTGTAATGAAAATGTAGTATTAATTTCACATTTTCAACTTGAAGGATATATGACCAGAAGAAAACTATTTACCCTCTTGTTTTATTAAAATTTTACTTTATTTTATTGATACATCATGAGATATAGTTACAAGATTTCATGTTTGAATTACAATCACACAATGATCAAACACCCAACCCTCCACCAGTGCACATTTCCCACTACCAAGATCCCCATTATACCTTCACCTTTCCCACCCTCCCACTGCCTCCATGGCAGACAATATTCCCCATACTCTTTCTCTACTTTGGGGCATTATGGTTTGCAATGAGAGGTTATCATGTTTGATAACTAAGAGGTTAGCATGTTTGGTCCTTTCTCAACTTTTGGCACACAACTGCCATCCTGACTTATTCTTCCAACCATAATTTTGTTAGTGATCCCTTCTCTATCCCAGTTGCCTTCTCCTTCATGAGGCAGGCTTCCAATTATGGAGCAATCTTCCTGATCCTTATATCTACTGCCCTTGGGTGTCAGTCTTGTGTTATGTTATTTTATATTTCACAAATGAGTGAAGTTGTTCTATATCTGTCCCTCTCTTTCTGACTCATTTCACATAGCATGATACTCTCCATATCTATCCAGTTACAAGAAAATTTCATGATTTCACCTCTCCTAACAGCTGCATAGGAGCTGTTGGACAATTGGTTAAAGAAACTTTGGTACATCCACATGCACTGTGTGGATGTACCAAAGTTTCTTTAACCAATTGTCTGTTCTCGGGCACTTGGGTTGTGTCCAGATCTTGGCTATTTACCTTCTTAAGGCATTAGAAATTGTTAATTGTCCTGTAAATTTGAAATCATAATTGCAAATAGTGCTTGAAAACATAAGCATATTTTTGTTGTTTGCTTTTTTGGGGTCACACCCAGCATTATTCAGGGCTTTCTCCTGATTTTGTGTTCAGAGATAATTCAAGAAAGTGCTCAGAGAAACACAGAATCAGATCATTATGCGATGTCTATGTACAAGGCAATTGCCTTAACCTTCTGTACTAGCTCTCCAGTTCCTAAAGATAGGTTATTATATATGTACATGTATGTCTAGAATAATGAGGCCATCAATATACAGTTATTTCCTTTATCCTTATATCCTTCCCCACATGTTGATTACTGATTCTTAACAAATAGATCAGAGTATTAAGAAACATAATACAAATTAAGTTATTTATTTCAAAGGCATAATTCTTTTATATTTTTTATTTTTTTTTACCAATCTTTCAAAGGCATAATTCTTAATGTGCATTTTATTATTGTATACTTTGGGTATAATGTGTTTTCTTCTGTTATGTCACAACTATAATGTTTATCTGTAAATTAAATTTGCATCATTGGTTATAAAAGCATTTTGAAGACAATATCTTACTTATGAATGTGATCTTTACTCTGCAGTAATTTTACAAGCATGAAATTCACAACTTCTTTCAATAAAAATGTATGATATTGTGAGTCCATATAATTTCAGTATTTGAGAAAAGTACTGAAGTTCCAGAAAGTATTAAATGTATAGCATACACTCCAAAAAAAATTATAAAAGACATAGGTATGTATAGTCATTTCAAATAATGATACTCTAAAGAAAATAGTGTCAGATTTAAAAAAAACTAAATGTGTCTAAGGAATAATTTTACAGTATATGTTAGACTGTTTTGGAGGGGAAAAGATTCTTATTTAAAGAATTATATGCATATTTATTGATTGTTCCCAGAGGATACTCATAGAAGAAGATGAGAAAGTTAGAACTGTCAAAAGGAAAAGCTGTCCCACTGAGCACTCATAGGATACTCTGAGAAGCTGATGCCTTAAGAATCTCTCTATATTTAGGCAGGGATAGCAAATGTCCCCAAAGCCAGTCACTGATTGCAAGCACAACCAAGCAGGGATTAACTATGGTAACTATTTAACTATGGTAAATATTTAATCTGCTCAGATTGGGACTGGACCTCTTTCGCCCAGATCCCCCATTTTCTAGTAGCTAGGTGGTCACACCCAGAAACTGCCCCTGGTGCCAGTACTGTGTAATCCCATCAATGGACAACATCCAGAGACTATAAAACTAAGCTCTCAGAAGTGCGCACTTTGCGGCTGCGCAACATCTTATAGCCTAGTTCTCCCTCTTGGAGAACCTGGCAAGCTACCAAGAGTTTCCTGCCCGCATGCGAGAGTTTGGCAAACTCCCTGTGGCATATTCACATGCCCAAACCAGTAAAAACGATGGGTCTCATTCCCCTGATCCTGAAAGAGACTGCAAGCAGCACCATTGGGAAGGATGAGTAAAGAGAGGCTTCTAAAATCTCAGGGTTAGAATGAATGGAGACGTTACTGAGACTGCTCGAGAAAATTGATGATCAATGCGATGATGATGATGATGATGATGATGATGATATGATAAAATATTTAATTATTTAACTATGGTAACTATTTAACTGTGGTAGATTTCTAATTATGGTAAAAATTTGATTCCCAGAGAGTGAGGAAACCATAATTTATCAACAACTGACACTCTGAGTGATAGGGGGAATAAGTCCTTGATATCCTTATTAAGGGATGGTGTATCTTAATATCCACTGCAGTTAACATTTTGTACCACTCATGTATACTTCTTATAGAAGATTAACTGTATCTGGAAATGCCCTAATTAGTATTGTTTACAGTGTAGCTTGCAATTCAAGAGGTAGACAAATTGTATTCTGTTATTTATGCAGCTTGTCTTTATACTGCAAAACTTACAATTGTCTGCACTAACACCCATTCTATTTCCCCTAATCCTGACCCATCATCTCTGATAATCTACATATCCTGATTCTGAAACTCACATCTTTAACACTCGTTAACTTCTTATAGGTCATGCTTGTTAGTATTTGCCACTTCAACATTACTTCTTAGAGTAGAATATAAAGAGATACCAGGCAGTAACACATGTAAATATATTGTGTCTTTCCTCCAATTGTGCAGCACAGACATAATCCCCTATTGCTTTTAATCTTAATATACTATCTAATCAGACTGCTCCCCCTTTCATTACTTGCTAGCTTGGCCTGAGTGAAATGGAAGTTAAGATTCTCCCATCATGTATAACTATACATAGTATTACTATAAAATAGGCTTTTCTGTGTATATTTTTGTTTGGGGACAATACCTAATGGTGCTCAGGGCTTTCTGAACATATTCATGAAGTTTTTGGGGGTATAATCTTTGTTGAATGTAAACCGCTATATTCTCTCATTGACCATGGAGGAATTCCATTAAACAGTTTAAGAAATTCTGAAATCAAGAAATAGAAGTAGACCCCAGCACCACACACTCCATAAGGACCTCTGATTGTTACCAGGTGGCACTTCAGCACAAAGCCAAGACCAACCCCTGAGCACCATCTGGTTGCCACAAACCCCACAGTGCCCATGCCCCCCTCCAACAAAGTTAAGTATAATAACTTTAGGATTTTTTGAAGTATTTAACTATATCTATAGATACATGGACCCCTGGAATGTGACAATGATTCTCCCAGTCAGGGACAATGGATTCCCAAGACTGGTGTACACAGCATGGCCAAGACATAGCCACCCACACGGGACACGTGCTTGTAGTCTAAGACAAATATTGTTAGGAAAAGCAGTGCTAAAATAGAGGCTAATAGAATGTACCTATGAGCACTAAAGTGTGCTCATATGTGTGATGTGATGTGTGTGTGTACTGTGAATACTATGAAGAAGCTGCTAAAGCACTGTCCTTGATGCTCTGAGGCAGAGGTAAAGTTGAGTATTGCTGATACCCAAAGATCTGTTTCCCGAGTCTTGAGCCATTGGCCACCAGCATTCAAGGTCAATTAATCTATGTTTTTCTTAGAAATGTCAGATTTCCCTGGCAGCAGTCCAATTCCCGTAATAGATAGGACTCGGAGCATTCCTACAGGCCCCAGCGACCTCTAGTGCTCAAGGGGTTGTGCCAGGGAGAACGCCAAGATTTAACATCTATTATTTAAAGACACAAAATAAAGATAAAGAATGTCAAATCTCCCAAACTGATTGAAATGACTTGACTTTCAGTGACTGTTCTCATGCTACTAGCATTAAGAGGAATGTATTAAGAAAATATCAGTCAACTCTGTGCAATCTCTGAGATCTTGAAAATGTACTAAGACTTGTGGTAATTCTCCCTTGAAAATATACATACACACATAACTTGTACACATATCCAATAATTCACACAAATCTAAAGGTAACATATTTCAAGGTGACAAGTCTCAACTCTCTTCTTAGCAGCATCATAAACATTATGTGTGCATTAGCACAATTGTTAGATATGCAGAACCTCAGGCCTTATCCTAGGTTTAATTAAATCAAAATAGGCATTTAAAAAACGTCCTCAGCTTGTTTGTATCACACTTAATTCTGAAAATTTTTCTATAGAAAAAGGTCAAATAATATATTTTCATACTCAACAAAAAGCAAAAAGTGCTATATACCTAAATTATTACATTTTCCTTATCTTCCCCTAAATTTCAACACTGACTAAAATTAGCCTTATTTGTAGCTGAGAACTGGTTCTTAAAACATTTTCTCTCTTTTGCAAAAACAAATCCCAGTAAAATGGTATTAACCATTAATTATTTGACAGGTGAAAGTTATAGAATTTGAAAAAAGATCCTCTTGTATCTTAATACCACTAACATATGATTTATAGTGGCACAGAAATGTAATCTCAAGGTTCTCCATATTTCCTTAAAAGATTAAGGAGTAATGTAAATCCATTATCTAGAAGGTTAGACATAAATGTCGGTACCTGGATATTCCATAATGGAGAGTACTGATTAATAATAACAAAATACAAAGTCTTTCCTTAAGAGATTTATGTCTGATTGCAATTTTCCATGTCCAGATATCCACAACCAACAATAGTTGCCAATTTATCTTACAGGCAGAATTTTAAAAATAAAAAGTAGAGATGTATAAAGTAAAATATATTTCCCAGGTATTAAATCTTCATAGCTAAATCTTTCTATTTGATATAATAAGTAGTATCTTTATTTCTTCAAGTTCATTTTGAAGAGAAAAATTAGTCATTCTTTTATTCTCCAAATTTCTTCCATGTATTTTTTATTCACTGTTTAGACTGAAGGATTGTTAGAGCATTAAAAATATGGTATTTTAAAAATAAATAGTTTCTTGGTCAGGCAATTTAGTTCTACAATTCTTAAATTTATAATGGCTTCATGATGAATGGGGTATCAATATTAGATATGATCAATGCTAAAATAAAATCTACCAGTTCAAATTCTTCATTGGCACGGTGCATACATTGTATTATTTTAAAAATGTAATTTCTAAATGTTAGCATTTCTGCTGTTCTAGTTTCATGAAGTATTAAGTAAATATACTTAATGTATTCAATGTTGACACTTCAACACTAATCTTTAGATGTGACCAATACATTATTTTATTTCCACTGCTTTAGAATGATGACTTTTTCCCATAGCTTTTTTTTAAATGTTAGAAATTGTTCTGAATCAAACTGATAAGGATATTTGATTTGTACTAACATTTCTTATTGTCAAAATAGTAAAAACCCTGAAGACAACTTCTTTTATATGTCTCATTGAATATACTTTCCTTCACTTTATTTATCTTTTTTAGAATTTTCATTCATTTTAATAGGGTTTTTTCTCTAAGACAACTCCAGTTTTTCTGTATTCATAAAATAGAAGAGCAAATATGATTCTCAAATCAAAGCCTGCTCACAATAATTTTCTTCACCCCTAGGCCTTTTTCATGTATAACACAGATGAGCATTATTTTTTTCACAACCAGATGGTTATTTCTCTGTCAATCACATAGCACTTTTGCAGGGCAGCATGTTTATCCCCTTTGCTGATATACAACTTTATGCTGCATTGGTTCTAAAGAGTTGCTGTTTATTTCCTCACCTTGACATGTGTATCTTTGTCTTTTCTTAAATCACTTAATCTAACCACACTATTTCTGTCATAATACCAGAAAGATAAAATTCCACAAATAAGCATTAGAATAAAAGGACAAGGACGAGGAGGAGGAGGAAACAGAAGAGGCAGAGGGAAAAAAATTGTTATGCCAACAGTTACTTGAAGGAGTTTTAGTTACCTTTAAAATTACATCAATCATAACTATTCCTGG
Organism: Sorex araneus; assembly: GCF_027595985.1. Lineage (NCBI taxonomy): Eukaryota > Metazoa > Chordata > Mammalia > Eulipotyphla > Soricidae > Sorex > Sorex araneus. The sequence continues at coordinate 106,892,340 of NC_073306.1, forward strand.
TGGTAGTTTTATACCATTTCAGTGCTCACCTAATATGAAAATTTTAGAGCTACCAGATATTTATTTATTTATTTATTTTTTAAATAAAAATTTTATTTTATTAAATCACCGTGTGGAAGATTACAATGCTTTCAGGCTTAGGTCTCAGTTATACAATGCTGAAACAACCATCCCTTCACCAGTGCCCATATACCACCACCAAAAAAAAAAAACACACACAATACACCTCCCATCCTGCCCCACCACTTGTACCTGATAAGTTTCATTTTACATTCTGTTTACTTTGGTTACATTCAATATTTCAACACAAACCTCACTATTGTTGTTAGGAGTACCCCACTAGATTCAGACCTACTGTGAAGACAAATAAGGTCGCTCGGCCGCGCGGTTTTGAATTTCTGTACTTTGACACAAGTCCAGGGAGATTTCTTCCAGATACTGGATCATTGCAGGCTTGAAAACCCAATCTGTGGTCATCTTAATATGGCGGCCACCGCGTCCTTCATCCCCGGAGAGAAAGAGGCGAGAGAGAGAAATACCTTTCCCCTCCTGGGCGGGCACGGGGCCGAGGCTTAGTTCTCAGGCTGGAGACATTCTGCGAGGAGTTGCCCATGCCGAAAGAGGTTTTGCTGGGTCTGGATTCACGCTTGTGCAGCTGTGGAGAGCGAGCTACCAGATTTTTAAATAAACATATTTTCAGAATAATCTGATTTTTGCCATGTGTTTTAAATGCACATTATGTACTGCCATTTTTGATTGACTCTAGTTTTAAGATTTCATATTATGTTAATTAACCTATTCATTTTCTTTTCTCTTCCTGACTGCACAAAAAGAGAATTTTCAGTGAGATAATCACACAAATACACCTAATCATGTGACTTTTGCATCTATATTTGCTCTTGAAATCATTTATAAAACATAAGAAAAAACTCTTTAAAAGTTTAGTAGGATTTACTCTTGAAAAATATCTTGTTCTAGTGTGTTTTGCCAGGGTAAAATATTAGAGAAATTAATTTATTTTCCAGTTTACTCAGACTTGCTATTACACTTATGTCTACTTGAGTAATATGATCACTATATTTTTATATATAGCAATGTCATCTATCTATCTATATGTTCGGTCACATCTAGGTATGTCCTGGGCTTACTCCTGGCTCTTGTCAGGGATCACTTGACTCCTAGGGCCTTACGAAGTGCTGTGGATGGAACTGGAACCTGGAACCTGTTGCAAGCAAGGCAAGCTCCTTATGCCTATATTTTCTCCAGCTCCCAGGTACATTTTATGTTCCGTGAATGTAGAGCTCTTAACTATTTCTCTTATTATTTTTAAATTATGTTTAAAATATTTTGTTATAATTTTGTTTTGCTTTTCTGTTGTCATTTAGTTTTTGAACAACACCAATGCATTCATTCGCAATTGCCGGTTCTATGTTTGGGCTGTCTCTGTATCTGGTAGTGCTTATGGACCCACACAATGGTAGAATCAAACCAGGGCTCCTACAGGCAAATGTGCGAAGCTTGTGGTCCTTTGAGCTGGACCACCATTAAAAATTTTTTTTAAAAAAGTATCAAGCAAGAATTTTTTGTAAGGTGAGAAGATGGAGAGCAAGGGTAAAACGTCAAGCTCATGATGCTCAGGGAAAACTGGCTATGTTTTAAGGTCCTTATGTGCAAAACAAGTGCCTTAACCTCTGTACTAGCTCTCCAACCCAAGAGATGTGCTTTATTTAAATTTAAAGAACCAATATTTTAAAACTCTATGTATATTTTTCTATTAACTGCATCTCAACTCTCCATCTTCCCTACTTTCTGCAAATAAACAATGCTTTTTAAAACCCAGTTTCTAAAGATGAATGCCTAAATAAATGTTTCCATTAAAAATGAGTTAAATAGGGTAAATCTCACTACTTTCAGTAATTTAAGTCCATTTTCTAACTTAGAACTGGATTCCCATTACCTTTCAAATCAATTTATGTTTTTATTTCTATTGTGAGTAACTCTCAAAAAAATTGGTTTCATATATACTTCTCTGACTTTTTGCTGCTCTCTAATTTAATCATCCTGTGTTTGAGAAAAGGGAAAGTCCACCTTTGTGAAGTTCTTCACAGCAGCTTATCCAGAGTGGCCTGTGGCTACAGAACCTATAGCAACACAGCAGAACATTCAGACTGTGTGCACCCAAAACGCCTTCACTACCCAGAGTCTTGGAAACTTGCTCGATACGTTGTACCAGGAGCCTGCACGATGGTCCTATACATTCCAGACATTTTCTTTCCCGAGCCGCCTGAAAATCCAGATGGAGCCTGTCCCCGAGACTGTTCCAGGCCAGCAGTGCTGCGCGGATCTTTCAGAGGTCTGTTTACAGTGACAGGTATATCTCTGCAAAGAACCTTCTTGAAAATGACGCCCTCAGTGACGTGGAGTGGCACATCTACCAGGACTGGCATTCCTTTCTCCTGCAAGGGTTTGCCAGCCAGCTATGACTTCATGGCTTCATCTAACTGCGGACTACTCCCAGGTTTGTTTGAAGCAACTGTACCAGAGAGCCAGGCAGGGGGAGAAAGGGATTGAGGTGGCATATCTCGAGCAGCCTAATGAGCAGCATGAGGCCTGGCTTGTCCGTAAAACAACCAGGCTCCACTTTGACACTCTGCTCAACATTCCAGTGCTGGTGCTGGATGTCAGTGATGACTTTTCTGAAGTCGGACCCAAACAAGAAGAACTCTTGGCAAAGGTAAACTCCTTTATAAAAAAACCTATAGTCATATTTGGGAATTTAAATTTTTCTTTTAATTTATTTTTTTTTCCTTTTTGGGTCACGCCCAGCAATGCTCAGGGGTTACTCCTGGCTTTGCACTCAGGAATTACTCCTGGCGGTGCTCGGGGGACCATATGGGATGCTGGAAATCTCCAGCCCCTAATTTAAAAAACAATTTAAAAATTTTAAAAAATTATAAAGCATTTTGTATATGAATACATTCATATATGAATATATGAATAAAGTTATATGAAAAACCTTATATTATAAAGTCTCCTACCTCTGTGCCTGGCTGTCTTCATAGGGACCCCTTGGAGAGGGGGCGGGTTGAGTTTCCCTTCCCACCCAGAGCAGAGCCTTCGGCAGCTGAAGACTTTCAGAACCCAGCCACAGCCATACTCAAGGCCACTCTCCACCTGCTAGGATGAGCCTCATGCATGAAGGAACTGGCAGAGGTACACAGGGCTCAGATCTCCAAGCGTGCTCTGATCAGGACTGGGTCTCCTCCACCCAGATCCCTTATTTTTCCAGTAGCTAGGCATTCACACTTACAAACTGCCCCTGGTGCCATGTAATACCATCAATAGTCAAGATCCAGAGACTATAAAACATAGATTCCAGAATTGCGAGGACACTCAACCACTTATTGTCTAGTTTTCCCTCTTGCAGAGCCCGGCAAGCTACTGAGAGTATCCTGCCCTCACAGCAGAGCCTGGCAAGCTCCCCGGGGCATTTTCGATATGCCAAAAACGTAACAATGATGGGTCTAATTCCCCTGATCCTGAAAGAGCCTCCTTGTGGCACTGTTGGGAAGATTGAGTAAAGAGAAGCTGCTAAAATCTCAGGGCTAGGCATCTACCACAAGCCTACGGCAAGCATTATCCTCAACGGGGAAAAACTAAGGGCCTTTCCTCTAAGATCAGGCACAGGACAAGGATGCCCACTCTCACCACTTCTCTTCAATATAGTACTGGAAGTACTTGCGATAGCTATTAGACAAGAAAAAGAGATTAAGGCATCCAGATAGGAAAGGAAGAAGTCAAACTCTCACTATTTGCAGACGATATGATACTATATCTAGAGAAGCCTAAAGCCTCTACTAAGAAACTCTTAGAAACAATAGACTTATACAGTAAAGTTGCAGGCTACAAAATCAATACCCAAAAATCCATGGCCTTCCTATACGCAAACAATGAGGCAGAGGAAAAGGACATGAAAAAAGCAATCCCATTCACAATCGTGCCCCAGAAAATCAAGTACCTCGGAATCAGCTTAACCAAGGAAGTAAAAGACCTCTACAAAGAAAACTATAAAACGCTACTCCATGAAATAAAAGAAGACATGAGGAAATAGAAATATATACCCTGCTCGTGGATAGGGAGAATCAATGTTGTCAAAATGGCAATACTCCCCAAAGAATTATATAGATTCAACGCGATCCCTATAAGTATACCCATGACATTCTTCAAAGAAATGGATCAAGCAATCCTAAATTTCATATGGAACAACAAACGTCCACGGATAGCTAAAACAATTCTTGGGAAAAAGACGATGGGAGGCATCACCCTCCCCAACCTCAAACTTTACTACAAAGCAGTAACAATTAAAACAGCATGGTACTGGAACAAAGGCAGAGCCGTAGACCAATGGAACAGGTTGGAATACCCTTACACACAACCCCAAATGTATGATCATCTAATCTTTGATAAGGGAGCAAGAGATGTGAAGTGGAGCAAGGAAAGCCTCTTTAACAAATAGTGCTGGCACAACTGGACAACCACATGCAAAAAAATGGGCTTAGACCTTGACCTGACACTATGCACAAAAGTCAGATCAAAATGGATTAAAGACCTCAACATTAGAACACAAACCATAAGGTACATTGAAGACAAGGTCGGCAAAACCCTTCACGATATTGAAGATAAAGGTATCTTCAAAGATGACATGGAACTAAGCAATCTAGTAAAAACAGAGATCACAAATGGGACTACATTAAACTAAAAAGCTTCTGCACCGCAAAAGATACAGTGACCAGAATACAAAGACTCCACAGAATGGGAAAGGATATTTACACAATACCCATCAGATAAGGGGTTGATATCAATGGTATATAAAGCACTAGTTGAACTCTACAAGAAGAAAATATTCAACCCCATCAAAAAAATGGGGCAAAGAAATGAACAGAAACTTTACAAAGGAAGAGATACGAATGGCCAAAAGGCACATGAAAAAGTGCTCTACATCACTAATCATCAGAGAGATTCAGATCAAAACAACCACGAGATACCACCTCACACCACAGAGACTAGCACACATCCAAAAGAACAAAAGTAAACACTGTTGGAGAGGATGTGGGGAGAAAGGGACCCTTCTACACTGTTGGTGGGAATGCCGACTGGTTCAGCCCTTTTGGAAAACAATATGGACGATTCTCAAAAAAATTAGATATTGAGCTCCCATTTGACCCAGCAATACCACTGCTGGGAATATATCCCAGAGAGGAAAAAAAGTATAATTGAAACGACATCTGCACTTATATGTTCATCGCAGCACTGTTTACAATAATCAGAATCTGGAAAAAAACCGAATGCCCTAGAACGGATGACTGGTTGAAGGAACTTTGGTACATCTATACAATGGAATACTATGCAGCTGTTAGAAAAAAGGAGATCATGAATTTTGTATATAAGTGGATCGGCATGGAAAGTTTCATGTTGAGTGAAATGAATCAGAAAGAGAGAGACAGACATAGAAATATTGCACTCATCTGTGGTATATAGAATAACAAAGTGGGAGACTAACACCCAAGAATTGTAGAAATAAGTACCAGGAGGTTGACTCCATGGTTTGGAGACGGCCTCACATTCTGGGGACAGGGCAACTCAGAGAAGGGATCACCAACTATAATGTAGTCAAGGCCATGTGGGGGAAGGGTGTTGCGGGCTGAATGAGGGCTAGAGGCTGAGCACAGTGGCCATTCAACACCTTTATTGCAAACCACAACAGCTAATTAGAGAAAGAGAACAGAAGGGAATGCCCTGCCACAGTGTCAGGGTGCGGTTGGGGGAGATGAGATTGGGGAGGGTGGGAGGGATGCTGGGTTTACTGGTGGTGGAGAATGGGCACTGGTGAAGGGATGGGTTCCCGAACTTTGTATGAGGGAAGCATGAGCACAAAAGTCTGTAAATCTGTAACTATACCCTCACGGTGATTCACTAATTAAAAATAAATAAATTTTAAAAAATGAATCTAAAGTTATGATAAGAATATGAAAAAAATATCTCAGGGCTAGGATGAATGGAGCAAATCGAGCATATCGATGGACAACAGGATGATGGTGATACAGTGACAGTGTTTGAGATCATGTAGCTTGAGATCATGTAGCAGTTTTCTGATACTACATAGACTTAGTTTCTTTCTTGTATAATTTGTGTTAAATGTTAATAAAATTTATTCTGTATCTTAAGTGTATATGATATATTTGCTACAGGAGTATTAGGCCTCTTAGATGATTTATTTAAATCATATTTATATTAAATTTATCATTTTGTAATTTCAATTTCTGATATCTTTATGGTAGAATTTTCCATCATGAGTCTGCACATATGTATTTCTCCTTATGCTTTGGTCAACTTTACCATAAGAGCTATCTAAAAATTATTAAAAGGTATTTTCTTTATTAAAAGTTATTTTATGATAATGTGTTGTTCTATGAAATTCTTATTGTTTTCCTTTTTGATATTAAAATTTATATATATTTTAATATGTACCTACCATACATGATATGTACTTATACATACTACTTAATTATTCCTATTTTATTTTAAGGTATTTTTCCTCTAATAATCATTTTTATTAAGTGTAGTCATTTTGATATAATTTAAGAACTTTAAACAATTGTTCTTCATGTTGTATCTGAAATTAAATAATACACAGTAGAAAATCAACAAAAAGATTGCATATTTAATCAATAAATTTTAGTGGTAAGTATACTATATTTGTACAGCTAGAAGAAATATACCTAATTTTTATTAGATGTTTTTTATAAAAGAAATATATTTTTACTATTGAAAATATAAATAAATAAATAAAAATATAAATAAATATAAATAACAGATATATACATACCTCTCGGAGAGCCTGGCAAGCTATTGAGAGTATCCCGCCCACACAGCAGAGCCTGGCAAGCTACCCATGATGTATTCAATATGCCCAAAACAGTAACAATAGTCTCCTTCCCCTGGCCCTGAAAGAGCCTCCAATCATTGGGAAAGACGAGTAAGGAGAGGCTGTTAAAATCTCAGGGCTGAGTGTAATAGAGACGTTATGGTGCCTGCTCAAGTAAATCGCCGAACAACAGGATGACAGTGATACAGTGATTGCAAGTAGTGATTAAAAACATCAATAAACTAGTCATGAAAAAACATGAGCATTGTTATAGTCAAAATATTTTTAAGTTAAGATTGCTTTTAATTTTCTCTTCTGTAAGTCTGTTTCAACTAATTGAAAGTATGCCTGGTCGTACACTGGAATTAAATTACAAAAATGTGAGTTGAGGGGCTGGAGCAATAGCACAGCGGTTAGGGCGTTTGCCTTGCATGCGGCTGACCCCCCGGGTTCGATTCCCAGCATCCCATATGGTCCCCTGAGCACCGCCAGGGATAATTCCTGAGTGCAGAGCCAGGAGCAACCCCTGTGCATCGCAGGGTGTGACCCAAAAATCAAAAAAAAAAAAATGTGAGTTGATTAAAGCTTAACTTCAATTAATTCCAGTTTACTACAGGGCTGACACTGTTAATCTTAACATACATTAATCTATAGCTATAATGGAATGTTAGAAAAAGGAAGCCAAATTTTCCAAAGAAGTTTTAAAGAAGGAAAATCCTCTTAGAGTGAATTTCTGTTTTAATATATCCCTAGTTAAATAGCAAATGGAATGAATGATTTTATTTAATTTTAATGTAAATTGTTAGTCTTTAAAAAGAGGATATTTTTTTCCATGATATGAAATTTTCATTGTTCAGATGACATCTTTGGAATTAAGAAGTAACTTGAGTCCAGATTGAAAAATCTATAATCATATCATCATTCTCATCTATACATTGTGTTCCTTCAAATGCTCCAATAAATATTTATCTACTTGACTTAGTAAAAGCACACAGGTGGCCAGAGACATAGTACAAAGTATTTCCCTTGCGTCTGGCTGACAGGGGTTTGATCACTTCATATGATCCCTTAAATCTTACCAAGAGTAATCCCTGAGTATTCCCTGAGTGCAAGGTCAGAAGTAAACCCTGAGCACGACCAGGTGAGGTCCAAATGTTCACCCCACTCCCCACAAATAATAAATAATAAAAGTACATTGATAATAGACCCTACACAACAATCTTGCCCAGCAAATCTATTCAAGAAATAGTATCATTAGATAAGATGCATTTTTTTGAAAAAAATCTAGTAACATTATAAGCAAAATTATTGGTAGTAGTATGTCATATTGCATCAGAAATATATTTTTCCATGAAGTTCTTGTAGTCTTGAAGCTCAATATTATATTTTCCTTAGTAAATGTAAATACATATTTACAAAGAAATGAAGCCTTATAAAGAATTGCTTAGTTTTATATAATATAAATTAATTTAATGAAGAAATACATAAATTGAAAATAAAATAATTCATATTAAAATAGTAACATTATAGCTAAATATATAGAAAAATAAACAAGAAATATGGAAAACAATAAAAAAAGAAATTACAATGTTTTCAGTGCTCAACCTATTTTAAACACTTCATGAATACATTTTATCCCACCAAGACCTATGATATAGACTCTATTATAGTAACTTTTTGGAAAATGAGGAAATTCTTCATTTATTCAACTTATAAATTATGAGTTTCCACAAATGGTCCTACATTAGAGACCAGGTGGTGACTCAGTGTACCCTTCTGGAACAATGTACACCTGTAATATATTTGTTTCATGAAGACTTTTAAAAACAAGAAAATTATGCTATAATTCAGCACAATTATTTCAATTATTTATTAATTAAAAGACATAGGAACTGTATAACTTCTCATAGTCTAAATAATAATGAGCATTCTGAATTGCATATGGATAAGAAAGGAGTCTTGTATAATATAAGCTAGGTGATTTTAGAATTACCCCAAATCTGATTACAACTTGAAAAAATATAATAATCCCATCACTTCTTAAAAGTCTGGATTCTCTTATTGGAAATAAGAGAATAATACTTCTAAAATACTTCTTTTAAAATAACAGGAGAAAATATATCAAATATTTTTTATAAATTTTATAACATAAACATTTTTACACCTAATAAGTTCTCTAAAATATGAGCCAAACTATTATAAGGGATTGAAGAGACAATTTGAGTTCACAGATCAATAATTTTAAAAATGTACTTTTCTTTGAATGTTTGATATGTTATTTACAACATCAATTTATTTTCCTACCTCTTCTCCTATTCCTATAAGTTTTGGTGAGTAAAATGGATCAAGGAAATTACTGAAAATGATTCCTTATCATCTAATCAGTAGATTATCTTCAACACAGTTTGAAATGGCAAAGATGGATTTAGACTCCTGGTCTTCCTAAATCCAAAAATCCATACTCATTTTCATCATGATCCACTTCTAATCTAAAATTATAAAAAATTTAAGAATCACCAAAGGAACATAGGTAGAAATGATATACTGTTTGATTGATAAAACTATCTCCGTAATTATAGATATATAATTTTAATTGTTAGTTAACTGTTGAACACACAATAGCTAGGCAAAACGCAGTTAGTCTATTTAGTAATTATACAAAGAGTTATAACAAATCACTTGATCAAAATACCTTTCTAAAGACAGTTTTGGTAAAACAAAAAAACGAAGTTTAGTTTATTGCTTTATATATTCAAGCAAGATAAGGGATACATACCTAATATTTTTAGAAAGCTAGACAAGTGTTTCAAATATCAAACTGGAAGTATTTCTAAACTTGAAATTGAAGAACTCACAAACTAAAGACTGAAGTCTCTGCATGTAGATTTAAGTAAAAATGAAAGATGCTACATAACTAAATGAAGATATCTGTAACAAACACAAAAGGAAAATTTTAAACAAACCATTTAAAATATTTTAGAGATAGCAAACTTTAAAAGAAAAAATCCTAAAAGGAAAAATACAAACATTCCATAGATATGTGGGAAAATGGTTAATCTCTCGACTTATTTGAATATTGTAAGTACCTGGAAAGAGAGCTTAAAGAATATTTTGCATGCTTAGCATGTAGAAGAACTAGGTGTGGCCCCAGGCACCCAGTGCTCCCTAGCTCTATTCAGTGTGGTCTCTCCAAAATAAAATTCTAATTAGATCAACAAATATAGCACACCCTTTAAAAATTTATCAGCACTTGTAAACAATGTGCTAACATATTCAGTTAGAATGAGAATATGGAAAAAAAATAATCTAAAATTAGTAGAATTTTATACAAACCAGGAAAAGTTTATACTCTTCAATCTAATACCATTTTAATTCCTAAGAATATTATCAATATTTAAAATCAGACTAATATGTATATCTTAATATATGTATATATATCCTAGCATGGGCTGGAGCTATAGCCCAGCGGGTCAGGCATTTGCCTTGCACGAGGCTGACCCGGGTTTGATTCCTCTGCTCCTCTCAGAGAGCCCGGTAAGTTACTGAGAATATCTAGCTTGCATGGCAGAGCCTGGCAAGCTACCCATTGTGTATTTGATATGCCAAAAGCAGTAACAACAAATCTGACAATGCAGATGTTACTGGTGCCCGCTTGATCAAATCGATGAGCAATGGGATGACAGTAACAGTGGCATCCTAGTATGTGTATAACTCTATCTACCAAATCTATGACTTCCACCTGTATAAGTGGAATTAATACTGTACAGAGCTAAAAGAAAGACCAGGTACATAAAATATGATGTGAATGTTGACTAATAATGTTTTTACTCCAGAAATATTTGTTACATTCCATGGGCACCTATGTATGGACACCAATGATGCAACATTTACAAAAATATTTTATTACATTAAAAATGTATTTGTAAATGTGTTTCTGCTCTGTACATTTCTACAATCAATTCAGGCACTAAAAAGATAAATACATATGAATTGTCTCTTTGCTCATGGAGCATACTCTCTAGAGTGGGAAAGTGTAAAATTGCATCATGACAATTGGTGGAAGAGATAAAAATATTTTGATAGCTTTAGTTAATTCCTATTTGGGGAGTTGCTTCCCTGAGGAAATGCCTAAACTGAAATCTAAATGATTTACATAAATTATTCTGGATAAAAGTTACTGAGTCCAGGGCCTGGGCCTCAGGCATGTAAGTGCCCTACCACTGAGCCACTTTCCTATCCTCTAATAAGCTAAATTCATTAATAAAAATATACTTCTAACTCATTTAAAATAGTCTTTAAAATAAATATTTTGTAAATAAATGTTCCAAATCTTGCTTTTTTATTCAAAGATTAAATTTTCAACTTTAATTTTGTAGGTTATTTAATGTCAACATTAGTCACATGAGGCATTTAAAGAGACACAGTATGGGAATAACACATGGTTATAGGAAACAGAACCTAAGAAATGGTCTACACAACTTAGCTTACGAAGGGGAAAGGGAAGGGTGGCTGAATGAGTCCCTGACTGAGACAATGATGGAGGGAACTAGCACTTTGCAGAGCATGTAATGTTGGGACGTTGGATATATGAAGCCTTATTATTCTGGGTATTGTAAATCATGATGCCTGAAATAATTAAATTTTTAAAAATACTTTTAGAAATTGATCTTGAATTTATCTTCCTCTCTTTCAACCATATTAATTGTACATGTTAGAGAATTTCTGATATACTTCCATGATATAAAGATTATTTGAGGGCCCAGGAGATGGTACAGTAGGGAAAGTGCTTGCCTGGATGTAGCTGTCTTGGGCCAATCCTGGAACCAAACATGGTCCCTTGAGCACCACCTGAGTGATCTCTGAATACAGAGCAAGGAGAAAGCCCCTCGGACCTATGAGTATGGACTTTCTCCTGGATAAACCAACTTTGTTGAGTTTCAAAAAGCACGTAGTTCATAGTTGAAATTAATGAACATTCAGAAGGGCAGGAATTTTCTAGAGAGGTTAGGGTGAATGCCTTTTATGTATCTTTTGATCACTGTTGAATATAGCCCTGATGTATCCAAGCAGCATGGCGCCCTTGGGCCCTGTGTAATCACAAAAAAGAAACGATGATGATCCTCTGGTGGCTGCTGCTGTTGCTGGACACCTGTGTACATTCGGTAGCCCTGAGCTGCCTGCTTCCCCGCCTCCCCACCTCCCCAGGTCCCCTCAACAGAGACACTGAGAGACCGGGGGAGACAGGGAGGCTAGGGACCACAGTCAGATGGTGAAAATGGCCCATTTAATGCAGAGTTGTTAGCATACTTATAGAACATCTGAAAGGGGGCTCTAGATAAGCACAGGTATGATGGTCATTTACATAGATAAACATTTGGCAGAGGAAATTCTTTTAGGGAGATCAACTCAAGGAGACACTCTTTCTCCCAGGGGCAACTGTATTGCTTTTGTTTCCCTCTACTTGTATAAATTATAATAAACACAGCAAGAGACAAAGATCCCAACACTTAGTTCTCTGGGCTGAGAGCAAACAAGGCTTTAAACACTTGGTTGTCTGGGCTCTGAGTGCAAGCAAGACTTTTATCATAAATCCCAGACTAAGTCCTCAGGCCAGTTCAGCCAGTCCTTCCCCGGGGGGGTCCTGTCTCTAAAGTTGTAACAGTTTGCATGAAAACCATGCATTTATGCTTTCTAGAATGTCCCATTTCGCTGCTGGGTAGTTTTGCCACTCACCCGGGGTTCATCCCAGTCCCAAGGTGGGACCTCCCCTTTGGGGTGTCAGGAACTACAGAAACTGAAGCCTAAGTCAAATAGTTATGATCAAGTAATTATGCCCAGGAGCAGATATATTTCAGAGTCAGTCAACTCCCAAATATTAGGAGCATAGCAGTAATGGTGTTTCTGTGTCTAACCAAAGAACATTGCTCTATGGTAACATATAAAAAGGCTATAGGGGAAACAGAAAAGCAAGTACAAATATACAGCACTTCAAATACAAAGCAGTATCAATACAAGTTCAAAATAACCAGAAAGTTTTGTTTTACAAGCAATAGAGATTAACATGGGAGACTGTGACAATGCGAGGTAAAATATAAGGGAAAGATTACAAATAAACTTTAATTAAGTTAGGGATGCTAGCAAGGCTAATATAAATTCCTCTAGGAGGAGGAAAGGAGACAATACACTGATTAAGCTTAAAGCACTTAGGATTAATACCCAACACAAAGGGGAGGTTGAAGATGGACTTTGGCTAAACTAAGGATGTTAGCAAGGGCATGGTAAGCTTCTCTGGGAGGAGGAAAGGGGCAATTCACTGATAAAGCCTAAATCACTTAGAGTTGATATCCAACAGGCCCTAGCACTAAACTATCAGCCAACCAAGAACAAGTTAGTCAGGGAGAAGCCCTGGTTCCCCTGGACACCTCACAGGAGCCTCTCTGCCAAAATAAAAAATAAAAAATGTTGGGGACTGCTCAGGACCCTGAACAAAAGAGGACCCCGAAACCTTTACCCTGGACAAACCGGAAAATTCCATTACCAGCTTTGCATGACCTGAGGCAAAGGTGCCCTTGTGACAAAGGAAATAGCCAAACTCAAGAGGTAAAAGTAGCCCAGGGCAGTTAACTGAGAGACCCCATAAAGCCCTCAAATAGAATACCTTCCTCTACCTTGTGCATTCCTCCTGCCAGATGCTCCTGCCAGATAGACCCTTGCCTTCCCCTCCCCACTATTTCTCAATCTACTCTTGAAGAATGTTGTAAGCCCACCTAATACACCCCGAACCTTTCCTTATTTGGTCTGAGAAGACACTTCCCTGATGATTGACAACTTATGTACCAACCCCCTGCTAAGAAAAGTATAAAGCCAGTGTGGCAGTTAATAAAGTTGCCCTTGATCGGCATGTGTCGTCTTGGGCCCCCTATTTATTATCCTCACTAGTTTTATTTCAGGTCGGAACCGCTCACAGAACCCACCCAATTAGGAGTGCTTTCCACTGTTGTCTCTCCGCGGGCCGGAGAGATCTCCAGGGGAACGCGCAAAAAAAAACATTTGGGATGAAAGCAATCTAATTTTTATGAACAGCAGATTTATGGGCCTGTATTAGCCAAATTATGTCAGACTAATTTCTAAATTAGTCTAATTAATTTCTAAATCTGAACGTCTATGATAGTGTTAAATATAACAGAAAGGGCCCATAATAATTTATAGAGGATTTAGGTTAGTCTACTGCCATCCAAATTAGAAACAGTTGGCAGAAAATTAAAAAAAAAAAAAAAAAACATTACTTCACTCCTTCTTCCTATAATTATTCATGCTGAAACTATTATAAGACTAAATATAAGGAGTAAAGTGCCTGACAAATTATATTGCCTTGATTAGATTTTATTTTTATTTTTTTCTAAAATTTCATCCTATGCTCTTATCTTCAAAGTATCTAAAGAAAGCTTACATAAAATATTCTCAATTAAGATAAACTCAAAGTTATTCTGCAGCAATTAAATTGACATTTTATTTAAAGATATAAAAACAGAATTGTATGTAATTATTATGTAAAACAGATTCACTCATATGAAGTGAAAAACTACCAGCAGTAAAAATACAAAACCAAAAGTTAAACTGATAAGTAGCACTGTAGCACTGTCATCCCATTGTTCATCAATTTGCTGAGTGGGCACCAGTAAGATATCCATTGTGAGACTTGTTACTGTTTTTGGCATTAACCAATACACCACGGGTAGCTTGCCAGGCTCTGCTGTGGGGACGGGATACTTTCGGTAGGTTGTTGGGCTCTCAGAAAGGGACAGAGAAATCGGGTTGGCCGTGTGCAAGGCAAACGCCCTACCCGATGTGCTAAACTGATAAGTAGGTGGAAAAAATGTAGCTTTTTCTCTTACTTCCTCAACATAAGTTTGAGACAACTAAAACTAACAGTCTTAATCAGTTGTCACTTAATCTGGTTATGTATTAGTCAGGTTTGTCAGATGATCTTAGATAATAGAGATTATGCATGTGTGTCTATTTTTTAAGAAAATTTAAAGGTCCACTGATTTTTAATGATAGAAAAAAGTATTTAGTCATTAGAAAGTAATGGAGAATTAATGACACTCATGGGAACAGGAGAAATCATAATACCTAAATTAGGTGTCATTAATTAGGGTAATTAGGTAGAAATGCATTCAAAATACTAAAAAATACGTCTGTTATAGTGCCTAACAAAATGAGAGGTAAGAGAATTAAATTTAAAGAGACTAAAGTTTCAGAGGTTAGATACATCAGCTCAGAGTGGTTGTATTCACAAGGGAAATTTCAGTAAAATTTGCACTGCATGTTTTTTAGTCAGTGCTGGTTGGAACTATGCAGCATATATAAATAAAAATCAATAAAGAGTCCAAAGGGAAATAGGACGAAGGAATCAACATGTTGAATAGCACAGTGTGATGTTCTCTTAACTACCAGAACAGTGAGGTAAAAATATATGTGAAGCATTTTGACATTTTATTTATCAATTGCTTGATTTTGACATTTTAACAATTGGAATTCAAAAGAATTTTTTTAAAGTGAGAGTTTTAGCTTAAGAAATAATGCTAAGTTAAAGATTACAAATGAATGCCTTTGGAAAGCTTTTGAATTCCAGGAAGACCTGTACTTTTGTTGTTGTTGTTGGTTCATATAAATTACAACCTTCAGCAATAGGCAGTAAGTACTACATTACCAAAAGGCATTAATCCAGCAAATCTATATTCCATGGAGCACCATCATCTTAGGAAAATAATGACTCAAACTCCTACAATATATCTTCTAAAATAATAACATGGAATAAAAATATTAATCTATTATTTTTGTAACAAGAGTACATGCATTTCTTTTGATGTTCTTCAATATGAAACTGGGCAGAAGTGAGCTACAAATGACAATAAATGTAAAATATGCTTCATTTGTAAGTATAAGACTTTTTAAAGCAGATTTTTGAAGTGGGAAATATTAATAATTTTGTTTCACAATATCATATAACTAAAGATATGACTTTCTAGTTGAATAGGGAATCAGAAAAGTAGAGGTGTATATAATACTGTGTAAAATATATTTCAATGAAATTTTAAATTTTTATTGTCCAAAAAACACTTAAAGTGAATAAAACCTATAAATCAAGTAAGTTGGATAACTGGAGGATATATTTGTATTTCAATTATATAATAAGGGACTTGTGATCATAATATATGCAGAATCCTCAAAATACAGTAATAAGAAACAGTCCAATAGAATTATTCCTGAATTAGAATGCAGAGCAATCAGATTGCATTTGCTTTGAGGACCATATGTGGCATCTGGGATGATTGAATTTGCTTCGAGGACCATATGTGGCACCTGGGATTAAACCCAAGCCAACTGCATGTGAGATATGTCCTACCTGCTATACTATCACTCAGAACCCCTACATTTCTTTTCTTTTTCAGTAATTTTCTTAAAATACTTGTAAGTTGGGATAACATTAACTCACAAGACTATATTCTCACATATAATTTCAAATCTATTCAAAATATAAACAGCTACATTATATGCACCAGGTAAGTATCAATAGTCTTCTGCAATAATCCTCTAGATCCCTTCACACTTCAAATCTGTATCTTTTGCCTATTCTGGTTGTCTCACATTTGGATTTGGAGTATAAACTTTTGTTAGTTCTGGTGTCTGTTTCCCAACTTTATATGAATAAGATCATCCAGTATTGAGTTTTTGGTCTTCAGACCTATTTTGCATAGCAGAACACCTTCAAACTCCATTTGTGTTATTGCATATGGAAGATGTTCATATTTTCTTAGAGCTGAGTAGTATTCCATTGTATTAATGAAAGATAACTCTTTATCCACTCATCTGCTATTGCACACTTGAGGTGCTTCCCTATTATGGCTATTGTGTTGAATGAAGACACACATATATCAATGTCCTGATTTTTTTCGTATAGGTACCTAGGAATGGAATTTCCATATATGGAAGACTATGTTTATTATTTTGAGAAATCTTCACACTTTTTTTCATAGAGGTTTAACCAATTTACATTTCCAACAACAGTGTATGGTAAGTCTGATTTCTCTGCATTGCATTAATACTGTTTCTGGCTTTTATGATGTGGGCCATTCTCACAGAGGTGAGAATGTATCTCATTGCATTTTGGATTTAAATTTACCTGAAATTAAATGCAGTCATTTTTTTTTCATGTTCCTCTTGACCAGCTGCTATGTCTTCTTGTCTTCTTTTCTTTGGTAAAGTGTTTGTTCAAGTCATCTTCTCATTTTTTTGATAATAACTTATTGTTCACCAGGTGAATTTGTCAGTTCTTCATATATCTTGGATATTAGACTTTTGTCAGATATGTGGTGAATTAATATTTTCTCCATTCATTAACATGACTTATCATTTAGTGATCATCATCATCATCATCATCATCATCATCATCATCATCATCCCATTGATCATCGAATTTCTCGAGCAGTCTCAGTAACGTCTCCATTCTCCCTAGCCCTGAGATTTTAGAAGCCTCTCTTTACTCATCCTTTCCAGCGATGCCGCATTGGAGGCTCTTTCAGGGTCAGGGGAATGAGACCCAGCATTGTTACTGGTTTTGGCATATTAATACATCATGGGGAGTTTTCAAGGCTCTCCCATGTGGGCAGGAATCTCTTGTTAGCTAGCCAGGTTCTCCAAGAGGGAAGCTTGGTTTTAAGTCTCTGGGTGTGGGCCATTGGTGGGATTACACTGTGCCGGGGGCAATCCCTGGGTGTGACCACCTAGTTACTGGAAAATGGATAATCTGGGTAGAGGTGATAGCATCTTTTATTACACAGAGGCTTTTTTGTTCCATGTTCCATTTTTTTTTTTGTCCCTTCCTATTGAGTTGTAGCTCCAAATAAATCACAGAAACCAGTGCCATGAAGTGATTTGACTGTTTTCTTTACTGTGTTTCATGGGTTCAGGTTTAACATCCAAATCTTGAATCCATTTGATGCCCTAGAACCAAGTATGTTCCACATGAGCAAACAAAATAGCTCCTAAACTCCACCTATTATGGCCTGTTTTTGTCCCTAAACCAGCCAAAGTCAATTCAGTCCACTTCTGTTAACTTTTGTGTCTGGTGTGAGTTTTGTATATTTTTTTTTTATTTTTGCACTTGGCTATCTTGGTTTTACCGACAACATGCATTAAAAATATTTTCCTTTCACCATTTTATACTCATGTTTCTCATTATCTACATTTATAAGGATTTAATTTTGAAAACTCAATTATTTTCATTGATCTGTATTAATATATGTCTATTATATCCCTAAGGAATACTACTTGGAATTTACATTAACTAAAAAAATTACATTCAGATAAAATTTTATACATATACACATAAAGATACACTATCATAACCATTAAAAATGATAAAACAATGATACAAAAATCAAAGAACTGATTTATCTGGAACTAAATTTCCATTAGAGACAGACATGCATTTCTTATGTATACAAGTGAAATATGAGCAAAAGTGCCATATATCTATTTTACTTTGTCACCCAGGGTGACATGGATACAAAATATAAAAAACATGGTAACATGACATGAATGGCAGGGTAGATAATCTATTTCCAAGAAGCCAATTTCATGTTGAAGACAAGGAATTTTATAGATTTTAGTTGTATTGTATGAGAAGTGAGACAAAAATTAAAATCTTATTCTTGATCAGATGGAAAGGGGTGATCTCATGTTCCAGAAGATCCCAGAAACTTTTGCCAAGGCTTAGATCTGCTATAGTTAAATCTTTCCCTCAAGATCTATGTGGAGACATGGAAGTAAGATGCTTACAATATACTTTTACTCTCCCTCACAGAGTAAAAATTATGTTTATATAAAAATCTAAATATGAATACTTATAACAATACTAATATTATGAATATAGAAATACTCATAATTTTACAAACTGAAATCAACCCAAGTACCCTTTAAAAAATAGATAAAAAATTGTGATACGTCTATCCAATGTCATAATACTATAAAGGAAATAGTTATTGATATGCATAACAAAAATATATAGAATCTAGAAATGGTCCTTTTTCTTAAAAATGTACACTCATATTATTTTTTTTGCTTTTTTTTTGGGGGGGGGTAATTCCCGGCGATGCTCAGGTGTTACTCCTGGCTCTGCACTCAGGAATCACCCCTGGCGGCGCTCGGGAACCATATGGGATGCTGGGAAACGAACCCGGGTCAGCCGCGTGCAAGGTAAGCGCCCTACCCCCTGTACTATCGCTCCAGCCCCCTGTACACTCATATTTTAATTTAACTTAAATGCCATTTTATTTCAAGCATTATACTTAAATGTTTTCCCTCAAATCCATATGTTGAAGCCCTGGAAATATTTAGGGAAACAAATTTGCCTAAATATAATTATAGGGGTTGGTTCCTAATTTGACAGTAGTCATGTCCTTATAAGAAGACAAAAAGATACTAGAGATATCTGTGCTTTTTCGGGGGAAAGAAAATGTGAGGATATATAATGGTGGTCATGTTCAAGACAAGAAGATAAGTCTCACTAGCGACCAATCCGATGATAATCTTGATATTTGACTTGTAACCGTCAGAATGTGAGCAGATTTCTTTTTGTTATTTCAATCATTCTGAGGTATTTTGTTATGACAGTCTTACTAGAGTCACATAACACAGACTTTAATTTTGCTAGTGAGTAAATAACAGATCTAACATTTATTTTTGCAAAAAAAAATTGTCAACTGCCAAACAAAAGGTATTAAGTCAATTCCTAAATGATAAAATATGTCACTTAGATTAAATTCCTATTTCATATTGATTTGATTACTTTCCATAGATATATCCACTTATTCTTGTGCCAGTGATAACTACACAGTTTTAATTATAATGGCTCTTGCTCTTAGTTTAGTATCTGATACAACAAGCCTTCATTTATGTTCTCATGTCAAGTTCTCCTAAATAATTTATTTGAACACCCTCATTTCCATGCATCTAGACAAATGTTATTCAAAATGCGAATCCACCAAGAGATGAGAAAAGTTCACCAGAATGTAAATTAAGTAAAGCATTTAGTGCTCTATTTACATTATCTTACAGTTTTAATAATAAGCTTCACTGATAAGCACACCAAAATTGAATTATACTCTCAAAAATTATAAAGAATATCTCATAGAGAAAAATATCCTTCTTATTTTAATAATTCTTCTTTTCTTTGTTTTTGGCCTACTCTCAGTGCTCAGGGATCACTCCCGGTGATGCTTAGGGGGATAGTATGCAGTTCTAGGACTCAATTCAGGGTCCATTAATGATAAAACACTAGACAAAATAGGGCGGAAGGAACTTTCATTAAGATAAAAGTCATGACCAATGTTGTACTTATGCAGAAAAATCAAAAGTATTCCCTCTGATATTAGGTTCTAGGCAAGGATTTATACTATTCCACTTTTATTAAATATTATATTAGAAGTCCTAGTTAGAGAACTTGGGTAAGAAGAGGAAATCAGATTAATAAAATTTAAAATGTAAAATGATCACTATTTTGCAGAGGACATAGTTTTTATATATATATATTCTTTATATATATATAAATATATATATAAAGAATATATATATATATAACTATGGTTCCTAAACAGTACACACCAAAACAAATCAAATCAAAACAAAACAAATCTCAAAAAAACAAAAACCAGCTAAGTGGCTGGTTTACAAAGTCAATATACAAAGCCCTATCAACAAATGGGGAGAGGAACAGGTATTTCAATGAGAAAGACAGACAGGCAGAACAGGTTTCCAATAGGCACGTGCATAAATGCCACACATCATGTCTTATTAGGGAAATCCAAATCAAATTAGCAATGAGATATCTCACACCAGTGAGAATATCAAAAATATAGAAGCAATCTGTACTGTCAGGGAATATTAAAGATACTGGGAACAATCTACAGTGTGAAATTAAACTCATCCATTGTTGGTGGGAATGTTCTGTGCTTCAACCCCTATGAAAACAGTTTGGATTTTCTTAGTAAAGTAATAATTGAGTTGCCATTCAATCCAGCAATTCCATTTCTGGATCTATACCCCCAGGACACAAAAACATTCATTTAAAATGACACATGCACAAAATTAATCATGGCAGTACTGAGTATAACAGATCAGAGATGTAATCAACCTAAGTATTCAAGGAAAGAGGATTAAGGAGACATGGTATACACGTACAATAGAATACAGCTGTAATAAATGACATCATGCAATTTGCTGCAACTTGGGTAGAAATGGATGTGAAGTAAACCATAAGGAGAACAATTACAGGATGATTTCACTTACCTGTTATACATAGGATAACTAGACAAGGGAATGCAAGGTATTAAAGGGAATATAACTCCATCACACTGGACTACAAGATATAGGAAGGACAGAAAGAGAAAGAAGTCAAGATAGATGACAAGTAGTGGACAAGGAAATTAGGGGTATGGATTAAGAGGCTTATATAAGTAATGATCTCAATCTAGAGTGGTATATATATGTATATACATATGTATGTATATATGTATATATACACACAAACCACAAAGTCAACAACACAAAAAGCATGAGACCCACACTACAATAACCAAACTTTAAATGTGTCTGTTATTAAGATAGGATGGGACTAGTCGGAGTCGAAGGGAAAGGAACCTGGGGACATTAGTGGAGCTAAATTAACATTGGTAGAACATGTGTCAGAACACTGTGCCTGAAACTTAACTATGAATAACTTTGTAAATCATGATACCTCATTAGAGAAAAAAAAGTATATTTTTAAAAATCTAAACTCCTAGAGGAAGAGTAAATTCAGTGAATGAACAACCTTCAAACTCAAACTCCATCAATTTGTTCCTGTTTTTCTAGTCACCAACTGCCGATTCTCTCTTACCATCTCAGTCTCTGTTTCTCTCTGTGACTCTGTCTAGCTCTCTCCTTGTTTTGTTTAGTTGTTTCCTTAGAGAACACCGATAAATATACCTTTCATCATCTGGCAAGGGCATTTTTATCATCCAAAGAGCTATTCATAATCCTTAGCATGGTACTGAGACTCTCTGATCCGACTACACTATTTTGACTGCATTTACCATCATTCTCCTCATTCATAAAGTCAAGCTACATTTACCTAGGTCATACTCCACTACTCCACTATTACATTTAAGACTTTTTTTATGCAATTTACCTATCAGGCCCAATCCTTCATTTTCTCAGATTTCTGACCAAATATAACCCTGAAGACTAACAACTGAATCATAAAATTAGTAGGATGGCAGCATTGACATAAGTCAATAGCCTATCAGTAGTGAAAAAGCACAAATATTTTTCTAGATAAATTGAATAAAAAATAAGCATTTTATATCTATATGTATATTTAACTGTCACTGTATCACTGTCATCCCATTGCTCATCGATTTGCTCAAGCGGGCACCAGTAACGTCTCTATTGTGAGACTTGTTACTGTTTTTGGCATATCGGATACATCATGGGTAGCTTGCCAGGCTCCGTTTTGTGGGTGAGATACTCTCTGTAGCTTGCCGGACTCTGGAGAGGAGCTTATGTACATTTATGAATAAGAAGTGCAAATGTAAAGGGACACACTCATCTGACTTTGGTCCTGTGCCTGCCTTTTTCTCATATTAATCAAAATTATACATGTAATATATATAAGCTCGATTTACCAACTGATATCACAAATTATGAAATCCCATTGATCGTCGAATTTCTCAAGTGATCTCAGTAACCTCTCCATTTGTCCTATCCCTGAGATTTTAGAAGCCTCTCTCTACTCGGCCTTCTTAACGATGCCGCATTGGAGGCTCTTTCAGGGTCAGGGGAATGAGATCCACCTTGTTACTGGCTTTGGCATATGGATACACCATGGGAAGCTTGTGAGGCTGTCCCATGTGGGCAGGAAACTCTCAGTAGCTTGCTAGTTTCTCCCAGAGGGAGAAATAGGTTATAAGATATCGTGCGGGGAAGACAGCCAGGCATGATCTCCACAAAGATTATAATATCAAGACTAAAATGTACATAGTACACAGTAGGCACTATGTCAATGTGTATAAATATATTTATGCTTACTGTTTCCCAGATACAGTTTTAATATTATAGTGCCTATCCCATAAACACACTGTACATACATAGAGAAAGACAGAGAGAGGATTTAGCAGACATACCCAAGTTCCTTCATCCTATTATCTCTGTCAGGAACACACCCAGCAGCTCAGTCACACAAAGTTAAGTACTGATCCTCAGGCCCCCATAACCTGGAGAGTTATCAATGGGAACCCTGAGCACTGCATGAATGGTCAGAAACATTAAATATAAATAAAAATACCACCATGTTCAAATGTGTCTTGTCATCTTACATGTCAGAATAAAGCCAGTGATTTTGATCTCTTACCAATAATGGTTTTTCACGCTCTTTCCAAATCTTCAATCTATAGAAATTCTACCTTAATGTCCAGTCCTTATTGTTCCTTTAAATCAGTTTCAAAAATGTACAAAATAAAATAGAATATATCGGCATCATATTGTTTTCACCGATAACATGTTAAAAAACACTCAACGGCAAAGGAATCTTAATGAGATCTATTATTAAAGGGGATATATTCGGCAATGCTACACATGTACACTGTTTTTGATGAGTGAAAATACTGAAAATAATATTTTCTGTAAGTCAGAGTAATAAAAAGGAACCAACATATATATAGCTTGTATCACGTCAGCTCTTTATAAAATATAACAGCACCTAATTTCCATAGTTATGTCAGATAGAGATCATAATGTTTATTAAACAGAACATCAAACATAGGCTCTAGGTTTATCTTAGTCAAAAGAGAACTATGCTTATACAATTAAATCACTCATAAATCACAGAGTCATTTTTCAACAAATATGTAGTCTACCAGACAACATATTTATGTTTTATGCACACGCATACTACATATATATCACTGCATCACTATATCACTAGTCATCCCACTGCTCATCGATTTGCTCAAGCAGGCACCAGTAACATCTCCATTGTGAGACTTGTTATTGTTTTTGGCATAGCGAATATGCCACAGGTAGCTTGCCAGGCCCTGCCATGCAGGCGGGCTGAATGAGGGCTAGAGACTGAGCACAGCGGCCACTCAACACCTTTATTGCAAACCACAACAGCTAATTAGAGAGAGAAAACAGAAGGGAATGCCTTGCCACAGTGGCAGGGTGGGGTGGGGGGGAGATGGGATTGGGGAGGGTGGGAGGGACACTGGGTTTACGGGTGGTGGAGAATGGGCACTGGTGAAGGGATGGGTTCCAAACTTTGTATGAGGGAAGTATAAGCACAAAAGTGTATAAATCTGTAACTGTACCCTCACGGTGATTCTCTAATTAAAAATAAATAAATTTTTAAAAAAAAAAAAAAGAGAGATTTTCGGTAGCTTGCAGGGCACTCCAAGAGAGGCGAAGGAATTGAACCCTGGTCGGCCATGTGCAAGGCAAATGCCCTACCTGCTGTATAAATATATATAATCATATATATGCACTATATACATTCATGTAATGGACTGACACTACAAATAATGCAAGAATAAAATATCCCAGATACCTAGCAAAAGTTTTAGTTAACAAAGTACTTAAATTTGTTTACAGTGTCCTACATAGATATTTATTTGCATATAATTTTATAAGCTAGAGTCCAAGATCATGAAATTGTCAAATTAAGTCTCTTCTACAGATTTTTCCCTAGACTTATCCATAGCCATTTTCTAGCCATGTCTTCACATCTCACATGACATCTTATCTGTATTTATACATTCTTACTTCCCTCTCCTCAAAGAATTCCAGTCTATTCCAATCTAACTGAATTAAGAAATTGCTCTTATGATCTTGTTTAGCTTAATTACGTCATCAGAGTCCTTTTCTCCAAAGATAGTCACTGAGGTCATATATGAAGGTTTCCTCATATCAATTTAGGTCATAATCTAGTATGTAACATATAACTTTTCCTTTTTAATCAGCAGATATGGTAATTCATATAACATAATGATTTATATTTATTTGTAAGTTTATTTATCTAACTTATTAAGTATAATGAAAACATAAAATTGATATTAGAGATGTCTAGATTAATGTTAAGGCACAAACAAAGTAGGAATAGAGAAACAGCTTTCTTATGTTTTGTTTACTATTGCACTTGTATGGCATGATAAAGTTAACGCAGATTAATGACAAATGTGACATTTCTTTAGAATTTTCTGTCTACAAGGTATCATTAAATGCTTTGGGCATTTAATCAGAGATGTGCTACTAATCCTTGTTCCTTCAACCAAAATCCTAGCTGTTCTCACTAAACAGCAATCACTGAAAGCTCCTAGGATAAAAAAGGGAGAAACATACCAGAATATGTGGGGTTTGAAACAACATAGTTTTATGCGAACTTTAGGAAGAATACAAAATTACAAATAGATGACTAGACTTATTATGAATATTTATAGTGAGGAAAATAAAACAACAAATTAGAAATTATTTAAAAAAATCACAGTTACAACTAGTCCAACATCAAGCAAAAAATCTTCCACCTTTTCACAGAACTCTAATACGTTTGTATTATATTTGGGATTGCATTCTTCTTGACATTTCTTTCAACAAAAATTACTCAAATATTTAAGTGAAAGAGTTATAAGAGTATTTTTATACAATAGGACAAAATTTACTTTTATTATTATTATTTCCATGTTATTTATTCAATGGCAAATCTTTAATTTATTTTTTCACTTATTCCTTACTTTACATTTCAGGAAAATATATTTCAGCTTCACCTTATATAATTGGTAATACACAGAGGATGCAGCAAGCTTCTCAATAAATAAATTATAAGATATCACAACACTTAAGTTTCTTTGTGCAGTGACTAATTTTATATATTTTCAGAATGATTTCTAACTAATATGACAGTGTCTAAGTATGGCTTATTTTCCTTTATACTATAACACTGATATTGTTAATCTGAAATTACCCAAGGTTTTTTTTCTAATATTGTTAGTCATGTGGACTGGAGCAATAGCACAGTGGGTAGGGCATTTGCCTTGCACGCGGCTGACCCTGGTTTGATTCCTCTGTCCCTCTCAGAGAGACCGGCAAGCAACTGAGATTATCCCTCCCGCACAGGCAGAGCCTGGCAAACTACCCGTGGCATATTCGATATGCCAGAAACAGTAAAAATTCTCACAATGGAGACGTTACTGGTGCCCGCTCAAGCAAATCAATGAGCAACAGGATGACAGTGATACCTCTTTAAATAAATAATTGCTTTGATTTTAACTGATATTATAATTAGTTCTCACTCCATTGGCAAGAACTTAGGCACATGGCTCTATTTAAATTTAAGCAGGGCTAATAAAAATAATACACTTGCATAGTCAGAGTTGAATAAATTCCATTCCTGTGACTGAAAAGAATTCAAATTTTTGTAAATAGTGAGCAATACTTACAATTATCTCTAAATTGTCACCAAGGGAAATTATTATTTTATGCCCTAATGTTTAACATATCTTTCATGTTTGTCAAAGCACTTGAAATTTTGGATAAAATTAGTACCTAGGAGAGGGTTATAGAGTAGCTCAGCTGCAAAGCACAGGCCTTACTTTCAAGAAACATGCATCCAATACCCAGTACCTCACATACAAAAAATAGAGGTACAGAGGGATAAGTCAGTGGTTTAAGAACATGCTTTGCATGCAGAGGCCCAGAATCAATCCCTAGCACCACATGGTCCTCAGTGCACTGCCAGAAATGACCCCCAACCACCAATCACCAACCAAGTGAGTAGCTCCTGATTGATGAGTGGTCTCAAAATTTTTTAAAAAATAGCACTTCATAATTTCATATTCTGTTGAAATATTTTTTAATTTGTTTCCATCCAGCTCTCTTCTAAATAGTAAGTCCTGAATATTGTTTTTACACTCTTGTCCCAAGCCTGAGATGAAAGAATGACAGTTGGTGTGAACATAGGCTTATTTGTGAGATATAGTCAAACTTTAAAGAAATGGGTATGCTTGCAGGTGTTATTGGTGAGCCACACTGTAACTTCTCCAGGCAGAAATAGGACCCTAAATAAAAGCTCTGCTCTATCCAAATGTAATAATTTGTGCTATACTGGGTGGATCAAAAATTTACATATAACATTCAAATCTATTTAAAAAATTTAGTCTCGGGGCTGGAGTGATAGCATAGCGGGTAGGGCGTTTGCCTTGCACGCGACCGACCTGGGTTCGATTCCTAGAATCCCATATGGTCTCCCAACACCACCAGGAGTAATTCCTGAGTGTAGAGCCAGGAGTAAACCCTGTGCATGGCTGGGTATGACCCCCCCAAAAAAATTAAGTCCGAACTATGCACATACAAACGTCTTTACCCACTGTTCTCTAATGCATGAAAGTATCAGAGAGAATGAGAACTACATGATAATTATACTGAAAGCCTTTTGATGAAGTGTTTTTTTCTAGACTAATGCACTCAAGTATACAAAATTACTCCTTTTATAAAATTTACAAGCAAGGGTAGTGGCTTAATAATTTCTGGGATTCATTTATCACAACTTGAGAACAATTTAAATTTATTTTAGCTAATAAATATAATTTAATATTATCATTATCTGTTACTTTATTTCATCAGAATAACATGTCCAGAACGCAGTAAAATATGTACTTACAAAATTCAACCTCACAATATAATCTGAGTATAATTTTTAGAACCATCAAAGAACTGGAACAATTGTCATATTACCCCTTGACAGCTACTTTAGATTTTATTTATGCTTGGGTTCACAGTTTTTCCAGGATTTTTATTTTGTTCGGGAGCCATATGCAGCTGTGCTTTCGGCTTATTCCTGTTAGTCTCTGGGGATGAAATGAGATGCCAGAGATCGAATCCAAGTTGGTCACTTGCGAAGCAAGTACCACCTGTACTATCCCACTGGTCCCAGGAATTTTTAAAATGATATCAAGAAAACGAAAACAAATCTAAAGGTGAAACAAACACCAATTTTCAGAGACCTCATAATTTGAGACTATGTTGGAGCAGATGTCTATCATTATGAATGGGTTATCCACGTTACCCAGTCAGTTTGGCTCCTAGTTAGTAGTCTCAGCATCATCTGCAAACTGTTAAGTCAAATTTTCATGCATTCATTCCTCTGCTTTGTTCAGACTATTGCTTAACTCTTCTATTATCTTTCCATTTCTATCATTATACTCAATCCCTTTGACTTCTGTTTAAACAAGGTAAAAAGAAATGTGTAATAGATTTCTCCCAACCCCCAGTGTTGGATGAGTATCTTCACAAATATTAGGTTGAATTCTTTATCAGGCAGTTTGCTCTCTGAAGTATTTTCCTGGGGTCTCATTTTCATTAGCAATATGTTTCTGTCTCCACATTTTGCATGTCTGCTTGTTTGTTTCTGTTTGTTTGGTGACCTCACTACCTTTTCTAGTCTGTAAAAACTGCCTGTGTTCAGGGATGTCCACTTGAGGTCCAATAGTAGTGCTTCCCCAAGTCATACAAGATAGACACTCCAGGAGCATCTTCTATGTGGGCTACACTGCTCTCTCTTTATGTCAAGGCTGCACAGTGGTGGGGTTGTCAGCCCCATCTGGCTGCATTGTGGTGGATCGATACAGCTGCAACAAGAACTGTGGGTCACTAGAGGAAAATGCCCAGGAGACAGACCCAGCAGTGGCTTCTTAGTCAGCATGATGCACATGGGTGAAGAACTTGTAAAGTCTGGTAGCTACATGGTGCTGTGATGCAGGGCTGTATGACTGTATGTATGACTGTATGTCTGACCGAACCACAAAAGTGGGAGATATTTCTATGCACTGAGATACTTCTGTACTCAAAAATATCCTATATGTTAATACTAATTGAAAAGATTCTTAACACATAAGTAGGTAGATTTTACATCTTTACAATATAAATATTCTAATCCATGTGGTATCTTAGTCCCTTACATTTGATTTTGTTAAATAACCCTATTGGCATTTATTAGTCATGAATAACTTTAATTTTTCAGAAAAAATCTGTGCTAAGATAAATACTTAAGTTACATATGATTTGATATGTGTTGATCTAACATCATGTTATAGACATTGTACAAATTAAGAGCATAGAACCAAGGAAAAGAAGTGTGCTTTATTATAATGGTGTTATTTGGATGGTTTTTAACGGAGTCAATGTAGTAAATAGTTTATTACTTTTCAGAATATCCTAAATTAATTTGTTTTCTGGTTTGACACTTAAAACAGAAAAATACTTCTGATAATTAACATATCAAAATTTTCATCAAAATTTTTAAAAACAGGGGCTGGAAAGAGGGTACCACAAGTAGGGTTCTTGCCTTACACGCAGTTGACCCAAGTACAGTCCCTGCTACCCCATACTCCCAATAGGAGTAATCCCTTAGCACAGAGTCAGGAGTAAATCCTGAGCAAAACCAACAGTGACCCAAAAACAAACAAAAAAATTATCAAGAATAAAAACTTCAGCATAACAATATAAAAATTATCAGAACACACACACAAAAGTTTCAACTCACTGAAAATTTAAACTTTTTGCAAATTACTGAGAGAAGCAAATGAAATAGAGTATAAGTCTCAAGATGACAGGTTAAAATTGGGGCTGAATATGAAAATACCCCTCAAATGATAGCTAGATTCAGAGGCACTTTTTATTTCCAAAACTATTTTAATTCCAATGAATAAAATACATAAATCATATCCTCCACCATGTCAATGATTTACCTAGCCATATACTATAGTTGAGATAATTTTCAGAAAGGAATTCTAACATTACATAACTATGACTTTAATATTTAAATTAGATTATTTGCATTTTACTAAAATTATTTAAATAGATGGAAGTTTACTTATTTGGTAACTTCAGTATTTCTATAGATTTTGTGTTTTTATGTTTGAATTTCTTTCACACTATTAATTTACTCACAAATATATTATTTCAGTCATTTATCCAGAGATTTGACCATGAAGAAGAACTATGAGCTGATTTTTAAGTCTGAAGATTATTGCTTTTCTCAAGAAAATATTATTTTTGGTAATTGCACAGCAGTAAATTTCATTTGCCTGTATACTGGTGTTTTCTTTTTAATGAAATATACATAATGTACATGTGTGTTCTTTACTAAGCATTTGCGTATCAGATAGTAAACATATATATATATACATATACATATATATATATAATTTCTTCCAGTTAACTGAAGCAGAATTGAAAAACTGCATAGTTGGGCTTGGTATAAAACACAGCTCTGGCTAGAAACAGTATATCAGGGAAGGCACATGCCTTGCACATTACTGACTCAGGTTCAATTCCAGAACCACATATGGTATCCCAAAAGCAATTTCTGAGTAGAAAAACAGGAGTAATAAGCAACATTATATTGAAGTACAAATATATATATATATATTCACTTAGAAAATATGAATTGTACTGAAGTGATCAGAAAATCTATTTGGATAAGAAATAGGTGAGGGTGACTACAAAGTGGTAGCTTGCAGTCTACGTCTTCCACAAACAACAACAACACAAACTATTACTGTTCCAGTGTGTTTAAATTTAGGGGAAAAAAAAGAAGAAAAATAAAGTTTGCTGTATGGTTTGTTGAGAACTATATAAAAATAATTGTTTAAGTATCATTAATAAACATGGAGACTATCTCAAAATGTTTCATCAAAATATCCAGAAAAATACTAAAAATTATCGTCAATGGTTTAAATAAATATCAAACATAATATCTGAGCCTATAGGTAATAATTATTGCTATTAATAGTCACAGGCTGAGCAATTTAGGTGCCACTTCCCTACAGCTCTGACAAGATTACTTTTTAATAAAGCCTGCTAAAAATTTGTCTTCTCTAACTAACACATTAAACAAATATTTATTAACAAAATCACTCATAAATTTCTTCTTTGGATGAGGTGATTTATAATGTTTCTCAAAGTAATTTGACAACATTTTCCAGATTAATAAATTAGTCTTTTATTTTTGTAATTAATAAAGAAGTTTAATTTGGAGAAAGGCAAGCAGCGCTCAAGTAAATCAGTGTGGGCCTGCTTCCAGTTACTATAGGCCACCCTGACTCGAAAGTTCAATGCAAGAGTTCGAAAACTCGGTGCTTCTCAGGCGAGGGGTATCTAGGTCTCCCTAGATGAGGTGAAGGAGGCTGGGGAGCCACACATCTCCAGAAGAACTCAGAGACCTTCACGCTTGCACCCAGCAAAGTAAGGAGTTCCATATAGTTCCAGGAATATGATTCTGATGGACTATGTACATGGAATGAGCCTTAACTCTTGTACCTCATACTATTTCACCTCACTTTTAGCCTTTATGATGAATTATTTAAAATAACAATACTAATATACTTCAGAGAGCTGATTCCTGTGTCTTTATAGTGAGTATCTATAACTCAAGAATCACCTCATATATTTGGACACAAGATCACTTTCTTTTTCTTTTTTTTTTTTTGGTTTTTGGGTCACACCCAGCGATGCTCAGGGGTTACTCCTGGCTCATGCACTCAGGAATTACTCCTGGCAGTGCTCAGGGGACCATATGGGATGCTGGGATTCGAACCTGGGTCTGCCGCGTGCAAGGCAAACGCCCTACAAGCTGTGCTATCACTCCAGCCCCCAAGATCACTTTCAATTCAAGCCTAGGTTGATATCCATAAAAAAATTTAAATTAATTATGCTATCTAAGGGCTGGAGTGATAGCACAGCGGTTGGGCTTTCACCTTTCACATGGTGTTCTATTCTTCCGCCCCTCTCAGAGAGCCCGGCAAGCTACCGAGAGTATGGAGCCCACACGGCAGAGCCTGGCAAGCTACCCGTGCGTATTGGATATGCCAAAAACAGTAACAATAAGTGTCTCAATGAGAGACGTTACTGGTGCCCGCTCGAAAAAATTGATGAGCAATGAGATGACAATTGAATTGAATATGCTATCTTAACAAAATTCTATCTAATCCACTTCCATTGAATGACATTTAGTTTACCAACAAGAACTTCTTTTGAAAATTCATTAATATGATTCACGGAACAAAATCCCTTTCCTAAAATTTACCTTGCTTATTGTTAAAGCTGTTGCTGTGGATGGAGTATAGGGGTAACAGAAATGGGTTTTAGCCACTCCTCAAGTGAAAGATTACTGATTAGAACATCAGTGTAAATTTTTGATTAAACAAATGATTGCCCCTCCATGTAATTTAAACCACTCTTACTTAGATACTATGATGTTTAAGATGATGTATTTTGAATTAAGTGTCAGACATCAGAACAATGGAAAGATTAAAATCCCTATGTAGGGGCTGGAGCAATAGCACAGCGGGTAGGGTGTTTGCCTTGCACGCGGCCGACCCGGGTTCGATTCCCAGCATCCCATATGGTCCCCTGAGCACCACCAGGGATAATTCCTGAGTGCAGAACCAGGAGTGACCCCTGTGCATCATTGGGTGTGACACAAAAAGCAAAATAAATAAATAAACAAAATCCCTATGTAATTATCTCTAATTATCACACAGTCAATGTCATGTGAACTATAATAGGGTTTAGAGAATTTTTTTTTTTTTTTGCTTTTTGGGTCACACCTAGCAATGCACAGGGATAACTCCTGGCTCATGCACTCAGGAATCACCCCTGGAGGTGCTCAGGGGACCATATGGGATGCTGGGATTTGAACCCGTGTCGGCCGTGTGCAAGGCAAACGCCCTACCCTCTGTGCTATCACTCCAGCCCCAGGTTTAGAGAATTTTTTACGTGAGTTCCAAAATGAAGAAAATAGAAGTTTACAATGAGGTATGGGAAAAAAACCTCAACATGTATTTAAAAAAAAACTTTTAAAAAATTCCTATCATCGATAATAATTTCCTTTCCTTATTAAAAGAAGGGTCTTCTCCCTACTCCTCACTTATTTACAATAACTGGCCTCCTCCCTATTTCTCACTTATCTTCTATAGCTGTCCCCTCCCTACTCCTCACTTATCTACTGTAGATATTACAGCTATTGTAGATAAGTGAGGACCAGGGAGGGGGCCACCTCCCCACATGCCACCTGCACAGCAGAGCATGGCAAGCTACCTGTGGTGTATTCAATATGCCAAAAATAGTAACAAAAACGGGCCTCATACCCCTGCCCCTGGAAAAGCCCCCAATACAGCAGCATTGAGAAGGATGAGCAAGGAGAGGCTGTTAAAATCTTAGGGCCAAATATGGCTGCTAAAACGAAGGACTTAAATGACTGCACTTTTACTACACACATGCTGGTGTTCCTCAGAATATGCAACAGTAGTGGCATTGGTGGTTTTGGTGTCCTCGTCAACATGAATTTGGCCATGAGCATTGATTCGTTCGAGTGCCTAACAACCCGAATAGACTGAATAGGATGCTTACATTTGAATCGATGTGAATCAATGCGGGCAGTTTCTATCTCCATTGTTTACACACCAACATCCAACTATGATGAAGAAACTGAGAAGTTCTACAAGGAGCTGGAAAGGTTCTATAAAGAAAACCACACCTTCTACAAGGTCATTGTCCATGATTTTAACACCAAGATAGGACCGAGAAGGTCGACAAAGAACTCCACATCAGGACCCATAGCCTAGAATGGAATGAACAGGGTGAGAGACTATCTGAGTTCATCATGTTGACCAAGACCATTCATTGCAACTCGCAGTTCCAGAAGGCCAAATCTAAACATTGGACATGGGAGTCTCCCGGTGGACAGTTCCACAACGAAAGTGACCACAGCATATTCAATATACAGTTTTGCCAGACCAATGTCGCTATTGTCCCAAAATTCTAAATGGGATTAGACCACAATCTCCTTTGTGTGAAATTCTACTTCACGGAGCGGGGAGAAAGTGCTGCAAAGTTTAAAAGAACTCCCAGAACGACCACCAACTGGGAGCTCTTTGGCACTATTGCGGCAATATGGGAAGATGCCGTCATTGACAACATCAGCGAAAAATGGGATCAACTGGTTCAGGACCTCCATGATTGTGCGAGGAATGCTGAGAGAGAAAGTCAGAAAAAGATGCCTGTCTTCGAAAACTCTTGAGCTCATTCACCAATGTAGTTTGGCGCAAGCCTCAGGTAATCACAAGCTAACGTCTGAGATCGAAAAGCTGTGCAGAGAAGCAATAAAGGAAGACTGTCCTGTTGTACAATAAGGGAGATATCCACGACTTCGGCAACTGTCACCCGATCTGCCTGTTGTCTGTCATTTACAAGTTGTTCACTCGAGTCATCCTGAATAGGATTCGCAGAACACTAGATGAATGACAACCATGCGAGCAAGCCGGGTTCCAAAAAGGGTTCAACAAGATTGACCATATCCACACAGTGACCAAGCTCATCAAGGTTTCACAAGAGTTCAAGATGCCACTCTGTCTAACGTTCATTTATTAAAAGAAGGCCTTTGATTCTGTTGAGACTGACGTGGTCATCGAAGCCCTAGCCAAACAGGGCGTTCAAACTCAGCATATCAGGATCCTCCGTGAGCTGTATTACTGATTCACCACCAGGATCTCACCATTCTACAAGGAAGTGATCATCAAACTAAAAAGAGGGGTTCAGCAGGGCAACACTAAATCACTAAAACTCTTCAGTGCCACACTTGAGAACATCATGTGACGACTTTAATGGAAAGGAATGGGAGTGAAGATAGACGGTCATCAACTACACCACATCCACTTTGCTGGCGACATCATTCTAATAACACCAAACATTAGCCAAATGACACGAATGCTGGTGGACTTCGACCATGAGTGTGGAAAGGTCGGACTGTAGCAGAATCTCACAAAGACAATGTTCATGAGAAATGGACTAGTTCCTGATGTTCCATTTGCTCTCAATGGGACAAATATCTCTGAATGTAGCAGTTATGTGCACCTAGGTTGAGAACTCAACATGATGAACAATGTGGCACCTGAACTGCACAGGAGGAAGAGGGCGTGGAACGCCTTCAAGAGTGTCGAAGAAGTGGATAAGAGGACAAAGAACCTCTAGCCCCGAGCACATCTTTTCGACTCCACCATTCTTCCTGCACTAACATACGCTCGGAGACATGGGCCCTACGAAAAAAGGATAAGAACGCTATTTGGGTCTCCCAAAGAGGAATCCAAAGAGCTATGCTTGGAATATCACATTTCACTCAAGTAAGAGAAGGAATCCGGAATTCCGACCCCAAGAATCAGGGACCCTGTCTTGTTTGCCAAGGCGTTCAAAATCAGATGGGCCAGACATGTAATGTGATTTGGAAACGACTGCTGGACTAGAGCTATAACCAACTGGATTCCACAGGACATCAAAAGAACTCCTGGCTGCCCACCAACGAGATGGTCAGACTTCTTCATGAAGACCCTGAATGAACAGTTTGAGGCTCTTCATGTTCCTGGAGCGAGCAGATGCCACTGGGCTACACTAGCATGCGACAGGAACAAATGGAGACATTACTGGCACACGCTTGAGCAAATCGGTGAGCAACAGGATGACAAGTGATACAAGTGATTTAAAGTAGGGTAGCTAGAGGATAGTTAAGAAAGTATAAAAAATTTAGAAACAGATGTCATGTTTAAAGATCAAGAGGAGAGAACTTGCATATATTTAGATTAACATGAAAAATATAATTTGCTTTTTAAAGCATATGTTAAAAATATGGGATCAAAGAATGTTTTATATATAATATTTTATAATGCACTTAAACCAAAGTAGATCACTCATAAGAACTGCTTGGTGTTTACCCAAACACTCTAGAGATCACGTTATAAAAATTTTGATGTTATTAGCTTATCTCTTCTTCACAAATTATTCTTTAGAGAGTTTTTGTTACCTTATAAAAATATTTGTTGGATGCAGTACTGACAGAGATGTGGTGAAACTGGCTCAGTCTATAAGGGATGTATTGAAGCTTTCCAAAATACTGAAAATAAAACTGCCATATGATCCAGCAATTCTATTTCTTTGTATTTATTCCTAAGAAAACCAAAATATTAATTTAAAAACTTAAATGTATATAATTTATAATAGTCAAGATATGAAATTATTCATCCCAACAATAGATGAGTAAATAAAGGAATTGTGACACAAGTTCAGAGTTATAAGAAAAAATAAAATCTGTATTTTTCTAAAACATGATGGGAATTGGACAGTATCATGTTAGGTTAGAATGAGAAAGACAGAATCCAGAGATATTGCATAGTGGGGTAAAGTGCTTTCCCTGTACTTTCTCCAGACCTGGAGCACCCAGCACCTTAGATGGTCCTCCAAACCTGCTGAAATTCATCTCTGGGCAAAAAGCCAGGAGTATGCCCTGAGCACCACTGGGTGTGGTCCAAAATAACTTAAAAATGTGATAGAAAATATAGAAAAACAAAAGCCTAAGAATCAAACTCACGTGGAAATTTAAAAAATAAAGCAAGAAAATGAACAATACCATATAAAAAATCCTTAGACCCTGAAAAAATTTGAGGTTACCAAATTTTGGGGATCACTGTCACTGTCATTGTCATTGTCATCCCCTTGCTCATCGATTTGCTTGATTAGGCACCAGTAACATCTCCATTATGAGACTTGTTGTTACTGTTTTTGGCATATCGGAAACGCCACAAGTAGCTTGCAAGGCTCTGCCATGCGGGCGAGATACTCTTGGTAGCTTGCCGGGTTCTCCGAGAGTGGCAGAGGAATCGAACCCGGGTTGTACATGTGCAAGGCAAATGCCCTACCTCCTACACTATCGCTCTAGCCGTGAGGGATCACTATGGATGGTAATAGAGAGATACTATCATTTTAATAGTATGGGAGCACTGTTTCCCTAAAACAAACCTGTACATTCATGTAAGTCACTGTTGTTTTAATTTTTTTTTTGGGGGGTCACACCCGGCAATGCACAGGGGTTACTCCTGGCTCTGCACTCAAGAATTACTCCTGGCAGTGCTCAGGGGACCATATAGGATGCTGGGATTTGAACCTGGGTTGACCGTGTGCAAGGCAAACGCCCTACCTGCTGTGCTATAACTCCAGCCCCTGTTTTAAAAATTTTAATAAAAATTATTTTGGGGGAAAATTTGTTGCTTGAAAAATGTTACAAATTTAATATAGGATAACTAAATGCTCAAGTAATATGTAAGATTCTGGGTTGTGACTCATGAAAATAGATGTAATAGTAGAACAAGTTGAAGAAAGAACCAACTAGAAGAGTTACACAAATTATACAGAAAGAAAAATAAAGAATGAAAACCAAGGTAAAAGCACTCAGAATATTTTTTTCTTAATCCTTTAACTTGTGAATATACACATACATACACACACACAAATAAATGACACCCTGTAAAATAAAATTTTCTGATGAATATATCCTTTTCACCGTATTTC
The DNA here is from genome assembly GCF_027595985.1 of Sorex araneus. Classification (NCBI taxonomy): domain Eukaryota; kingdom Metazoa; phylum Chordata; class Mammalia; order Eulipotyphla; family Soricidae; genus Sorex; species Sorex araneus. Next base: position 106,929,748 of record NC_073306.1, read on the forward strand.
TTGACTCAAGAAAATTAGAGAGCACTTTATTGTAGTGTTAGTTCACTAACTAAATTATTTGTTAATGACAGAATTCTGGGGCAAGTAATTATAAATTTCAGACATAGATTATCACTTTCCTTAGGCTCAACCAGAGCATAAAACTTGACTATACTATCTTTCATTTATCAACAAATACACATGACATTGTGTGTGCATAGGAAATGTTGGTTTCATTTATTGAGTAAATAAACTTGGTGAGAACATTCTATCATCAGCCTACAGTAAAACAAATTTATTTTAGTGGTTTATATCAAGCTGGAATTTAAAATTTGTACTGGTGTTATTTACTATGTTTTCTTAAATAAATTAATATACATTATCTAATTCTGTTTTGTTGTTTTTTGTTCTTTTTTTTTTTTGCTTTACTATGTGGGGATATTGTTACTGATTATAAAAGTTATAACCTCCAAAACATTTTCCATTAAACTTTTAAATTAATGTATTATACTGTTAGCTTATGCATTTGTGATATTGTATTAACTGTGTCATTTTCTATACTAGAAAATTAATTATATAGTACCTATTCAAATTATTTAACTCATAAATCACACTTTTATTTTATCATTTATAATACACAGTTTAGTAGAAATATGAGAGCAATTTTAATTAAATTGATAAAGAGAAGATAACAAAATGTGTACACAATCCAAATGCTTAAATACTTTCAACATGAAGCATAGTCTTTCAATGTCAAGAAGGAAGATCAGCACAGTGATATATATATATATATATATATATATATATACATACACACATATATACACACAGACATATATACACATATATGTGTGTATATATGTATATATCTGAGAGATGGATACATGAATACTAAAATAAACTATATGGAAAATATGTATGATACTAATTAAATATATTTAATTACTGGGCTGGAGCGATAGCACAGTGGATAGGGCATTTGCCTTGCATGTGGCTGACTTGGATTCAATTCCTCCGTGCCTCTTGGAGAGCCCAGCAAGCTATTGAGAGTATCTCACTCGAATGGCAAAGCCTGGCAAGCTACCCGGGGCGTATTCAATATGCCAGAAAACAGTAACAACAAGTCTCATAATGGAGACATTACTGGTGCCTGCTCAAACAAATCGATGAACAACAGGATGATAGTGCTGCAGTGCTATATTTAAATACTAATTGGAGCTTAAAATTATTTTATTATAATTAAAATTTTCTTATAATTCTTATAATAAAAATTATGACCTTATGCAATTTCAAAATATAAATCAAAAAAGATGAAGTGACCCAGTGATAGAGCACCTTTCACCACCATCTTGGCCCTCTACCTTCTACTCAGCCTTATAGAAAACAGTTTGAGTAAATGGATGTTTCCAGTTTAGAGAATTTAAAAAAATATATTAATAATTGAGATCCCATGTTATCCACAGTTAATTCTTGTGGTATTCACCTTATAAATGCAAAAATACTGTATAGAAAAATCACTTGTATTCTATTGTTTATTATGCCACTATTCATAATGGCCAAGTTATAAAAACAAAACCCAATAACAGATGATGGGATAAAGAAACTGTGCAAATCATTATAAAGGACTCAACTACAGAGAGATGCCTCACCCTTCAAATCAGGCTGAATCTCAGATCCCAGGTACCCTAGAAGAGGTGGGTCAGTCCCTCCACCCTCCCAAGCTAAGCCCTAACAGCCAAAAATCTCCAAAACCCAATCGCTGTCACGTTCACGACCTGACCCAACTGGCTCAGATGAGCCTCATCCATGAATTATTATGTTGAAAAATTCAGGAATGTAGGTTTTGTGACTGAAGTCTTGAGTCTTTCATGGAGTCAGGGATGGGTGACCTGTCCCATCCCGCTATTCTTCTGGGAGTGTGGCAGTCACACATACAAACTGCCACTGGCACCGAATAAACTCATTAACCTACCATAATCCAGAGACTCGTAAATAAATCTCAAGAGACATCTGCGAGCTGCAGAGATGCTTCTGGACTCCAAAGTCACCATCCAGTTAAAAATTTAACCCCAGCAGTGTCATTCCATCAAAATTTTAGAATTCCTGGAGTGACATCTCATATTTTACACCACTGTTATAGCAGGAGTAGCAGACAATATTGGGTGGAATGTAAAGTAGAAGGCAACCAAACTCAATTAAGAAAATATTAACACACACACAAAAAAAGATCAACATACAGCCTACAGGGTTAAACTTACCAAAAGAGTTGGGAAGAGGTAAGTGAAAGGACATCTTGACATTCTGGTGGTAGGTGTGGGATTGGAGGATTGTATGCCCAAAACCTTGCAGGCAACCAACCCAGGTTTGATCCATATTGTCTCCCATGCCCCATCAAGAGTGATCCCTAAGCACAGAGCTAGGAGTAAGCCCTGAGTACCATGATGTGTGGCCAAAAATAAACAAATAAATAAATAACATACTTGATCTCCTACTTAAAATATTTTTAAATAAGAAATTCATTTTTACTTGTTCTTTTGATAAAGTCAAATTGGGGCCAAATTTATAAGTCAATTTGGGGCCAAAATTTGTCCCTTTGTCTTTCCAGAGAAAAAAAGTAAAAAAGCTAAAATATAACATGAAATGACATCTAATTTTGTTACAAGTAGAGTAATTGAATGAGTTCAATCATTTGTAGAACAGAGACTGAATGAACTACAAAGAGACAGATAATATTCTATCTGTCATCCCTATAACTAACATCAAAATTATTCTGGGACTGCCTTGCAATCAAAAACAATAAATTTAATGCAAAAGACTTAGTGCCAGAGACACAGTGTAACTGGTAGGGCACTTGCCTTGCATACAGCCCACCCTGGTTGAGTTCCCAAAATCCTATAAAATCTTTGAGCACTGTCAGGAGTGATCCCCAAGTAAAGAGCCAGGAGTAATCCCTGAACAGCATTGGGTGTGACCCCTCAAAATAAACAAGTAAAATAATCCAGGTTTGATATTAAAGGGAAGAAAGTCCTAGTTCTGCTATCCCCTTAAAATAATATACAAACACAAATAACTACAAGGCAATGCATAAATGTCAGAAGAGGCTACATTCTCTTTACTTTGGAGCTCCTTTCTTCTTTTAAGTTTAACTATACATGGCACCCATCAAGGATCATTTCAAATTCTCTTTGTTTTGATTTGTTTTTAAACTTATTATGGAAATTCAACAAATTTTACTAAGGTTTGCCAATGAATGATAGTGACAATCTACATTTTTGAAAACCAGGAAGACATTTTACCTTTGTCAGTTCTCTAGCACTATTGCTATTCCATATTTCTACAAAAAAAATGACTGAACATATTTCAACATCAACATCTGCCAATTCCTCCAGAATTCTGAAATTGTCTACCTAGAAGCTTGTAACTTAAAACAACCAGGTATGTTTATTATGTCACCAATTTGACCTTAGTTCCTTAAATCATGTTTGTTACATACAATCTACAGTAAAGATAATTCTCTTTCATAGAAAAGCAAAATAGCAAAATAAGAACTGAATGGTTTTATGAACTTATGCCTGTCATCTAATGTCTCACCATTTGGACTAAACACTTAAGTTTATCTCCTCTTTGCTCCTTTGTGGTAAGAAAGGGGAGGTTTATGACTTGTGTTAAAAAAGGAACTGAAAACTATTGTGAGTGTGCCAAATTCTGCTGACAAACAAAGATTGTTTTTAGGAAAATATAGTGAGAATATTATTGTTAGATCAAATTTCTAAAGAATAAGGAGAAAGAACTATACCAAGTACACAAAATATTCGTCTTAAAAAGTTAAAGACCGAAGGTGACGTAATTATAAAACAGGAAACTAATGTTCTAACCAAAGCATGTTTTCTTCTTTAATTAATAATATTCCACTGTGCAGCACTATATAAAACAGCTTCATAATGTCAGTTTTATTACTTTTGCAAAGCTGTGATAAAAGACAGACTAAAGAGATGGATGACTTTCAATAGATCCAATGCAATAGGAAAATAAGAGCCTTTAAATTTCTAAAACCATAAGAGCTCTAAAAATCTTTCTAAATCTTTACGCATCCACTCTACACTACATCTCTGCTCAAAAGGTTAAGAAAGTGGTTGTTTGCATCTTCCTTGACATTGATTCCTTTGGAAGTAAGTCTAAGTGTTTGTGAACTTTCAAATCCTCTTGTCACTTCCACATTTTTTCCTTGGATTTTGACTACAATGCTATAATTTTATTTTAATGCAAAAAGTTCTTCAGAGGAAGAAATTCACAGAATTCATTTTCTAATCACTTAATATTAAACATAAAAATAAACATTTTTAAATAACAGAAAGAAAAACTAGTGTGAAACAGTAAACTTGGGCATTAAAGCAAAATGAGGCAGATTGAGTCAGGTGACATTCCAAAGTATTCTAGACTAAAAATTCTGATATCATAAATCTGCTTTTAATTTTGGGGAGTTTACTATTCTAATCCTACTGAAAATATCACAGGTTTATATCAGTGTGAATCAACAAAGAAGAATGACATCAAGTGACAGGCAACCTAGACTAATATCATCCCCAATCTCTTCATTCAGGAAAAGGAATCAAGACAGTAGGAGAAGAAAGAAGAGAAATGATTCTATCAGAGAGAGCTATTTGTAGGATGTGAAGCAGGGACATTAATAACACCCTATAGACAAAGTGGAGAAATGATCAATACTTTCATTTTTATGAAGAAAGTATCAACACATTAATTTTTAAGTAATTTTGATTTACAACTAACCAACATTATAAGAGGAATCTATGCTACATTCTCTTATGCACTTTATAAGAGCTTCATTAGTTTCAAATATTATCCTGTGAGATTAGAGTTATTGCTCCCAATTTTAAGAATAAGAAAAAACATTGGATATCAAGAAAATTTTTCGAATATACAAGAGAACATGACAGTGATTTCCTTCACAAGACAAGGAACAGTAGTCAGTGATGTGTTGACTAGGTGAATGATAGCCACATTCTATGCTGCATCACCAGTCAACTCATCTATTTCAAATATTTGCCACCATATACTCTAATAGCTTTCAGTTTAACTCTCTTTAAAAAATATTATACAGGGGCTGGAGCAATAGCACAGCGGGTAGGGCGTTTGCCTTGCACGCAGCCAACCCGGGTTTGATTCCCAGCATCCCATATGGTTCCCTGAGTACTGCCAGGAGTAATTCCTGAGTGTAGAGCCAGGAGTAACCCCTGTGCATCACCAGGTATGACCCAAAAAGCAAAAAAAATTAAAAAATATTATACATATAATCTATTTGCAAGAATGTAAAATTACCTTGTTTAGCAGAAGGGGGAGGTTATACCCTGCTGTGCTCGGAGCTTACTACTGGTTCTGTGCTTTGGAATCACTTCTTGTGGGGTGCAGGGGACTATATGTGGCATCACTGTATCACTGTCATCCCGTTGTTGTTCATCAAGCAGGCACCAGTAATGTCTCCATTCATCCCAGCCCTGAAATTTTAGCAGCCCCTCCTTACCTGTGTTTCCCAACAATTGGTGGCTCTTTTCAGGGTCAGGGGAATGAGACCTGTTATTGTTATCATTTTTGGCATATCGAATACACCATGGGGATCTTGAGAGGCTCTTCCGTGCAGGCGGGATGCTCTCAGTAGCTTGCCGAGTTCTCCGAGAGGCATATATTTCCCTTTATGGTAATGTGTTGTGCGGCCGCTTTGCGGCCATGCAGTACAGGAATATGTTCACTCATCCGTGAGGCTTGGCCCAAGCATGTGGAAAGAGGCCTGGGGCAGCCCTGGTGCAGAGTCCGGTGGCATAGTTATGGGGTCCTCATATGTGTGTGTATATATATATATATATATACATATACATATGTATATATATATACACGCACACATATATATTCCCCCCCAGAGATCAAATATGATGTGCTACTTCTGGTACATCAATGGTGTAGAGTATTAGATGTCACATGGCAGTATTTGTGGCTGCGTGCTCCAGGAATTCTAAAATTTTAAATATGGTGATACATTTGAGATTAATTTATTTTTTAAAAAAACTGGATGGTGACTTTGGGTCCAGAGGCATCTATGCTGCATGCTGCTCTTTCCCAAGAGATTTATTTGTGCATTCTGAATCATGGCTGTTAATGAGCTTATATTGTGCCAGAGGCAATTTGTGGGCATGACTGGCAGGCTACCAGAAACACAGGGAGAAGAGGGAAGGTCACCAATTCCAGACTTCATGCAAGCCTGGAGATTTCAGTCACAAAACCTGCATACTTGGACTTTTCAGCAGATTCATTCATAATTTGAGGCTTGTCTGCCATGATAACTGAGATCAAATGAGGGTTGGCAACATGCAGGACAAGCACCTTTAACCCCTGTGCTCTCTTTCAGCCCTTACTATGCATTTTGAGTAACAATCATAGAGACTAGAACTTTATACCAATAAGATAAATATTTAAAGGAAATATGACTATTTGGCCAAACCCAATTGCCAAAATAAAACTAAACAAACACACACAAAAAAATTATCTTCAAGAATCAAGTAATCAAATGAGGAAGACATAAAATTACTAATTAAAAATGAAAGTTTTAAAAGTGCATTCATAATGATGATGAAATTTCCCTAAAACTCAGAAGTGTCAGAAATTAACTGAAATTAACCAGTGTTCTCAAGTTGAAGAAAAGTATAGGATTAGAGACACAAAGTGTGATGGAGAGAAGATATTGTACAAGGTAAGGCATGAAAAAGAAATAGAAAGTAATATCCAGAGACAATTTGGAAATTTGGAGGTGGAATTAAATACATTCACACATATATACATAATGTATGTTTATATCTATGTTTACGTAGATCCAAGAAGTTTAAAATTTTTTCATGTTTCTTTAGAAACAGTCATTGCCAAGGTTGTGATTCCTTACACCTCACTCTTCATTAGCAGCACATAAGAGTGGCTATGTAATTGGGAGATTCAGCTATGTTTCATTGTAAAAGAAAAGAAACCATGTTGAAAATAATTTTTAACTCACTTATGAAAATATTTTCACCAGGCAGTCATGTCATGTCATCCCTGTTACTCATCGATTTGTTCAAGCGGGCAGCAGTAAAGTCTCTCATTGTGAGACTTATTGTTACTGTTTTTGGCATATTGAATACTCTACAGGTAGCTTGCCAGGCGCTGCCCTGTGGGCAAGATACTCTTGATAGCTTGCCGGGCTTTCCGAGAGGGGCGGAGAAATTGAACCCGAGTCGGCCGTGTGCAAGGTGAGTGCCCTACTGCTGTGCTATCGCTCCAGCCCGCTTCACCAGGCAGTAGTGATATCAATTTTAGGAACTTTCCTAATAACTGTATAGCACACAGCAATAGATGTGAGATCATTTGGATTTTATTTTCTTTTCTGTCATCATTTTAACATTAGTCTAGCCAATGTTAAACTAACTCAACACTTTGCTAGATCATATACATCATAATAAAAATCATTTACTAAAATACAAAATCCCAGGGGTTAAACTCAATGACAAAATCCTGCCTTGCAGGAATGGGGCTTGAAGTCAGTACTGGGTAAGACCCACATTCTCTGGTGTCATCCCTGTGGCACTGGCATTGAAAGCCCCAGCACTACAAGTGTGTCATATCTGGTGCACCACAAATAAGTGTGTGTAAGCCACCACACAACCAAATGTGTGGCCTCTGGTAAGTTCTGCAATCCATGTGCATGCACCGCAAACCCATGTATAACTCCCGGACAACAGAAGAACCACCATTATAGCAGCAATAGGAAAGGATCCAGGTTGAAAAAATTCCACAGTCATCAGAGTAAATACATCATGGTTAGCAGTGCATGGGTTGCATCCTCGCTGAGTATAGTTCAGTCACCACCCAGGTGCCCCAGCAATCACCAACACTGCTAGGCCTGAATAACACTGCAAAGCTAGACCCAAACATTGACCCAGCTGCCCAGTGGGCCATGTATCTGTGGGTCCACTGAGCACTTCCTGAGAGCACCATTCCCCTCAAGGCTGCTTTTCTTTGTTTATTAACTTCGAAAGTCAAATTGATACTAAATTTGAATTTTGATTCTCTTTCATTCCAGAAGTCATGCTAGTGAAGTAGTAGTTTCATAAGGAAATTAGTTACTTATCTAGTGTTGAAAATAAAACTATACTAACAAAGCTACATTTTAAGTGGTATATCTAAACAAAGATGATAATGAAGCAATCTCCAGTGTTATTAAATACCATAATTACTATTTTATTAATGAATTAAATGAAAGCATAAATATCTTTGTATGAGCCATATCTGAACTAAATTGAGCCATTGAAGTAATTAGAATATTCTGATAGAATTCTAGAGGTTTTCAACTGTCAAAGATAAATTCAGTTTTATAGGACAGTAAGGAAACAATGTTGAATAGGAAGGCTGGATCATTAAAGTATGATTGCCACTTATTTCTCCAATGTTAAGAATTAAAGAGGAAATTGTCTCAGAGCTCCTCATCTGCTTCACTGAAATAAATTTTTATTTCAGTTTACTTTGAATAAGCCATGTAGAAGATTAATTTAATGTCTTTAATTGAGATGCCACTGGATATTAGGTACTATGCTAAGTGGCCTGTAAACAGAGTAACAGCTGCACTTCTTTCTAAGAGTTTCCATAACACCATCATAAACAGGGTGGCTTAAACACACACACACACACACACACACACACACACACACACACACACAAAGCACTCGTTTGCCCATTTGCTCATATTTCTCCTGGACAAGATATGTGAGATCAAGGAATCAACAGAAAAAGTTTTTTCTGAGGCCTCTTACCCTAGCATTTAGATGATTGTCTTTTACATGTACTTTTGCATAATCTTTTCCCTCTGCCTCTGCCTATACCTAATTTTCTTTCCTTGTAATGATAAGAATTATTAGATCAGGGCACATCCTATTTTTAAGTTATTTTATTCCCTTATTAAAGAAACCCTACAGGCATACAGATAGACATTTTTAGATACAGATAATTAATTAGAACTTTAACATATGAATTTTGGAGTACACAATGCAATCAATAAAATAATATTCTTTTCTTACAGGTAAAAAAGATAAAAGTAACTGTATTTTAATGTAGGGTGACATAAAAGTTGCTCAAAATCAAAATCAGAAGATCAAAAGAGGCTTAAAGAAGAGAGAAAAAAGAAGGTATAATAAAGAATGCAAGGTTTAAATCAGAGAATCTCAATTTGGCCTATTTCCCTCTTTCCAGAAAAAGTTACCCAGGGACAGACTGGAAAATTGCCTTCTTTAAAAGAACAAACAGGGGATGGAGCAGAAGCACAGAGGGTAGGGCGTTTGCCTTGCACGTGGCCGACCCGGGTTCGATTCCCAGCATCCCATATGGTCCTCTGAGCACCGCCAGGAGTAATTCCTGAGTGCAGATCCAGGAGTAACCTCTGAGCATAGCTGAGTGTGACCCCAAAAGCCAAAAAGAAAAAAAAAGAAAAGAACAAACAGAAGGCCAGGGCAATAGTTCAGCTTGTAGGGTGTCTTGCATGTAGCTGACTGAGATTCAATCCCTGGCATCCCATAAGGTCCTCTGAGCCCTGCCTGGAGTGATCCCTAAGGGTAAATCCAACAGTAAGTTCTAGGCACTGCTGGGTCTGTCTCAAAAAAATAAATAAATAAAATGAAAAATGGAAAGTTCCCCATATATTTTACTAAGGATTTTACTACCCTCGTGAATCATTCCAACAATAATTGGGATGGAGGAAGAGGGCAACCATATTATCCATTTTGGAAAAATTGGACTTGTTTTTATAAAGATAATATATTGGCAGCTTTTTATTAGTATGTCAAAAAGCACAGGAAACAAAATTGTTGGAATAGGTCCTGGGTAGGGAATTTTTTTCTTTCAAAAATCAAACCATTCCTTATCAGATGGGCATTGGGTAAATGTTCTTTTCCATTCTGTGGGCTCTTTCTGTATTTTAGTCACTGTTTCTTTTGAAGTGCAAAAGCTTCTTAGTTTGATGCAGTCCCATTTGTTTATATTTGCTTCCACTTGCATGGTCAGTGCTGTTTCATCCTTAATGAAATTTGCTTATAAATGGATAGACATGGAGAGCACCATGCAAAGTGAAATGAGTGAGAAAGAGAGGGACAGACATAGAAGGACTGCATTTAGTGTGGTGGGTAGGACAGTTGCCTTGCACGAGACTGACACAGGTTCGATTCCTCTGCCCCTCTCGGAGAGCCCAGCAAGTTACGGAGACTATTTCGCCCCCACAGCAGACCCTGGCAAGCTACCTGCAGCGTATTCGATATGCCAAAAACAGTAACAAGTCTCACGATGGAGACATTACTGGTGCCCACTCAAGCAAATCAATGAACAATGGGATGACAGTGACAGTGACAGTGACAGAATAACATCACATGACGGTGATACCCAAGGACAGTAGGTACAAGGGCCAGGAGGATTGCCCCATAGCTGGAAGACTGCTTCATGAGTGGAGGGGAGAAGGCAGATGGAATAGAGAAGGGATCACTAAGAAAATGATGGCTGGAGGAATGGGAGATGTGTGCTGAAAGTAGATAATGGACCAAACATGATGACCTCTCAGTGTCTGTGTTGCAAGCTATAAACTCCAAAAGTAGAGAGAGATTATAGGGAATATTGTCTGCCATGGAGGCAGAGGGAGGGCGGGGAGAGGGGAGGTATACTGGGGATATTGGTGGTGGGAATGTGCACTGGTAGATGGATGGGTGTATGATCATTGTGTGACTGTAACCCAAACATAAAAGCTTGTAACTATTTCACAGTGATTCAATAAAATTTTTAAAAAAATTAAACCCCGAGACCTTCCAGCCGCCTCAGCCTGTGTCCTCTGCGCCCCGGCTCCTCCCCGGGCCCCCTAACTGCGGCCCGCCCTCGCAGGTACAGTCCCAGACCCTCGGCCACGCCCTCCCGCGCCCCGCTTCCCGCCGCCTGGACTCCCCGAGACCTTCCAGCCGCCCCAGCCCGTGTCCTCTGCGCCCTGGCTCCTCCCCGGGCCCCCTAACTGCGGCCCGCCCTCGCAGGAAGACACTGGGGGCGTGTCCCGTATCTTAGTGGGCGTGTTCTAAAAGTGGGCGTGGCCTCCTCTCAGAGCGGCCAACGCTAACGCGGCCGCAGTTATTCATTGTTACCTCAGCTCACTCGGTACTTATATTTTTTTGAAAATTCACTTTTGCGATCTCAAACACGCAAAATAGCCATTAGCTTAGTCTGACACTATAAAACCTGTCAGTTAATAAGGGAACTTTAGCACGATCAGAAAACCTTCTTTCCACAAGAAGAAAAAGGAATAAATAACTACAAAGCTCCAACTCTATACTTCCGTAACAATATGAAGAAGCAGCGAAAATCCCCTCCGAGAAGAGAGGGGGAAGAAAAGATACCAGAAACCTCAACAGGGGCTTCTCACATCTACGACCTCTCAGATAAACAATTCCGAGAGGAAATCTGGAGGAGAGTCGACCTACTCCAAGCAAATATGGAACAGACATCCAATAAATTAAGGGAGGAGATGAATGAAGCGCTGGAACGGTCTACCAAGAAAATACAGGAAGAAATGAGAGCAGAAATGAGAGCAGAAATTTCAAACCTTTGAACGGAAGTCTCACAAATAAAGCAATCGGTAAATGAAATAAAAATATCACTAGATGCCCTCAACAGTAGAATGACTACAGCCGAAGACAGAATCAGTGATCTGGAAGATGAGCTTCAGAAAGCTTATAGACAACAACAAATCATGGCCAAAGACCTCAAAATGGCTATAGAGCGAATCAGAGCCCTGGGAGATGACTTCAAGAGGAACAACATAAGAATCATTGGAGTACCAGAACCGCAGGGAAGCAACCCCAATGAAAAAAACACAGTCAAAGATATCATTGCTAAGAAATTCCCAGAGCTGGAGAAGGCAGGCATCCAGATACAAGGAGTCCGAAGAGTACCAGCAAAAAGAGACCCGAATAAAAAGACCCCAAGGCATATCATAGTCAGAATGACGGATACCATGGATAGAGACACAATTCTGCAAGCAGCAAGGTCAAGGAAGGAAATCACATACAAAGGAGCACCCCTCAGATTTACGGCCAATCTGTCAGAAGAAACCCTCCGAGCCCGAAGACAATGGTGGGACATAGTGAAAAAACTCAACGAAATGAATGCCTCGCCAAGAATACTTTATCCGGCTAAACTCTCACTCAAACTCGAAGGAACCATACACTACTTCTCGGATAAACAACAGCTCAGGTCCTTCATAGACTCAAAACCAATCTTGAAAGAAGGTCTAAAGGGGCTACTGTAAGACAAGGAGGAGCCCCATAAGAACAACAAATCCCACAGAAAGATGACACAAAACCACATCACAATAATCTCTCTCAATGTCAATGGCCTAAATGCACCTATCAAGAGACACAGAGTGGCTAAATGGATCCGGAAATTAAACCCAACATTCTGTTGCCTGCAAGAAACACACCTGAACAAACAGAGTAAACATAGACTCAAAGTCAAAGGATGGAAAACAATCCTCCAAGCAAACAACCCCCTTAAAAAAGCTGGAGTGGCCATCCTGGTATCCGACAACATAGATTTCAGGATGAAAAAGATCAAAAGGGACAGCGAAGGTCATTTTCTGTTTATCAAGGGATATGTACAACAGGAAGAAATCACACTCTTAAACGTATATGCTCCTAACGAACGACCGGCTAAATATTTAAAACAACTCCTAACAGACTTCAAAGAGGACATCACTAACAGCACAATTGTAGTCGGAGACTTCAATACGGCCTTATCGCCTCTAGATAGATCCACAAGAACAAAACTCAACAAGGAAACACTGACTCTGAAAGAAGTAATTGAAGAGAGAGGCCTAATAGACCTATACAGGGCCTTACACCCCAAAAAGAAAGAATACACATTCTTTTCCAGTGCACATGGAACATTTTCTAAAATAGACCATGTACTGGGCCCAGAACATACCTCAATAGAATCGGAAAAATAGAAATTGTATCAACCATCTTTTCAGACCACGATGCGCTGAAGATAGAAGCTAACCACTCACAAACACGGAAAATCAAATCAAACACCTGGAAATTAAACAATTCAATGTTGAACAATGAGTGGGTCAGGAAGTAAATCAAGGAAGAAATCAAAAGATACTTAGAAACAAATGAGAATGAAGACACGAGCTACCAAAACCTATGGGACGCAGCTAAAGCCGTGTTAAGGGGAAAATTTATAGCTCTCCAAGCATTCCTCAGGAAGGAAGAAAGGACCCACATAGATAGCTTGACTTCACGACTCAAGACCTTAGAAAAGGACCAGAAAAAGGACCCCAAACCAGACCGAAGGAAAGAAATAATAAAAATTAGAGCAGAAATTAATGACATCGAAACCAAAAAAACAATCGAAAGATCAATGAAACAAAGAGTTGGTTCTTTGAGAAAATAAATAAGATTGATAAACCGCTAGCAAGACTCACAAAGAAAGAAAGAGATAAAACTCTAATAAATCGAATCAGAAATGAAAAGGGGGACATCATAACAGAAACCAGTGAGATTCAAAAGATCATTAGAGACTACTTTGAAGGTCTTTACGCCACAAAAAAGGAGAACCTAAAAGAAATGGATGGATTCCTTGATTCCTACAATCTCCCAAGACTGAAGAAAGAAGACCTGGAATACCTGAATAGACCCATCAATGTTAAGGAAATTGAAACTGTAATCAAAAACCTCCCCCAAAACAAAAGCCCAGGCCCAGATGGTTTCACTGGCGAATTCTTCCAAACATTTAAAGAAGACCTATTGCCTGTTTTCCTCAAACTTTTCCAGGAAATTGAAAAAACAGGAACTCTCCCAAACAGTTTCTATGAAGCACATATCTCCCTAATACCAAAAGCAAACAAAGACACCACTAAGAAAGAAAATTACAGACCAATTTCCCTGATGAACACCGATGCGAAGATCCTCAACAAAATACTAGCAAATAGGATCCAACAACTCATCAAAAAGATCATACATCACGACCAAGTGGGATTCATCCCAGGGATGCAAGGATGGTTTAACATTCGGAAATCAATCAACATAATCCAGCATATCAACAAAAGTAAAGACAAAAACCATATGATCATATCAATAGATGCAGAGAAAGCATTTGACAAGATCCAACATCCTTTCATGATGAAAACCGTCGCCAAAATGGGGTTTGGAGGAACTTTCCTCAAGATAGTCGAAGCCATCTATCACAAGCCTACGGCAAGCATTATCCTCAACGGGGAAAAACTAAGGGCCTTTCCTCTGAGATCGGGCACAAGACAAGGATGCCCACTCTCACCACTCCTCTTCAATATAGTACTGGAAGTACTTGCGATAGCTATTAGACAAGAAAAAGAGATTAAGGGCATCCAGATAGGAAAGGAAGAAATCAAACTCTCATTATTTGCAGACGACATGATACTATATCTAGAGAAGCCTAAAACCTCTACTAAGAAACTCTTAGAAACAATAGACTTATACAGTAAAGTTGCAGGCTACAAAATCAATACCCAAAAATCCATGGCCTTCATATATGCAAACAATGAGGCAGAGGAAAGGGACATGAAAAAAGCAATCCCATTCACAATCGTGCCCCAGAAAATCAAGTACCTCGGAATCAGCTTAACCAAGGAAGTAAAAGACCTTTACAAAGAAAACTACAAAACGCTACTCCATGAAATCAAAGAGGACAAGAGGAAATGGAAACATATACCCTGCTCGTGGATAGGGAGAATCAATGTTGTCAAAATGGCAATACTCCCTAAAGCATTATATAGATTCAATGCGATCCCTATAAGTATACCCATGACATTCTTCAAAGAAATGGATCAAGCAATCCTAAATTTCATATGGAATAACAAACGTCCAAGGATAGCTAAAACAATTCTTGGGAAAAAGATGATGGGAGGCATCACCCTCCCCAACCTCAATCTTTACTACAAAGCAGTAACAATTAAAACAGCATGGTACTGGAACAAAGGCAGAGCCGTAGACCAATGGAACAGGGTGGAATATCCCTACACACAACCCCAAATGTATGATCATCTAATCTTTGATAAGGGAGCAAGAGATGTGAAGTGGAGCAAAGAAAGCCTCTATAACAAATGGTGCTGGCACAACTGGACAACCACATGCAAAAAAATGGGTTTAGACCTTGACCTGACACCATGCACAAAAGTCAGATCAAAATGGATTAAAGTCCTCAACATTAGACCACAAACCATAAGGTACATTGAAGACAAGGTCGGCAAAACCCTCCACGATATTGAAGATAAAGGTATCTTCAAAGGTGACACGGAACTAAGCAATCTAGTAAAAACAGAGATCAACAAATGGGACTACATTAAACTAAAAAGCTTCTGCACCGCAAGAGATACAGTGACCAGAATACAAAGACTATCCACAGAATGGGAAAGGATATTTACACAATACCCATCAGATAAGGGGTTGATATCAATGGTATATAAAGCACTGGTTGAACTCTACAAGAAGAAAACATCCAACCCCATCAAAAAATGGGGCGAAGAAATGAACAGAAACTTTACCAAGGAAGAAATATGAATGGCCAAAAGTCACATGAAAAAGTGCTCTGCATCACTAATCATCAGAGAGATGCAGATCAAAACAACCATGAGATACCACCTCACACCACAGAGATTAGCACACATCCAAAAGAACAAAAGCAACCGCTGTTGGAGAGGATGTGGGGAGAAAGGGACCCTTCTTCACTGCTGGTGGGAATGCCGACTGGTTCAGCCCTTCTGGAAAACAATTTGGACGATTCTCAAAAAATTAGATATTGAATTCCCATTTGACCCAGCAATACCACTGCTGGGAATATATCCCAGAGAGGCAAAAAAGTACAATCGAAACAACATCTGCACATGTATTTTCATCGCAGCACTGTTTACAATAGCCAGAATCTGGAAAAAACCCGAATGCCCCAGAACGGATGACTGGTTGAGGAAACTTTGGTACATCTATACAATGGAATACTATGCAGCTGTTAGAAAAAAGGAGGTCAAGAATTTTGTAGTTAAGTGGATGGGCATGAAAAGTTTCATGCTGAGTGAAATGAGTCAGAAAGAGAGAGACAGACATAGAAAGACTGCACTCATCTATGGTATATAGAATATCAGAGTGGGAGACTAATACCCAAGAACTGTAGAAATAAGTACCAGGAGGTTGACCCCATGGCTTCGAGGCTGGCCTCACGTTCTGGGGAAAGGGCAACTCAGAGAAGCGATCACCAACTACATTGTAGTCAAAGGCCATGTGGGGGAAGGGAGTTGCGGGCTGAATGAGGGCTAGAGACTGAGCACAGCGGCCACTCAACACCTTTATTGCAAACCACAACAGCTAATTAGAGAGAGAGAACAGAAGGGAATGCCCTGCCACAGTGGCAGGGTGGGGTGGGGGGGAGATGGGATTGGGGAGGGTGGGAGGGACGCTGGGTTTACAGGTGGTGGAGAATGGGCACTGGTGAAGAAATGGGTTCCCGAACTTTGTATGAGGGAAGTATAAGCACAAAAGTGTATAAATCTGTAACTGTACCCTCACGGTGATTCTCTAATTAAAAATAAATAAATTATTAAAAAAATAAATAAAAAAATAAAATAAAATTAAATTAAATTAAAAAGGGAAAAAAATCAAACCACACTCTGACATGACACATTAGTTATTTGAAATAGTAAGTCACCTGCAAACAGCAAAGTTGCAATGCAAAAATAGTAGTCTCTTTTGTGTTCTCCAGTAAATATACCACAGGTTATAAAATTAGATAAATAGAAAGATAATTGTCTCTTCTCTTCCAAAATATTACTTGCATTCACAAAGAACTTTTAAAAGAAATAGAATAGTTAAGGAATTAGAGTTGTACCAGTCATATATCAGAATAAAATGTAGACAATAAAGATCAGATGGTGACCGGATAATCCTTCTAGTAAATTTATATATCAAAGGGTCAAAGAGTCTGAATAGGAGAGCCAAGGAGCTTGCCTTCCAGGTAGCTGAAATTGGTTCCATTGCTGCACCCCATTTGGTGCCCTGAGCATTTTTAGGAATGGTCCCTGAACATAGTGTGATGCCCTGAAACCAAAAATTAAACAGTTAAACACTATGAAGATAGTTCTGTTTTAAGTGCCAATTCCAATTTATGGGATACAAGTGTATTATTAACTTGTTCCTATTATATGTTATCAATATTTAAGTAAAAAGAAATTGAGATAGGTGATATTATATTATCTGAATGTAAAACATATTTAACTAACATTATTCTTAATAGCTAGTACCTATGAGAACAATAGCAATGACAGCAGCAATAGCAACAAAATTCTTAATTTTAATTGATTTGATTTAAAAATCATTAGCGATTAATAGGGAAACTGTACCAAATGCCATTCAATGTTTTTACAGTGAAAATTGCTGTTTTCAAAGGAATCATAGAAAATGGGTCGCTTCTTACAACTTCTTGCATTTGTCTTTGACAAATAAACTGAATTTTTACTACTTAAAATGACGAAAACTCAGTAACAAGGAAACAGGTGACATTAAAAGTAGCAAAAGAACGTGATTTGCATTTTGTTCAAAGATAGTTTCAAATGCACAAAAAATTCTCTATTCTACTGCCATGATAGTCATTTAAGTTTGCATCATAAAATGTTTCGAAGATATACAGATCCTACATATCATGTCATTTAATACTGTCATATTAAAGAGAAAAGTTCAGTTCAGTGAATTTCAAATAAAAGTTTAAAAAACATCAACTTCTCCATTATGAAATGATATCTTAGTACTTGAAATTGTAACACCACAGGGTGGGGGGGGAGCATCTTTTGTATTGGTAAAAAGTGCAGAGTTATCATTCTTGCAATTATCAAGAAGGTGAAGTCTTAATTTGGAAACAGTATACCAAGAAAAGCATCTTGCATGACTATGCTTATTTTTTTGCAATCTGTCTGGAAGAGTTACGCTACATCTACAATCTGATTTTTCCCTAAAGTCTGTGTTGGGAGGCTCTGAAATGTAAACAAAGTAAATTCTGCCCTAAATCATTTAGAGGTTACTCCAGTCGGAAAAAAATGAGAATTAAATTAAGTGAAACAGATTTTATTAAACAAATGTTTGTGAAGCAACCAGAGTATATCAAACCCTGCATCTGACGCTATAGTCTAACAGAAAATCTTCAACTACAGTTTTAAGTGTACACTGCATACTATGCATATAACAGACAATGCTATTTTTCTTTTTCTTTGATATCATATTTTAATGGATCTTTTATTTGGAGGGGTTCTATTTTTGCCTTAAAAATTCTCCTCCAGAATCCCAGTAGAAGAGAAAACTCCAGTGTGACTATAAAAAAAAAATGTATGTTCTCACTATTCTTAAGAAACAGTGTTAAAGGTCTTTTTTTCGCACTGAAATCATATTGAGTCTACTTAAAATAATATTTATATTGCTTTTATCATGATTGTAGAAAATTATCCTGCTATGTCTATGTACACATAAAATAAATTAACTGTTGAAAGTTTATAGGGGAATAATCTTCAGATGAAGTAACTTTTTTTCAAGGCTGTATGATAAACAAATGAAAAGTTAGGCTTAAAAGTTAGGTATATGTCTTTTCCTCATTCAAGAAAGTTCCAAAATGATGGGTAGTGGAGAGGGTGGGGGATGAGTGGCAGGGCCAGAACTCATCATGGTATAAACATATTTTAATTTGGTTGTGGGGATTTCATTTGTTTCTTTTTTTTTTTTTTCTATTGGGGCTTCATTCAAGAAAGTTCCAAAATGGAAAGAGAAAAAAAACCCAAAACAAACAGAACCAGTTCTGAAACATGATCTCTAAATTTTGATTTCTTTTTTGTTGGGGGGGAGAGGGTTGTCTTCAGGCCACATCCAAGAGTGCTTAGGGCTTCCTCCTCGCTATATGGTCTGAAATCACTCCCTAGGGAGCCTCCAAGGACTATACATGCTACTAGGGATTAAACTCGGGCCTTCCACATCCAAAGCAAATACCTTTTCCACTGTACTATATCTCTGGCCCCAACCTATCATTTTGATTTTTAAAAATTGGAAGAAACTAATTAGAGAGGAAAATAATTTGTAATATGTGTACATAGGCCTACTTAATTAGATGACAGTTTGACTAAAATTATATCGGACATCTTTTGAGAAAATAGAATCAGATGGGAAAACAACTAAGAAAAGAAAAGAAAACAATGCACATAATAAAAAGATACTAGTAAAACCTACTGGAACTGAAAATTTTCTATCAGTATTCTTTTTGTATAATATTCTTTAATTTTTAATATCATTATATCTGGTAACTATATATCACAGTTTTCCAGATAATTTTATCAAACCACATATTGTTTATTGGGATAGATTTAAGAAGATAGCTCTTTAAAAAGATTTATCTTTCTCAACTGTGGCATAAATTTTAACAACAACTTTCCAGTGAAGTTGGTAATAATGGTTAGTCTTTGCTAAACCACCCTGAATACACAAGACAGTCTTAAAAATAATTTTTTATGTCTCTTTTTAAGAAAGGACTGGAGAAATAGCGCAGCTGATAGGGAGTTTGCCTTGCACTTGGCTGACCCAGGTTCGATTCCTCCATCCCTCTCAGAAAGCCCAGCAAGCTACCAAGAGTATCCCACCTGCAGGGCCTGGCAAGCTACCCATGGCGTATTAGATATGCCAAAAGCAGTAACAAGTCTCACAATGGAGGTGTTACTGGTGCCCGCTCGAGCAAATCGATGAACAACAGGATGACAGTACTACAGTGCTATTTTTTAAAATTATTTTAATTTTATTGAATCGCCATGAGATAGTTACAATCTTTCATGTTTGGGTTACAATCTCACAATGAGGTGTTTGATCATTACAGTGCTAATTTTAAGAAACATTTTCTAAGTGATGCAGAAGAGACCCAGGGTCCCGTCTGAAAATAAAGGCCTGCAGATAAGAAGTTACACAGGCCCTGTGGTGTCAGGGATTACATAGGCCACTTTGGCAATGCTCAGGAGCTTTCAAGACACCACATAACATCAATTTGTGCACCACACACGTGGTGCTGTAGACTGAACCAGGTTGAGCTGCATGCAAGTTCCCAAAAAACATTTTAACTTCATCTATTGAATTATTTCACACTTGAAAGGATGTGAACAGGAATGTGGTCAGGATTTTTTTAAGTACCTTGATTTGCAATGTGTCCATGATCAAGTTTTAGACATACAATACTCCAACGCCAATGTCATCTTCCCCCACTAATATCCCCAAGTTCCCTCCCATCCCCCAAACTGTCTCCTTATTAGGCACCCTTGAAATATAAATATTGTAGTTTGGTTAATAATATTACATTAGAGATGCAAGTATCTCCCTGGTAAGTAGATTCAGTTTTGTAGAAGAGTTTTGGGGTCCTGTTGCTTCATCTATTGTATAAATTATCCCATAAATTCCCCATTTTAAGAACTGTTTTTCTCGGGGTCACACCTGGCAATGTACAGGGATTACTCCTGGCTCATGCACTCAGGAATTACTCCTGGTGGTCCTCAGGGGACCATATGGGATGCTGGGAATCAAACCCAGGTAAGCCGCATGCAAGGCAAATGCCCTACCTGCTGTGCTACGACTCCAGCCCCATCTTAAGAATTTCTAACCCAAATTATATCTACCAATAGCATATCCTCAGAATTAAAAGTCTGCCCACAAATAACTAATAAAATTAAATTATGAGATGCACTTTAATTCTTTACACTGAAAATCAGTATCACTATATCTAGTTATGGAAATTAAAATAATATTAATAATATACTCACTGTTGCATTTCTTTTTTTTTTCTTTTGCTTTTTGGGTCACACCCGGCAATGCACAGGGATTACTCCTGGCTTTGCACTCAGGAATTCTTCCTGGCTGGCAGTGCTCAGGGGACCATATGGGATGCTGGGAATTGAACCCAGATTGACTGCGTGCAAAGCAAACGCCCTACCCGCTGTACTATTGCTCCAGCACGCACTGATGCATTTCTAAAACAATTCTTTACTGAATGTCTATTTGATCAACTAGAGCCTGCATTAACTTTTTGTTTGTTTGGGGGCTACACTGAACTTTGCCCAGGGTTTATTCCTGGCACTGCACCTAGGGATTATACCTAGAAGACATCAGGGGACCATATGAGGTGCAGGGTCCGTCACAAGCAAAGTGAACAACTTACCTGTTAATATTGGAGCTGATATCTCAAACTCTGGTATTAAAAACTTTTATTAAATATTTCTTCATTTAATACTATTTTTTGAGTTACTATTTGGTACTATTCACTATGTAATAGTATACCTGCAGAATTTAAGAACTATTACTATCTTTTTTATAGTAGTATAAAATTTAAACAATTAACTTCATCAGAAAGATTATTGATGATCTTTATTACTACAGCTCTACCTTAAAGTCAGGCTAAAATCTCTCAAATTTTACTTATTTTGACAAAATCAAAAAGTACTTCTAATTGTGGCATTTTTAAATTTCTAATTAATAAATTTTAGCAATCATTTTGTAGTGTAACTGTTGTTTATTCAAATTAGAATATCGTGAGTGAATTTTTTAGTTGGTACATGGAATTACATATCACAAATCCCAATCACATGCTCAAACTGCTCTTTAGTAATGTAAGTACAAGCAGTAATTCAAAATTCAAATTACTAATAGAGTAATAATGAATTACTCTGGGGGTGTCTATTCAATCATTTTTGAATGCTTCCTTTCCCCCTGTCTTTCGATGATATGTAATATGGTGTGAAGTTTCTCTACTGTTTTCAAAGTGACAACTGAGCCATGTTCTATCACACAAAAGTATAACCATATCGGACCTAAAAGTTGGGAAGAGTTGATAACTTTAGCAAGAATCTTGATTTTAGCCAATGACATAAAAGATCATAGTTGTAAGTCACCATTGTATTTTTCAGATAAGTAAGAACTTTTCTTTGTAAAGGGACACCTGGGTTAGTAAGCACAAGCTCTAAATTCAAATTAATCAATCTGACACTAAACTTTTTATCTTTGCACATGTCAAATTTTCATTTTAATTTTTACAGATGAGTGTAAAATGTGGGTTTTATTTTTTTCACGTTTAGTAGTATCTGAAATGTCGTTTAGCAGCACCCATTTGGAATTATTCACTGTGATATTAAATTATGAAAGAAAATTTAAAATCTAAATACTTTCATGTTCTATAGTCAAATACTTATGACTGATTTGCAGAGGCTAAATATGATACTAAGTCAGGAACAAGAGAACTTTGTTAGGGTAGTCTTCCTTTTTCTTCAGCGGTCTTCCAATCTGTGGTCAGTGGAACTGGGATAACTCCCATGAAATTTGATCAACTAGTTGGGCAGGATAATGTATATCAGGAATGCTATCCATATTACACCAGTAAATGAAGTTCAAAAGATCTGCTCTAGATGCTGGAAAGATAGTACAATGGGTAGGGTGCTTGGCTTGAATGGGTTTATATCTTAGCACCTCGTATGGTCCCTAAGCCTGCCAGGAGTATCCCCAAGGTCAGATTCAGAGGTAAGTCTTCAATACAGCTAATTGTGATCATACACAAATGGCATCTTCATTTGTACAACATACAAATCATAAGGGGCTACTAAAGGTCAAGATATATAAATCATTTACATACTCAAAAATGGAGAGTGAAGCTTAATAAATACTTCAAAAATAACATAGAGAGGATCAATAGCTGTATTAAATTAATGTTAACCATCTCTGAGTATCAGGGAACTGCAAATCAAAATGAGAGTAAGATACCAACTCACTCACACCAATGCAAATGGCCATTTTTTAAAAAGTTAGAAACAAACAGTGCTGGGAGGGGTGCAGTTAAATAGCAGCCCTTATTCAATCCTCATGAGAATGGAAACTGGTGCAGCTTCTATAGAAAACACTACGAAACCTCAGAATCGTAAAAGTAGAATTAGCATATGATATAGTAATTGCATGCCTTGGTATATATTCAAAGAATTAATTTGAAATATTTAAGCATATGTATAGTCACTGTCATTTACTGTAATCAAGAACTGTGGGTCAAAGCAATAATATAGTCAGTAGGGCACTTGCCTTGAATGTGGCTGAAGGTTCTATCTCCAGCACATCATTTGGCCCCATGAGTCTACCAAGAGTGATACTTAAGCACAGAGCCAGGAGTAATCCCTGAGCACCACAAAGTGTACCTCCCTACATCCCTCCCTGCCAAAACAAACAGACAAAAAATATACTGTAGGCAACTAGTCAAGATACAACATCTATTGTGCTCAATATCTAATGAGTAGATTTAAAATATGTGGTATGTATACACAATGGAATACTACTTAGCTAGAATGAAAAATGAAATAGTTTCCTTTGCTACAACTTGGATGAAATTAAAGTCTCATGTTAAATCAGAAGGAGAAATATAAATGCCATAATATTTCACTCATGTGAAATATAAAGAAAAGAAGCAAGAAAATAAACAACAACCAGTGGAAACAAATCCTTATATTCTACCAACAAAACTGAGTTTACTAAATAGTTTCAGGGAACATGGCAGGTATTGGGGTGGGAGGGGTGGCAGGGCCAAAGGAGAGTTCTGTAGTATTTTGTCTCTTTGGTGGTCAGTGTGGTAAAGCAAAACCATGTGCCTAAAGTATAAACATTAATACTCAAAGTTATAGTAATTAATAATATACTATGCTGTTATGTATAGTATTACAGTTAAAAAACTGAGTGACTATTCAGTTGCAGATGAAGCAGAAGAAAATTGAATAATCCTATGCAGCAGAATTGTGGCTTTGCTTCCAAAATCACTATCAGCAACAAGTCTCATATTACATACACATAATTTTAGTCAGTATTATCTTGTTTCAGAAAATTAACACGAGCAAATCTATGGAATGAAAGATGAAAACATACCAGATACTGCCAGGAAGTCATCGATACTTGTGATGTCATCTACAGCTTCAGTGAGGACATGGATGTGATTCTCCCATGTGTGCTTATACATCTCCATGTTTTTTCTGACCACTTGACTTTTGGGTCTTGAAGCCAAAGCAAGTGCAGCATTAATAATCTGTAAAGGTGCAGAATGTTCATAGTGATTTATTTGAGATTAGTTATATTATGCAGGCAACAGGAGTCCTTTTTTGTTCTGCCCAGAGCTCACTCCTGGATCTGAGCTCGGTGATCACTCCTGACAGGCTCTGGGAGCTATATATGGTGCCAGGAATTGAGCCCGGATTGGTTGGGTACAAGGTGAGAGCTCCACCAACAGTACTATTGTTCCACACTAACATCTCTCCTTTAAAAAATATATTGCAATAGAGAAAAAATTAAAATATCATAATATGTAAGACTTCTTTGATTTCTGTAGCAGTTTAATTTGGGGGAATAATTTATTTATTATTTATTTAGTGTACTTAAGCCATAAGTACACTAAGAATTTTAATATCTACAACAACAATTATTAATTGCTAATAAGGACATATGACTATCATTCCATTCAATAAGCTATACATTCCATTTGAATAAAATATGTCAGTAGACTTTCAAGAACAGAAATCACATTCAGAGAATTTATAAGTACAGGATTCTGAGAAAGGAAAAATATTCACTAGTCATTGGATTCACGTATGCAATTAGGCAAAAAATTTCCACTATATGCAAAGCACTGAAACAAAAGTCCTGACTTCCTTGAGTACTTATTGAAATCCATCAGGAGTCATACTTAATGAAACAGCTCCTACTATCCTGAGTTGCATAATGTACTATTTCATATTTTAGAAAAATGACAATAAGCATATATTTATATAATGGTCTCCGAGAGTAGTGGAATTTCAATTCTTACTTAAAATTTCTGTGTACCTGAACATTTATGCTAAAATTTAAGGTTAATATGTTTTAGTTTTGAACTTAGACTAAAGTAACACTTTAAAGAAATATTATCTCTAATGTTTTTTTCATCAATAATCAAGACAATGATTTAAGTATTGGAAGAAAAAGAGGGATTAGACATTAGAAAGTGAGTCAGGGCAGACTTGTTCAAATATGTTGAAAGACAGTATTGATTAGGAGATTAGATGCCAACTTTCCAATTATGAAGGTTGAATTTGAAGTGATTCTTGGCTCTATATGTATATTTCAATAAGGTAACCAAAGAAGTGAAATTGAAGTTCATATAGACTTCAATTTAGACATTTGTTTATACATTATTTCATGCATTGTAGCAATAATGATTAGCTTGGGCATTTAAAAATTACTCTGCAGGCCCACCCTTCACCACTGGCAAGATATTGATTCACCCATGCATCTGCCCTATCAATTCCTAACTAAATCTCCAAGAACATGCACACCAAGCATCTTCTAAAATTAATGGAAACACAGCTCATGACAGCCAACTAATTGACCCAGACCAAAGATCTTGAAGTCTTTGGACCACACGGCCACATATGTAGCTGCGCAGCACCTCCTAATTCTGCAATTCTGCAATCCCAGTAGGAGCACACAAAATAAGATGGGAAAATAACAAAGAAGCCAACTAAACTCAACAAACAAAAACAGTAGCACAGAAGGCTCAACTAGCAATAAATAGCTTAATAAATTCTTTGACAAAGACTTAACAACCAATGATCAGATATAACAATCATCACATAAAATTATTTTAATATTTATATATTTTAATATTGGAGCTTTATATAATCAATTTTATCTCTAGATCTGCACCAATAGTTGTTGCTTTTGTTTACATTAAAATAAATTTAAATGTTAAAAATATATTTTGCAGTAGGTAATAACATCACAGCAAAAATAATCTTCCACCATAATTACTAAAACAGCCTTTGACCTAGTAGTAATAAGCTTAAATTGAGGCAAATATAAACTATCGATGATTCTCCTTAGACTGTACAGAAATAAACCACAGGGCACGTTAACTCAGCAGCTGATGAACCACACACTAGTTGATATTGTTGATATTGCATTTCTGACAAGATGCCAGGTGATAGTGGTGTCACTATCTGGGATTCCCAATCCAATGGAAGTGCTATAACGAGGGGACTATTGCAAAGGGAAGCACAAGATGCCATATAACACATCTTGTGCTTGTACAACACAAAGAAAGGGCAGCTGCAGAATAAAATATATTCCTAAAGACTTACACTAAAATAATAGCACAGCGGGTGCAATAGCGCAGCAGGTAGGGCGTTTGCCTTGCATGTGGCCGACCTCAGTTCAATTCCTCTGCCCCTCTCGAGAGCCCACAAGCTACCAAGAGTATCTCAACTGCATGGCAGAGCCTGGTAAGCTACCCGTGGCATATTCGATATGCCAGAAATAGTAACAACAAGCCTCACAATGGAGACGCTACTGGTGCCTGCTCGAGCAATTCGATGAGTAATGGGATGACAGTGACAGTGATTTAATATCTCTTGACTTCAATTTTACTAATCTATTAACTCACAATATACATTTTTGTACATTGCCATAGTTCTAGTATCTGTTCTGCTACTGGACAGCTATGTGTACTGTAATGTTGAAATGATATCTTCACAGCTGATTTTTAAAGTACTGGTGGGAAGCCACAGTAGGAATATAAAGTCATGGTAGTAATATATTTTCTAAGAACAGTTCCAGTTCTGTTGCTGATCCAATTTATCTGATTCAACACTGAATACTATGAGAAAACTTTATCCTACTTGACTCTAAAAGCAGACAATTTTCAGATGTTCTAGCCTTGTTTAAGCCAGAAAAATGTTCTTCCAAATGCTGTACCCATAAGATATTAGCTATATGTCTATGTAAGAACAAAAGACTTTTCTGCTTTTGAGCACACAGGGCAGTACTCAAGTCTTATTCCTGACTTTGCACTCAGGGATCACTCCTGGTAATGCTTGGGGAATTGTTTGGGTTGCAAAAGACCAAACACTGGTCAGCTATGCTGAAGGGAAGAGCCCTATCTACTATACTATAGTTCCATCCTCCAAAAGACTACCCTTAAATCCTCATCATGCATAACTAAATTTAGTAGAATGAATTGTGTTGCTTTTGCAAGCCATTTTCTTTAGGTTATAGTAGTAATACACACATGCACACACATGCACACATATATAATATACATTTTATTATGGAATATACATATTCCATAACCTTATGCATCACCTTGCCAATTATTTCACTTAAATATTTTTCTCTCTCTTAAAAATTATTAGAGTTTAGTTTATGTGGTTAAACTACTGTTAACACTTTTGGTATTGATGTACAGAGTACCTGACCACTACCAAAATTCCCACGACCCTTTACCACCAGCCCAATCTTCATTCATCTCAGCCCTTCACCCAATAGCTTGTTAATCAGGTTTTAAATTCAAGACCAAGTGCTTGTCATTGTTCAACATTTTCACATCCTACTTTTGCCTCTCTATATTCCAGCTGACTAGGGAAATCAATTGTAATTTGTATTTTTCCTTCTAACTTTCTTCATTTAACATGACTCGCTCCAGTTCCATCCATGCTGCCATAAACCTCATGATCTTTTCTTACAGCTGTGTAGTATTTCAGGACTGGAGCGATAGCACAGCAGATAGGGCGTTTGCTTTGCACACAGCCAACTCAGGTCCAATTTCTCCGTCCTTCTCGGAGAGCCTGACAAGCTACCGAGAGGATCCTGTCTGCATGGAAGAGCCTGGCAAGCTACCCCTTGAGGATTCAATATGCCTACAACAGTAACAAGAGGTCTCACAATGGAGACGTTACTGGTGCCCACACGAGCAGATCAATGAACAAAGGGATGACAGTGCAGCAGTGCTACAGTATAGTATTTCACTGTGTATTTATGCTATAATTTTTTTATATATTTATCTGTCATTGGACTTTGGGGCTGTTCCATACAAAGCAATGCACTGAATAGAAGTCTCTACATATTTTCAACTTTTTTTTTATTATTGTGGTAAATGCCAAGAAATTAAATTAAATCTATAAGTTGTACAGGAAATTTATTATTATTTTTTGAAGAATCTCTATATATTTTTCCATATAGTCTAAACCATTGACAATGGAGAAGATGTGGTGAAAGAAGAAACTTTTTCCATTGTTGAGAGGATACAGACTGGTTTAGCCTTTATGGCAACCTCTATGGAGAAACCTTTGACATTTCTCAAAAAAAGTAAAAATGAATATTCCACATGACCTACAGATTCCACTTTTTGGCATCTATATCAAGAAAGGACATAAGCATATCTATGTTCATTGTAGTACTTAGTACAACAGCCACGGTATAGAAACATACCAAACATTCAATGACAGATGAATGGATAAAGATGTTAGGGGGAAATATACAATAGAATATTTAGGAGGTATACAAAAAGATTTAATCTCACAATTTACTAATTAATGGAAGTGTAGGCATTATATTCAGTGATGTAAGTTGTCAGGAGGACAAATACCAAGTTATCTCACTTGTCAGCAGTGTACATATAAACAAAAGAAGGGACTAGATAGTATCAACTGGTTACAAACCCTTGAATTTTATAGAACTGAAAATACCCCAAAGTGGAGAGAAAAATGGAAAGAAAAAGCAGGCTAGAAATGACATGTAGACAGTAGGCCTTAGGTACTGTGGTGGTAGGGAAGGTGCAATAAATGTGTATAAACACTCTCCGAGGAACAGGGAGAGAAAGATGAAAGTCATAAGTCAGATCAGTGATGGCATTAAGGCTGGCATTAAGGCTATTAGGGAACTAGAGCAAGCCAATTTTGTTTAGAAGAAACAATGGAAATGATAAAGTTTTGAGGTAAATTTATAAAAAAATATAAGATAAAACAAGCCAGGAGATTTAAAAGAAGAATAAACAGAATATAAAAACAGTGAAAAAAATCAATGAATAGAAAAAAAATACCGAAAACAAAACCAAAAAATGCTCAGAGCTAACATTGTAGACTATCCTATTTTAGCTTCAAAATAACAATGCCTTTGGTTAATCTGATGCCCACTTATTTAAATTTGTTTTGAGGCACATTTGTGAATGAGATTGTATTATTCACGACTAAGAAAAATAAAAGTAGACTTAAGGAAATGAAAGAACATCCTCTGCTCATGGATCAGAAGGAGCAATATTCTCAAAATGACAGTATTACACAAAGCAATATACATATTAAATGAAGTCCTTAGTATTTTTATAAAACATGAACAACAACATTTTAAGATGCAAACCAAATCCCACTAAAATTTTATGAAGTCAGAAAACTCTCCACATAGCCAAATCAATCCTAGAGTTGGGGGTGGGGGTGGGAGAAGATGGGAGGCTTCTCTTTTCCCAACTTTAAATTATAATATAAAGCTATAGAAATCAAGGCTGTGTGATACGGGAATAAGACAGATTCTCAAGCCAATGAACAGAATTGAGAGTCCAGAGATAGAAATCTTTAGGAATAAGGACATCTGATCTTTGAGAAAGGAGCAAAGAACATGAAACGGACCATTGAAAGTCTGTTTATCAAATGGTACTGGAAAACTGGTCCGTCACATCTAAAAAAAGAAACTCAGAAATATGACTGCAACCCAATCATGAACAACTCTACCTGTGTATCTCAAGGTGATTCAATTTAAAAAAAAAAAAGCCAAAACTCATGGGTTGACCACCTCCCCCAAAAAAACAACTTAAAAATAAAAGTCCTTTCTCCCACCATACACAAAAGTCAACTCAAAAAAGATTAAGGATCTTTAGATCAGACCTGAACCATAACATATTCAGAAAAAAACAGGCAGGATATTTTATTACATTGAAACTAGAGAGAACTTCTATGATTTGATATCATTGACCAAACAAACAAAGAAAAGGATAAAAGAATAGGGCAACATCAAACTAAAAAGCTTATATGCTACAAAAGAAACAATAACCAGAATAAAATGACATCCTACAGACTAGGAGAAAATATTTGCCCAACAGTCGTTTGACAAAGGATTAATATTCAATATATTTTTAAAAAAACTTGTAAAACCAAACAAGAAAAAAATTCTATACCAAAAAATGCGGAGAAGAGATAAACAGAAATTTCTTCAAAGAAAATGTACAGATGGAGGGGCTGGAGCAATGGCACAGCAGGTAGTGCTTTTGCCTTGCATGCGGCCAATCCGTGTTCGATTCCCAGCATCCCATATGATCCCCCGAGCACCGCCAGGAGTAATTCCTGAGTGCATGAGCCAGGAGTAACCTCTGTGCATTGCTGGGTGTAACC
Source organism: Sorex araneus (assembly GCF_027595985.1). NCBI lineage: Eukaryota > Metazoa > Chordata > Mammalia > Eulipotyphla > Soricidae > Sorex > Sorex araneus. The sequence continues at coordinate 106,960,082 of NC_073306.1, forward strand.
CAAAAGGCCAAAAAATAAAGAAAAAGAAAATATACAGATGGTCAACAGGTCTCTCAGAAGTGGAGGGAGGGGGAATGGTTTGGGGCTGTATTATTTGTCATCAGAGAAAAGCAATTCAAAGCAATGAGTTATCCCTTGATACCAATGGGATTGGCATACATCACAAAAACAACCTGTTAGTGAATTTTTTTGTTTGCTTGGGTTTTTTTTTTTGTTTGTTTGTTTGTTTTTGCTTTTTGGGTCACACCCAGTGATGCACAGGGGTTACTCCTAGCTCTGCATTCAGGAATTACTTAACTCCTTATGGTGCTCAGGGGACCATATGGGATGCTGGGAATTGATCCCAGGTTGGTGGTGTGCAAGACAAATGCCCTACCCACTGTGCTATCACTCCAGCCTCTCAACATTTTTGAAAAACAATACAGAAACTTCTCAAAAAACTTTAGAGCTTCCATTTGACCCAGCAATTCTGCTTCTTGGTATATATTCCAGGGTCCAAAAATTCTATTCCAAAAGACATCAATGAACTCCAATGTTCATTACACACTATTCACAATAGCCCAAGTCAGAAAAGAAAAAAAAAACCCCACGTCTCTCACATATGAAATCCAAAGAGACAAAGTAAGAGAATAACAAATACTAAAGGCAACAGAACTGTCCTGATCTACAGAACCCTATCTACAGGGAAGGATAGAGTGGGGTGGATAGGGTGTGGGGTTATGGGGAACTGGGACAATGGTGGTGGACACTGGTGGAGAGTGTGGTGTTGCAACTCTGTATTCGGGACACCCTATCATTGTCAGTATTTCCAATCTCTTAAGTGCACCTGGGGCTGTGTGCCCTCTGACCTTTGGCTCTGAAGGCAGTGGCAGTACCTGGCTCTGCCCCAGGGGCCACCCAGCTTGTGGCCTCCATGGACAACCCCAAGCCCCACAAACTCTAGGCCACAGTGCCAGGAGTTGCCTTTCCTGGGGCTCCCGAGGACCGCAGAAGCACTTCTGCAGGGCTTCTCCAGGGCCCTCCGCGGGAGCGCTCCTGGGGCTGGGTACTGGCTATTGAGTTCTTTCCCTGCAACCTTTGCTCACGTCTGATACATAGGGTGGTATCACACAGTTCCGCTCCTAGACTTGGTCAGTGGAGGGGGGCCCAGATGTTCATAGGTAAGCCACAGCGAAGTTCTCGCTCTGTCCTCAAGCCCCTCGCTTCTGCGTCTGCACACCAGGTGAGGGAGTTTAGGGGTGCGAACTGCCTGACCTTTCTCTTGCTCTCTGACCTAGCAATGACCCATCCCCAGCTTGGCCCGGCCCTACATGGGGAGGGAGGGGTGGAGCCATGAGTTTAGGGCAGGAGAGATGGTACAGCGGCGAAGGAGTTTGCTTGCAGGCAGCCAACCCACCTGATGTGGGGAGCTAATTATAGTTATGGTTCTCCCAGCACCACCCCACCAGGACTGATTCCTAAACCTGGAACCTTGAGTACCTGATATGCACCCCAACACTCGGAAAGCAGCAGCAACAACAACAACAACAACAAAGCAGTAATGTAAATTATGAGCCTTAATAAAAATAAACTATGCAACCATGATAAACACAAATACTCAAAGCATATATTTTGTGCTAGGTACTTTTCTAAGTACTTTTTTTTTTTCTTTTTGGGTCATACCTTCAATGCACAGGGGTTACTCCTGGCTCTGCACTCAGGAATTACTCCTGGTGGTGCTCAGGGGACCATATGGGACGCTGGGACTCGAACCCGAGTCCGCTGTGTGCAAGGCAAACAGCCCTACCCACTGTGCTATCACTCCAGCCCCTCTAAGTACTTTTTAACATATGATTTTTACTTCAGTTTAGTACAGCCTATATTGAGGTGGGTACAATTCTTGTCCCTCCTTTATAGGCATCCAGTTATGAAAAATCAACCTGTCAGTCTGACCAACCAAATTCTGTTCTCAATTGCCACACCATCATCTCTCCTGTAGCTATCCTACTATATATATAACGACATGGGTGAGTCTGTGTTTTGTTTTGTTTTTTCAGATTTTGTGTTGTTATTATTTTGGTTTTTATTTTGTTTGGTGGCCACACCCACTGATGCTGAAGGATTACTCCTGGCTCTGCAGTCAGGAATTATTCCTGACAGTGTTCTGAAAATCACAGGGGGTGCTGGGGATAGAATTTGAGTGAGCCTGGTGCATGGCAAATGCCCTACCCACTGTACTATGGCTCCAGCACCAGTCTAGGATTTTTAAAATCCCAGGAACCTCCCTGAAGATAACATTACAATGTCTGGTGCTAGGAGTGTGTGTGTGTGTGTGTGTGTGTGTGTGTGTGTGTGTGTGTGTGTGTGCTGTCTGTCTGTCTGTCTGTAGGGGGGGATGATGGGGAATGTGTGTAATAACAATATGCATTTTATATATATATATATATACGCATATATAGCCATTCTAGCTATTTTTAGTTTAAAAATCAGACCATTAAATACATCTAAACTGTTGTGTAATAATTATCACAGTATCACAGTTCATCTCCAAAACTTTATCTTCTCAAAATCAAATGCTGTATCCTTTAAACACTAATTTGCTATTTTATTTCTCTTTTATATTCTGCCTTCTATATCTATGAATCACTGTTTTAGATAATTTATAAAAGTAGTAATATATTTGTTCTTTTATGTCTTTTTTACTTAATATTTTTAAGTTCATCCATGCTATAGCATGTAATTTTATTCTTTTTAAAGACTGAGTAACATTCCACAATGTCTACATTACTATTTGCTTATTCATTGATTTGTTGTGGAGATTTGGGCTGGAGCAATAGCACAGTGGATAGTGCGTTTGCCTTGCATGCGTTCGACCCGGGTTCGATTTCTCCGTCCCTCTCGGAGAGCTCATCAAGCTACTGAGAGTATCTCACCCGCACAGCAAAGCCTGGCAAGCTACCTGTGAGGTTTCCATATGTCAAAAACAGTAACAACAAGTCTCACAATTTATTCTGAGACATTACTGGTGCTCACTTGAGCAAATCAATAAACAATGGGAGGACAGTGCTACAGTGCTTTAAAATATATTTAGTGGGGAGGGCTCCAATCAGTGCTCAAGAGATCTGGAGGTCACTTCACACTGAACTAGACCTAACTACACAGTTCTGAAAGTTTAGTGCTTGGACTAAACCATATAGTACTGCTCAGGGAAACATTGGTTCTGGGGGCCACTGGGGTCACCAGCAGTTTTGGAGAACCATAAAAGCCATTCATAGAAGCATATGAGACCCCTGTAATGCCAGGGATAAAGTGTATGCCCATTTGCACTATCTCCCCAGCTCTATAACAGCATCCTGTTGAATCACAGCTTTCAAATGTTTTAGCTTTATTCAGAAATGGAATCCTGGGTCATCAGGTAACTCAAATCTAACTTTTGAATAAAGGCCATATATCCTCCACATCACTAATTATTAGGGAGATGCAAATAAAAACAACAATGAGGTATCACTGTACACTACAGAGACTGGCACACATCAGAAAAAAATAAGAATAATCAGTGCTGACGCAGAAGCAGGGAGAATGCGACTCTCATTCATTGTTGGAGGGAATATCTACTGGTTCAGCTTTTTTGAAAATTATATGGGCATTCCTCAAAAAACTAGAATTGAGCTTTCACATGACCCAGCAATACCACTCTAGGAATATCCCTGGGGTGTAAAAATGCACAGGAGAAATGCCATCTGTACTTCTATGTTCATTGCAGCACTGTTTACAATAGCCAGAATCTGGGAGCAATCTGAGTGCCCAAAAACAGATGACTGGATAAGAAATGATGGTACATCTATACATCGACACAATGAAATACTATGCAGCTGTTAGAAAAAAATGAAGTCATAAAATTTGCTTATAAGTGGGGGGGACATGAAGAGTATCATGCTGAGTGAAATAAGTCAGAAGGAGAGAGACAAACATAGAATGAATGCACTCATTTATGGTATATTTAAAAAAAAGTATGAGATTAACGTCCAAGGACAGTAGAAACAAGGGCCAGGAGGTTTGGTCCATGGTTGGAAGCCTACCTCAAAGGTTGGGGGAGAGGCAGCTAGGACAGAGAAGGGGCCATTATGACAACGATGGCTGAAAGGGATTGCTCTGGATGGGAGATGTGTGCTAAAAGTAGGTAAAGGACCAAATATGATGGCCTTTCAGTATCTGTACTGCAAACCATAATTCCCAAAAGGAGAGACAGAGAGATAGAGAGACAGAGATGAAAAGTGCCCACCATAGAGCAGGCTGGAGAAGGTTGTGGTGGTGGCAGGAGGGAATAAGGGAGATATTGGTGATGGGAAATGTACACTGGTGGAGGATAGATATTGGAACATTGTATGACAGAAATTCAACTATAAAAGCTTTGCAACTGTATCTCACAGTGATTCAATTAAAAAATAATTTTAAAAAAGCCATATATTTTCTAAAGTTACCACATTTGTATTCTGTCAGGAAACACACAAAGATTCCAATTTCTCCACATAGTTACCAGAATGGAATATTTTGTTGCTTTATTTTGTAATAGCATCCTAATGGTTAAGAATTTATACCCATTTGGGCCTTGATTTAATTATTACAGATAATGTTTTTTTCTTTTTAATATTTTTTATTTGCATATATTCTCTGGAGGAAAATCTTTAAGATTTTTACTCAATTTTAATTTGAGTTATTTAATTGCTGCATTTGTGTTCTCTACCTTTCTGAATATTAATCTTTTACCAAATATATAATTTACAGATATTTCCACCATTGTGTGGGGTTTTCATTCAAGTCTTGGCAATATCCTCTGATGCACAAATATTTTTCCTTTTTGTTTTGTTATTTTGTTTTTGTGCCACAACCTGTAGTGCTCTCGGTACTCCCATCTCAGTACTGGGATGTTACTTCTTCTGATAATCACAGGAACCATGCAGTGCCAAAGACAGAACCTCCATCAAATCCTATACTCAGTACATTAAACTATCTCTCCTGCCTCTTTCATTTTAATGAAATTCAACTGATACTTTTTTTTCGGTTTTGCTAACACTCAAAAGAATTCATTGCTATAATTGCTATAATTCAATGTCATAAAGATGTTCGTTGTAATTTTCCCTAAAAATTTTAAGTTTTGGCCTTTATTTCTAGGCCTTAACTCCATTTTGAATTATCCTTTGTATATGGCTCAAGGACAGGGTCCAACTTTACCTTTTTACAGGTGACTATCAATTTGCCTTGTACCATTTGCTAAAAACAAACTTCCCTTTACTAACTGATAGATCTTTGCACCCTTGTTTAAAATTATTGACAATGATAAAAAGATTTATTTCTGAACTATACTTTAAATTTCATTGGTCTCTGTAATTTATTTTATGTAAGTACCTCAATAATTTGATATACTTATGTTTTGTAATTACAAAGTATAAAACATTCATCTTTGGATTTTCAATATTGTTTCATCTAGCACATCTAGAAGCATTTTTCTTAAAACAACAATTGGAAATCTGATAGGAATCTCAAGCCATTGAATCTATGGCTTGCTCTGGATAATATTGCAAGCTCTCTCTTCATAAGTATTTTTTTAAGTGCCATACACTGAACCCATAAAAATGAATTGCTCTACAATTGAGCCTCTTCTATGGTTGCCAATTGTTCATAAGTTTTAACAGTCTATTAAAATGGATTGTCTTTCCATTAATTTATTCTTTTTGGTTTTTGGTCACACGAGGTGATGCACAGGGGTTACTCCTGGATCATGCACTCAGGAATTATGCCTGGCGGTGCTCTGGGACAATATGGGATGCTGGGAATAGAAACCAGATTGGCGACATGCAAAACAAATGTCCTACCTGCTGTACTATCGAACTAGCCCACATTTATGTCTTTTTTGAATACCTTATAGCAAACTCAAAATTTTAGTTCTCACTCTACATACAATTTTCTTTCTTAAATTTATTCGTAAGAATTTATTTTTTGTGAATTATTAATACTGAAACAATTATTTCATTTCAGATTTTTCAGTGTTAGTGTTTGGAAACACAGCATATTATTGTATATTAATTTTTATCTTATATTTTTCCAGCTTTGTTCATTTGTCATACAATATGTGTCTATGCATAATCTTTTAGGTGTTCAAATATAAAACATTGCCCCCTATGAAGAGCAATAATTTTATTTCTTCTTTTCCAGTTTATATGCCTAAATAAAAGCTTTTTTTTTTTTTGCTTTTTGGGTCACACCTGGTGATGCACTGGCTCTCACTCAGGAATTACACCTGGGAGTGCTCAGGGGACCATACGAGATGCTGGGAATCAAACCCGGGTCGGCCACGTGCAAGGCAAACACCCTACCCGCTGTGCCCCAAGAAAATTATCCAGCCCCAAGAAAATTATTTTGAGTTGGATTTTGCCAGAGAGTCAAGAAGGACAAATGAGTTGAACATGAAAGCAAAGGAATGAAAGGAGGTTATATATAGACCCCTAAAACTATCACACTAATCACAAATGAAATATATCCATAACTCAACTTTGTAAACTGTATTTCATAATACCCGTGGGAAAAAATTCAAGAACAAATGACCATGTGAATATCTTTTCTTAGGGTCATAGGTGGGACCATTATAGGTGAGAATCCATTGAATACAAGTTTCTGAGATTTGGAAGAAAACAACAAAAATCCCCACAAAAGTATTCTCGATGTAATTTAGATGTTTGGGAACTCCCTAAGGGAAATAAGAACTGGATATATCAAAGATTCTCTGTCTTATTTGACATTAAGTATGGGATGAAGCATAGACTGATGCTTGAGTATTTGTCCATAAATACCAGAGGTAAGAGAAGGAAGCCAGGATGAAAAGCAGATCCCTGTCTCTGGCTTCTGCCCATGCTTACTGCTAAAATCTGTCTTTGTTGCTGATTCTCTAACTGTTCCTCATTTCTCTTTTCTCCTTTTGAGTATCCAAACTATTTTGTGTGTTAGATTATATGGAACCCTTGGAAAAAAAACAATTTAGTATGTTTTATCTCCCCACAGTTTTCCTTGTGCCTACTTTTTCACTTGCAAATATATCTAAGCTATTATGCCACCAATGTTTTTTTTTTTAATATTAAGTCAGATAGGACATTCTGACATTCTAAAATATGTTCAGGGTATTTAGGAATTTTAAGCTTTTTCAATCTTTTCATTGTTTCCCTCAGGCATCAGAAGTTTGCATTTTTAGGGCCTCAGTTCTATAGGCCCATCTAAAACCTTAGGAAAAGCAGTAAAAGGGTGTTGACACAATCATTTGTTATAGTAAAATTTGAAATAAATATTTTAGGAACTGGTCAAAGGAAACTGAGCTGAGGATACATAAATTTAGTTTGTGTTTAGCATGCTTGTTTTAGAAAGTTTATAGTCGCTCCCATACTACCCTTATGTTTGTGTACTGACATCATTAAAATTTAAGCTTTGTATTTCCTAAGTATACATTTCTTCTTTCTTAGACCATCCTAAACAGACTATGAAAAATGCAGACAATTAATCTCAAACATTCTTTGTAGAAAGTAACATTTAAAATTAATTGTAGTGATTTCAAAGGTTGCAGTTATAACTGCACAGTGGGTAGGGCATTTGCCTTGCATGTGGCCAACCCGGGTTTGATTCCTTCGTCCCTCTCAGAGAGCCCGGCAAGCTACCTAGAGCATCCCGCCTGCACAGCAGAGCCTGGCAAGCTACCATGGCATGTTCGATATGCCCAAAACAATAACAACAAGTCTCACAATGTAGACGTTACTGGTGCCCACTCAAACAAATCAATGAACAATGGGACAACAGTGCTACAGACAGTGCTTTTTCAAAGATAATCAAAAAGGTTGGACCAGTTGGCATTCCCACAAACAATGCAGAGTCCCATTCTCCCCACATCCACTCCAGCATTGGCGGTTCTTGTTCTAGCTGATGTGTATCCCATGATCAGCTTCGTAACTCTGTATCTCATGGTGATTCAATTAAAAAAATAATAATAATTGAGATAGCAGAGGCAGCTGCAGTTGTGCAGGACAATATATGTCTTCTTAGGAGGATATATTGGCTGTAATAATCTAGAATTGTGCTTTTCCTATTGTGATCAATAAAATTTACTGAACATGCAAAATAAATCAAAAATTAAATTAAAATTAAAAATAAATAAATAAAAGGTAATCAACAGTGTAAAGCAGAAAGGAGAACAAGAGAGAGGAAGTAGGGGGGGAGAAGAACCAAAACAAAGGAGTTTCATAAACATATATCTGAAAAATAATCAGCTTTTTGTATTTTATGACATGTTGGTATTTGTAAAAATTTTATTTACTTTTTGATTAAAAGCTTTTTATTGTAGTGTCTGTAATATGATTGCAACAGTGTTTAAATGTAGAGTATTGATCAAAGTTTTTGCAATTCACTACCACACAAGTTTGTGTGACCCTCCATCCCTATCATATGTCACCTCTGGTTGATTCTTCTTTCATCCCAGACATTCCCCTCACTGTTTGTTGATTGAAAATTATGTTTGCAGTGTATACCATTAGCTCATTTACCCCTCTGTCATGCCCAGACCTTTCACCTCTGCCATCGTGCTACTTCTTGTCCACCTCATCATTCATCTGCCTCTTTCCCCACAACCTAGCATTCTCAGGTCTGTAATTCTGTGTTCAGAGTTTATTATCAATCGATACTGTTCATATATTTTATTTATTTATCTGTATATCATAAATGAGTGAGGCTACTTGGCATTTGTCCTTCTACCTTTGTCTTATTTTGGTCAACATGATACCCTTCAATTCTACCCAACTGATATTTTTTTTCTTGTGTTTCCCTAGTATTCCATTCTGTACATCTACGACAACTTCTTTTTTCATTCATCTGTTGAACACTTGAATTATTTCCATATCTGGACTATTGGAATAACTGTTGCAATGAACATAGGCATGTTTATATCTTTTCTAATCCATGTTTTTATGTTTGGAAATAGATGTCTAGAAATGGAAACTACCAGTGTTGGTAGGGATAAAACCAAAAGGAAACTCTGACTCAATGTATATAGGAATTCCATCTAGTTCAGTCTCCATGGAAAAGAATATATAAAAGGATCTCTTACAGTATGATATCAGAAAAAGAAAAGAGTGGAGTAAGAGGCATACAAGAATGTAGCACCAGTAAAACCCAATTTTAAGTATTTAAAAAATAATTGGCTAAATTCATTTTTTCATGTAAATACTCTCTTCTTAAAGAAGACACCATACTCCCATTAGCTACTTATCTTATTCTGTCAAAGTCAAACTACATTTCATAGAGCAACCTATTGTCTGAAATAATAAAATGAACATAAATCCACTGCAGTATTTCATCTGAGCTCTGTATTGATAACAAGGTGTTGACAACACACCCTGAGGGAAAACAGCAACAATAGATAAAGAAACCTTTTTTATGTTCTGTAATATCTAATACTTTGCTGAGACTGATAATTTCTCTCCACTCTCCCTTCTTGACAATTTGTTTTAGCATAATTTTGATTTTGATATAATTTTGTTGTAAATGACAAAACAGTTTTACTAATCATAGAATATTGTTGAGGCCCTGAAATGTTCCAGACAGCATTTTCAAGTACTTAGTTGGCCAACACTTTTTTTTCTCTTTTGAAAGTGTTAGGGTTCAAATCTAGAGCCATGTTGCCATTGAAATAAAAGGCTAGTATTCTACGACTGAGCTACATTCCTTACCCCTTTATTAACATTAATGAAAAATCTATGAAGGTAAAAAAAGTCATTTGTTTAATTAGTATAATAGAAGAAATAAATTTCAATAAAAGGAGTTACAGTTTTACTTTGCTTCAAATATTTCTTTTTATATTTACAAGTGAGTAATAAATATTAACTATTCAAGGATTCATGTTACCAGAATTTATGACATGAGGCAGATGAACTGTTCTGTTGATAACAATACTGTAAACCATAGTGGAAAATATATATCTGTGCATATGGATATGGATATATGCATATATATATCTACTATATTTCTCTATATATATATACATAGAGAGAGAGGGAAAGAAAAACTCATAATAGCAGACTGAAGGGAAGGAGGCAAATGGGGAAGAGCACTGCTGGGGGGAAATTGACACTGGTGAAGGAACTGGTATTATAAAATTATATGCCTGAACTTTATAATAAATAATTTTTCAATTTTACACTGACAAAAAAATAAATTAATGTATTCACTTATTTTTTAAAAAAAAGAAGAAAAACTGATTTTGCACAAAAACTGAATATTCAGAATTCATGCTATCATATGCTTCTCTGGAAATATTTTTAAAATATTTTTAAATATTTATTTTAAAATATTTTTAAAATAAAAACAATTATATAAAAGATATTGAAGTTCAAGGAAAGAAAATCACAAAATATGTCAACTGTAACAACACCCAAAATCTATATAACAAGATGGTAATAAATATCTTCATAAGGAAAATTTTAATTATAGTCAATGATCTGAGCTAACCAATCAAAATTATAGAATATAAGAATAATCCAAAAGTTAATTTTGACATATTGGATAGTGGCTGTATTGATATATTGGATATACTGGATAGCAGATATATTGAAAGCAAGCACATTTAAAGATGTGGGGTGGGGGTGGAGAGGGGACAGGAAAGTTGGGACAGAGGTGGAAGAAAGAAGACACTCTGGTGGTGGGCATGGTATTGGAATGATACATGATACATGCAGGAGGGAGGCTATAACTAAGAGTATAGTTAATCTTGACACCTCAATAACAAACTACAGACTAACAAAACAATCACTACTTTCAGAGACATAGAAAAATACATAGAAAACACCAAAGATCCTAATTTAAAATACTACAAAATAAATCAATACATTAAAGTGAAAGACTATTAAATAATTTTTTTATTTCTATTTGTAAAAAATGAAGTAGAAGCGGAAGATATCATGAAAACTATCCCATTTGCAAACACTGTAAAGAGTAAGTACCTATAATTCAATTTACAGGAGATAAAAGACTTGTAAATAAAATTTTATGGCACTTTTAAAAGAAATTGAAGACACAATTAAATAGAAAAATATTCTGTGCTCATGGTTAAAATAACTATCCCATTTAAACAAAAAAGAAAGAAAGAAAAAGAAAAACCAGGAGACTCACACAATTCAAAAACTTATTTCAAAATGGATTTAAAAATACTGAGATAAGACCAGAATCTATAAAAATATTAATGAAAATACAGGCAAAAGTATCTGGCATAGGGCTGGAGCAATAGCACAGCAGGTAGGGCATTTGCCTTGCATGCAGCCAACCCGGGTTCAATTCCCTGCATCCCATATGGTCCCCTGAGCAGCATCAGGGGTAATTCCTGAGTGCAGAGCCAGGAATAAACCCTGTGCATTACCAGGTGTGACCCAAAAAGCAAAAGCAAAATAAAAAAACAACCCTGAAGGGGTCCCCTCTGACATAGGTGCTCATGTGGGCACCTTAGCCAAGGAGAGAGTCCAGATCTCTGTGGCTGCTTGTAGGGCATGCCGCCCTGAAAGCCACCACTTCAGTGGTTTAAAAAAAAAACCAATTATCTGGCATATAAATTTCAGAAGTGTCTTCAATTGTTTGAGTCCAGAGCCACTGAATTAATTTTATACTTAAAAAATTGGCAATTCTTCAGATTTAAATCATGTGACTTTGTCATTAGAAGTTAAAACAGAAAATAATGACAATATAAAACTCTCTGTGCTCAAAAGCCCAATTAAAAATACTGCAGTGTTTTACAACATAGGGTAAAAGTAAAGATATGGAGCTTGGGCTCCGGCCGAGATTCGACCCGGGTGGCTATGCTTCTGCACAGCCGCGTGAATGCCGAACGAGCAGGAACCAGAGGCAGCTATAAGACTTGGGGTTCCGGGCGAGTGCTTGCAACCATGTATCCAGACTGTGAACTAAGCTTTTGCTCCATGCTGCTCCAGGAAGGGAAATGATTCAATTTCCAACTTTAATCTCCCTGGATTTAATTACTAAAATACAGAAATTGTAAAATACAGAAATTGTAAATTGAAGAGACTTTTCATCTCTTCATTCTCATCAGTGGAAAACTCAATATCAAATATTTCCTTGTCAATAGGGCTGTATTCTTGGGAGATAAATTTCAACAAAAATAGTGAGTCTGTGTTGAAACTCCAACAACAACAGTGAGTTTTGTGTTGAAATATGGAATGTAATCAAGGTAAAGAGAAGAGTGAAATTTATCAGTTACCCAGGCGGGGGTGGGGCGTGGGGGTGGGAGGCATACTGAGGTTTTTGGTGGTGGAATATGGGCACTGGTGAAGGGACGGGTGTTTGAACATTGTATAACTGAGACATAAGCCTGAGAACTTTGTAACTTTTCACATGGTGATTCAATAAAATTTAAAAAATAAATAAATAATTATAAAAAAAGGTAAAGATATGTTTTATAATCTATTCAAATTTCCCTGGATCAAATAAATTTATTCACGTATTATCAATCTATAGATGAAAAAGTAAAAATAAAGTATAAAAAAGTAATATGTTCTCAATAAAGAGAAATTTATATTATGAAGAACATTTCTTTATTGGCTTTTCACCTAGTGTTTTATGAAAAAGATTTCTGTATAGAACCATATGAATAATCAATTCCTGGATAATGAGGTAGTTTTGCCCGTCTCAATTTTGGACTTATTTCTATAGTGTACATAAATTAATTTCTGTATTTGTACTTTAATCTGTCAAATCTGTCAAATTTTAAATAGAATTTCTAGCATATTGAATTACTTACAATTGAATAGTTAAGTAAAGTAGAAATTACTCTAAAAACTATTTTCATGCAGTATTTCTACATGAAATTTCCCCTGACACTTTAAAATTATTAAAAATTAGATATTTACCTTAGATTTCGACCACAAAACATAAGTTACCATAGGGTAGCTGAGGTAGCTGAATCAGCGGTGATACAGTGGATTTTGGTAGGGAGATATTGGTATTTTGGTCATAGTTGCAGTTTGGTAATGTATTTTGTAAGAGTTTACCTAAATCATATGGAGTAATATAAACCAACACCACCTCAATAACTGACTGTCATTGTCATTGTCACTGTCATCCTGTAGCTCATTGATTTGCTTGAGCAGGCAACAGTAACATCTCCATTGTGAGACTTGTTATTATTGTTTTTGGCATATAGAATACGCCATGGGTAGCTTGCCAGGCTCTGCCATGTGGGTGGGCTACTCTCAGTAGCTTGCCAGGCTCTCTGATAGGGATAAATAAATTGAACCCTGGTCAGCTGTGTGCAAAGCAAATGCCCTACCTGCTGTGCTATCGCTCCAGCTACTTCAATATATAAATAAAGTAAAAAATAAATGGCCAAAGAAAGTGTACTAAATTTATGGCACTTGCTTTGCATGCTGCTGACCCAGGTTTAATCCCTGATACCACATAAGGCCCTTGAATATCACTGGGGTTACTTCTGAGCACAGAGCCTGTACCAGCCCCTGAAAATTCCTAGGTGACCCCCCCATAATATAAATTAATTAAATATTTTTAAATGGGATTAGAATGTATGAAACAAAAATTAGTTCTTTTATCAAATTATTATAGCTTTTATCATTTAAAGAGTACTTCTACACGGAGAAGATTTTTTTTCTCTTTAGGTCACACCCCGTGATGCACAGGAGTTACTCCTGGCTTTATACTCAGGAATTACTCCTGGCAATGCTCAGGGGACCATACGGAATACTGGGAATCGAACCCGGGTCAGCCACATGCAAGGTAAATGCCCTACCCGCTGTGCTATCACTCCAGCCCCAGAAGACTTTTTAATTAACATTACACTAACATTGTTTTAGGAATGCATTATTGAAAATAAACCTTAATTATGATACATTAAAATAATTATTAATTATGATATATTAAAATCATTATTATAATTTTAGTTTTGTTTTTTATATAATAATTCACTGTAACTCAGTGTACAAACTGCCACCAACCTTTCCTTCTGATCACCACTAATTGGCTTTTACAGCCTAAAGGTCTATTTTCATTATACTTAGTTCATCTACTAGCTTTTTCTATATATGAATAAAATTGTAGTGAGTTACGTTGTCTTATATCACAGAGCATAGGACCTCTAGACCCATCAATGTTATTGCAAATGATACTCCCTCTTGATTATAATAGATTGTAAACTTTCTCTGTTTATTTCACTCTCCAGGACCTGGAGTCCTGCAACTGCTGAAACCTATTCAGTGATGTTTGCAAGGCATCACAGCAACACACTGTTATATTATAACAATTTCATACTTAAGAATCAATGTCTTGTACTCAAGAAGACTTTCTATGAGTATGACTTTTAAGGAACATAAAGTAACAATCTGATTTCTTAGTTACAAAATTAATTCATTGATACACAAATATTATCCTAAGAAGATATCACTGTATCACTGTTATCCCATTGCTCATCTATTTGCTCGAGCAGGGACCAGTAATGTCTCCATTGTGAGACTAGTTGTTACTGTTCTTGGCATATAAAATATTCCACAGGTAGCTTGCCAGGCTCTGCCATGTGGGCGAGATACCCTCAGTAGCTTGCCAGGCTCTCCGAGAGGGGCGGAGGAATTGAACCAAGATCAGCTGCATGCAAGGTGAATGCCCTACCCACTGCGCTATCGCTCCAGCCCCTAGGAAAATATACTATTATATATATATATATATATATATATATATTCAAAAATAGTGTCTTTTTGATGAGTGCGTACCTGAAATTCCAAATTTTTAAGGCATTATTTATTTTGTGTTTGGCACACCTGAGTCACAACATGAACAGAAGATATCAGAAGATAAATAAGGCTGTGTGTATTTTTTTTCTTTTTGGTCACACCTGGCGATGCACAGGGGTTACTCCTGGCTCTGCACTCAGGAATTACTCCTGGTGGTGCTCAGGGGACCATATGGGATGCTGAGAATCAAACTCAAACCCGGGTTGGCCGAGTGCAAGGCAAATGCCCTCCCCCCTGTGCTATTGCTCCAGCCCCAAGGCTGTGTTTTTTAATTACAGACTTGAATATACTGGGCTATGTATAGACCTCAGGAATAAAGTCTCACTGCTTCCTGGGAGTTGGACTATGTAAATTACATTATGTAGTAGGATAAAAGCTATGAAGAAGAAGATATTTTCTCTGGGGAAATATAGGTGACAAACCAACAATGACTTTTAGCAGTTGGCAGGGTCTATTTGAAGAGCTAATGTAATTTTACATAATGGATTAGGAAGAACTGGATGCTCTCCATATGCAGGACAAATGTAATTTCCACAATGACTGAGTTTTCTGACATAATAGACAGGGGATAGCTTCCTTATTTTTTTTCTAACCTCATTTTCATTTCTTTTTGGTGAGAACAAGAAATGTCTGCATTTCTGCATAGTCAGCTGAGGCTATGGCTGCAGTGAGAGTAATATTTGAGGGATAAATAATATACAAAATTCACAAAACAATGATCAAATATGGAAGTTAAATTTTAGGAGGCAAAATTATAATTTGTAAAAACCAAGATTAACCAAAGTATGTCATGTGAAATGTTGTTATTACATTTAAAAAACATATGAAATGGTTTATCATTTATTTGTTTGTGTCAGATATTTTTCTTTTGTTTAATTATTTCCAACTTTCCACATAATTTGAGAATTTCTTCAGTTTGACAAACTGTTTCATTTTATTTTTTTTCCCTACTTGTTCTAATAGTTTTTCAAATGTTATTTTACAGGGAAGAATTCTTCCAGGCATATAATCATATTGTAAGCAAGTTAATAAAATTTTGCTTCCTCTGCCTTTCCAATTGGTAAAGTTTTTCTTTTCTTTTTTTTATTTATTTTTATTTTTTTTTTATTATGACAAACTGTTTTAAAAGCAAGTTTGAAACGTAGGCACAAATGTTCTAATCAGCTCCTGTATAAAACCTGATTATTAACCAAAACAAATTATTGACACAAAAGGCCATGAACAGTAATGAATAGAACAAAAATATAGTCACAAAGATCAGTCTATATCTTTGTGTTAGAAGGCACAAAGTTCATTTATGTTTGTATTCAGTATCCCAGAATGAAAAACAAAGTACAAGATAAAACAGAACCATTTGTTTATTATGGTTTCATTTCTTTTTTGGGGAAAATACTACACTGAAATTGATATTTTCCTTAGTTTTTTGATCTTTGAGATAAATTGAAGGCAAACTCTTTATTATTTTTTTTTCTTTGTTGGGTTACACCCAGTGATGCACAGGGGTTACTCCTGGCTCATGTCCTCAGAAATTACTCCTGGCGGTACTCAGGGGACCGTATGGGATGCTGGGAATCGAACCTGGGTTGGCCACGTGCAAGGCAAATGCCCTACCTGCTGTGCTATCGCTTCAGACCCAAGGCAAACTTTTTAGTTCACATTCATTTTCCTTTCCACGGTGCTTTGAAAATGGAATCTTTGCTGTGAGATAGTACTAAAATCATCAAAGGAGAATGACAATCTTGGCCCAGGATTATAGGATTGCATAATCTCTCCTCAAGTAAGGGGAGAGATGGGGTGGGAGATGTGAGGTTTCTTTGAGACAATAATGGAGCAATGAAGACATGGTGAAAGGTGTGGAGTCAAAACATTGTGTACCAGAAATTGATATTAACAATATTTTAAGTCATGCTGCCAAAAAAAACTGAATGAAAAGTTAATATTTTTCTCAAAGTAGAAATGAATTTGGACACCATGTTATCATGGTATTTTACTAAGAGATTTTTACTATACGAAAATGTGAAGTGTTGCATTTATCTCAGTGCATATCACAAAGTTATTCTGCCCCATTCAGGGAGTCAGTCATACATATTATTTTTAAATGACACACTCCTTCACACAGATTAGGACTGTAGGCCCTTTGTTAACAATAACCAATTCTTTCTGGGAAACTCTTTAGGCACACTTTTTTCTAATATAGAAACATCAGAATAATTGGCAGGCATTAATCTTAATGTAGGCAGAATACCTATTTCCAGAAAAGACACATTTTCAGAGCTTAGTACTTATAAATCTGTTGTGTCAGGAGCTAGTATATTTGATGATGTTGCATCTATTTGAGTTTAAAGAACTCTTCCAGTGGTAAATTTGAAGACTGGACCAGTGTTATAACTAGTGAAAACAAAAGGCAAGTGCTTTCTTTTTTGACAGTTCTGCTTGAGTGCTTCTAGAATAGAGAAATAAGAAAGAATCATGAATTGGAGACTTTACTGATGAACCTTTAAAATAATTATCAAAAGGTCACTTGATTTTGGCACTAGATAGACTATTGAAAATACGAAGAAAATTGCTTATTTTAAGCTTCCTGTTGACAGGCACCATTGTAGATTTAAAGAAAAGATAAATGTCTCTGTTAAAATATTGTCTTAGTGTAAATAAAATCCATTCTCACTAAGCTTAGCACGTAAGAAAGGAATATATTTTAGAAACTATAAGCTTTACTCTTCATGCTTAACCTATTTTTAATATAGTACCTCCTCTACCTTATTATTCCTCAACTTACCAATTTCATTTGTTCATGCACTAAATTATTTCACCAACTTTGTAGAATTTTTATTCAAGTAAGTTAATATATGCTTAAGTTTAGCATTCAGTACTATTGTTGTCATCATTGGTACTGTCATAATTGTCTTACTTCATAGAGTTTAAAAGCTTGTTATAGCATTGCTGGCTAACAAATAGCATTCATTAGCTTTGCCTGACTATGTGTTAGATAGGATATAAAGTCATAGTTCAGAATTTCTCAGAAACTGTATTTTCAAAAGACTATCAGATTACTCACAGGCACACTGAATATTTAAAATCACTAACTTAAAGAATCAAAATTATTTAGGCAAAATTTAGTAATAGAGTCTGAATCATGATCTATTTGGCATTGGATAGCAAATCAGGTAGGAGGCCCTTTGGTAGAAAATTTCAGGGAATACAAAAATACACAAAACACAAAAACAAACAAAAACACCAAGAACAAGTGAAGAGAACAAAACAACTAAAATAAAAAAAAATTATTTGAGACGCAAAATTAATTTATAACTGTGCAATTGGCATAGGCACATAGAAAGGGAAGGGCCCCATGGCAATGAAATTCCTAGGAAGTAATAAAACCAAAAGTCTAGAGCTGCAAAAATCCCATCTTGCAGACACGGGAACTAAGACCTGATAAGACTTCACCTGGTACCCACAGAACCAGAGAAGGCTGCCATCTTCCCCATCCCCTCTGAGAAAAGCTCCAGCAGGAATAAAGGCCAGGATAGGAATTTCAATGAGGTTCATCAACCACTCCTAACTCTACCCTTGGCAACCACCCTGGCAACGGCCTCCTATCTATCTAGAAAGCCCCACGTGAAGCAGCTTTGGAAAGACCCTATAAGGGCCAACTTGAATAAAGGAGGCACTGCATATGCTGCCAAGCCCATCTGGTACTTGTGCCCACATAGCTGAGCATGTGGTGCCTGAGCACATGTGTCTTCTGCATCTTCCCTCTGGAGATGTGTACCGGGGCTTTCTTCATCTTCTGAGAAGCTCACTTCACTCTCCTGAGCGTGTTACTCTTGCTATTGCTCTCTCTCCTCCCCTTTCTCAAAAACCTCCAAATACTATCAGTTTTAACTTCACTACATCTTGTACTCTACATCTGAAATTTTTTTCTGTGTCTTAGGCCAAAGACCTGGAGTCCCTGGGTAAGTACTAGGACCGGCTTTCCATTCCTGCAAGAACAATTTCTTGCTCCAGTCTGAATCCACGGCTCTTGGGGAAATCAGGTGTTGGGATTAACTCCCACGCCAAGAAGGTAAGTGGACATCAGTGTGGCTTGATAGCTCCTAGTAGGAATGAAGGGGCTCTGGCCCATGCCAAACAGGAGCTCATATACAGACTTAATCAGTCCTAACCTTCCCAGCCAGTCCTGGGGCAGCAGAGAAGAGAAACTGAGAAAAATTGACCATCTCTCTCCTCTCCATCTCACCTGAGTCACCTCTGGGGACCCACTGACTTCACAGCTCAAGACAAATGCCAGAACCTGTCATAGTAAACACCAGATCTGAGTCCTTCTTGACAAATCTTTAGCAGAGACACTGAGCCAAACATAGGACTCTTAGGAAAGGCGGAAAATCCCATAATATCAGTTTCCCAAAGCTACTTGGCACATTTTGGGATCTTCCATATCTTGGGTCTGCTGTATTCCAAAGTGGAATGCATAATGCTTTGCTTTAATTTATATGCCACTTCATGTGGGAATTGTCCACACCCCTCTATTCTGCCTATGCAGCATCTTCTTAACTTTATGACACACTCTGTTCAGAATTGCTACATATCCCATAATCATTCCTTTGACATTACAGGGCTACTTTTTTTTCTCTCATTCCCTCTCATATTTCCTAAATAAAACTATTCTACTTCAATGTCTATCTTACCCAGTAATTTTTCTCGCCAAAAGGCCTAAAATAGAGCCTGAACTTAGCTTAAAATTAGGATTTCTTTATCCAATCCTGATCTTCTGGGACATAGAATATTTACATTAAAAGATCAAGTCCAGGGCACTAATGAAAAGTTCTCTCTGTGAATAAGAGCATCACAGCTAAATTTCTTCCAAGTCAAATAGGTTGGATGATCTCACAAGAATACAGGTATGTGTTGAAATGAAGTTCATTTCACTATTTCCTGGTTTAGAAAACATCACACCAGAAATTCAGATAGTGATCCCTGAGGTCAGAGAATATCAAGATGAAAAAGGGAATCACTCAATCACTACTTGAGAGAGATTTTTGCTACCTATATCTACTGCTTTTGTTAAGTGAAAACTATTTTGGAGGACAAAATCTAACTTGAAAGTCATTAGTTTAGATGTTCCAAGTGCGAAAATGATTTTTTCAGTTCTCACACATAAATTATTATAGAGGTGGGACTGGAGCGATAGCACAGTAGATAGGGTGTGTGCCTTGCATGCAGCCAAACTGAGTTTGATTCCAAGCATCTCATATGGTCCCCCAAGCACTGACAGGAGTAATTCCTGAATGCAGAGCCAAGAGTAACCCCTGTGTATAGCTGGGTGACCCAAAAAGCAAACAACAACAAAAACCCAAAAAACCTATTGCAGGTGAGTGTTGTATGAATGAGTATCTAATAGAGTGTTTTAAAGCAATTCTTTAAATAAAAGCAAAATGCAATGACAACCACCTAAATTTATCTAGAATCTGAAAGAGGCATATTAGGACCTAGGATGGTGTTGAATGACAAAAAGTCTAATTCCAAGCTTGAACTGCTAAGCCTGTTTATTGTTTATATACTTCTCAAAACTATAGGAACTTAGAAGTTATTCCTTCAAATTTTATACAAATAATCAAGTGCTGGAGTGATAGGTCAGTGGGTAGGGAGCTTGCATTTCACATGGCCAACTCAAGTTGATTCCTGTCACCCCATGAGGTCCCTTGAGCACCACTAAGAGAAATTCCTGAGTATAGAACCAGGAGTAAGCCCTGAGAACTGCCAGGTGTGGTCCCCAAATCAAAAACAAACAAACAAACAAAAACCCAAATAATCATCATAAACAAATTCTGATTATTTCCTTAAGTTTACCTCAGTATTAATTATATCCCATGTTACTTAAAAAAATCAAGTAGCACTGTGGCACTGTACTGTTACACTGTCATCCCGTTGTTCATCGATGTGCTCGAGCAGGCACCAGTAAGGTCTCCATTGTGAGACTTGTTGTTACTGTTTTTGGCATACGGAATACACCATGGGGAGCTTGCCAGGCTCTGCCGTGTGGACCGGATACTCTCAGTAGCTTGCCGGGCTCTCTGAGATGGACAGAGGAATGGAATCCAGGTTGGCTTCATGCAAGGCAAATGCGCTACCTGCTGTGCTATCGGACCAGCACCCTCCAAAAAAAAATCTAGTACTATAATTATATCTACAAGGTGTTATTATGTTCCATGCCATCTTCTGTTTTTATTGTCCCTTTGAATAAATTATCATTAACAATCACCAACTCTTTTTACTGTATGTATTTTAAAGAGCAATCTGGTAATTTAATGGATAAACCATAGTAATGCTAAGTCCATCTTCTTTAAAATTATCACATCTCATCATACATGGGTGGCTTTAACAGTCTCTCTTAAATTGACATGGTATTTGTTCAAAGGTATCTAATCTCTTTCATTTCTTCTCAACTCTAAAAACTATAAATATTTTATTAATTTTAAGTAACATCAATTTTGAATTTCTTTAGTATTTTCATTTGGTGCTTCTGTATCACCTCCAAAATATTAGTCTATTAAAATCCCAATGCAGTTTTGCTACCTAATTAGCCTTAAATTTTCTAGCATTGAATTCACTCCTGTATGTTAAAACGATGGTGCTATGATGAGTCTCTCACTATTTTATTGCCCCCTCAATTTGAGGGATATGGGAACCTTCAAGCAGTGCTCAGGAGAGCCACAGACTCATTTCATCAGGCAAGGACCAGAGGAGGCAGTGTTCCTTATGCTCTGCTGTTCCAGAAGCTACTTCTGTTCCCCTTCTAATGCTCAAGGATCTCCACTACTGTACCCAACAACTTAGCGAACCATGCGGTGCTGGGGATCTAACCAGTGCCAGCTAAATGCAAGATCTAATACCTGTACTCTCTGTTTTTCCATCCAGTTTTTAAAACATACTATTGACCCCATCTACAATTTTTTCAAAACATACTATTAGCCCAATGTTTTTCTATGGAAATCATTTAGATTTTGTTCCATGATATGTATTTTTAAGCAAATATTTTAATAGAATGACATTCCACAAAATTGATTTATTTTTCTTTACTTTCAAATGTTTGAATGGATGAACTTTTAGTTACTAAAGCCATGAGTGCACCACAGAAAAGATGTGATTCCTCCCCTGGCTATTGAGTGAGCTATAGCTTTACAGTACTTTAAGATACATGAATCATTGAATAGCTCCTCAAGATTCACTAAGATTCTCCCTTTTCTCTAACTGCTATTTTGCAAGTTTTAAATATTTTTTAATTTTTAAAAATACCTATTTTTTTGCTTTTTGGATAACAATTGGCAATTGGTTACTCCTAGCTCTGCACATAAAAATCACTCCTTGTGGTGCTTAGGGGACCATATGAGGTGCCACGGATCTAACCCAGGTTGGCCACATGCAAGACAAATGCCCTACCTACTGTACATCACTCTTGACCAATTTTTCAAAACATTTAAAAGCATAGGATTTAAACATGCAGACTTTGAAATAGAAATTAGCTTTCAGAAATGAATTTTATGTAAACAGTCAAAGACATACACTGAAATTAATCTTAAAGTGACCACACTAGTATATAATAAATACTGCATAATAAATGATGGGGAAAAGGAGGTTGACAAAGTAAATTAGAATGCAAATCTTTGCTGCAGGGCACTAGGGCTACTGCTGGTGGCCATACCTGGTGAGGCTTGGGGGTCATATGGTGCCAGGAATTGAACTGATGTGAAAAATATCTCCTACCCAAGTGTAACCTATGAAATATTGTACAATTGTGAACTATTACAAACCAATATTTAATGAACATGGGAAGAGATTTAAGTCACTTATATTTAATAAACATGGGAAGAGATCCTAATCACTTTAGATGAATAAGTTAAAAACAAAAATATAATGCATTTTTACTGTATATATAAAAACAATCCAAAAAAGATATAGAACATATTCATTTTTGATATTACTGATGGAGAGGTAACAAATTTCTCTATCCTTCTCTCTCTCTCTCTTTCTCTCTTAAGCTCCTATTGTTGTTGTAGGGGCCACCCCTTGCATGGTTCACATGGGCCACCAGAACTTTCAATATGCCCAGGGATCAGTACCACTCCAGGTGATGCCTATGAGTCATAAGACTCACAGTTGGATAGTTTACGTGCAGTGCCACAGAACAAATTTGGGGTCCAAAGAATGTTCTCACATAAGGCTATACTTTACATTGTGAGCCATAATCCCAAGCCACATGATTCCTAATTTTAATTTTAGTTTGTTAACAACACAAATAGCATTTTTTTTAAGTGGTGAGGGGACATAGCTCTCTTAGAGCTATTCAGAGTCTTTTCTTTTAGCCTCTCTTCATGTCAACATAAGGAAGTTGTGAATACTGTGTAACAATATCCCATTCACAATTATCAGAGCAATAAAGAAAATATCTCCTTTACTTACTAATCATGCTGAAATAAGGAAATGCATGATGACTTTAAAGTTCTGCATAATAAATTAACCTTATTTAGAGCTTAGTTAAACTTTTATATACACACAAATATATACTTACATATCCCACCTGCGTGTATTTTCTTTAGGACTTATTCTATTTATTTATTTATTTATTTATTTATTTATTTATTTATTTATTTTACTTTGCTTTTGGATTGTACACAGCTGTTCTCAGGATTTACTCCTGGTTCTGTGTTCAGGAACCACTTACTGGTAGGGCTGATAGTTCTGGGATCAAAACCAAGTCCTCTGTATGCAATGCAAGCATCTTACCTTGCATTGGTATACATATATTATGCAGTATATCACCTGCTGTGGTATCTGTTTGGCCCCACACTTAACAAACTTTGTTTGAGGCATTGTGATTTACAATACTGTTAAAAATAGAGTTTCAGGCAGTCAACGTTCCAACAGGACACCTTCCACCAGAGTTTCTGCTTGCCTCCACCATTGAATTAGTGTCCTCCTCAAGTTCTATCAACTATTAAATTAAATGCACAATCTATTTTATATATCAGATACATCAGTAATTTCATTTATTGTTTCAGCCTTTGAATTCAGTTAATGTAAAATATATTTCAGAATGTGTTTCACATAGAAAAGTGACTCAAGGTTTCATCAACTATAACATCCCTTCATAAATTAAATATCGTAATGTGCTATTTATGACAGATACAAGATGGCCAGCTTCCCAATAAATGGTAAATTTCCTAGTAAATTTTCTTTCTACTATGAAGCTTATTGGCTTATGAAACTCGCCCTTCTTGGGGAGGGGTTTGGGTTTGGGGTCTCACCTGGCGATGCACAGGGGTTACTGCTGCCTCTGCACTCAGGAATTACCCCTGGCGGTGCTCAGGGGACCATATGGGATACTGGGGTTGTCCTCGTGCAAGACAAACGCCCTACCCGTTGTGCTATTGCTCCAGCCCCTGAAACTCCCTTTGTAGTAAGGAAATATTTACTGACACTTGATGTTGAATATAATTTAAAGCTTGAGAATACCAAATTTTAGAGGGGAATTAAAAATGATAACTTATTTTGAGTTGCTAAGACTGCAAATATCACTTTGGTCTATTTTCTATTTCAATGACTTCGTTAATATGTAATCAAAATATGAAGCCAGAGATTCATTTTAAATTAATGTAAATAGGGACTGCTTTCATAGAAAATATAATAATTCCTAGCCTTAGTTTTAGTAATGCATTGAAAATTTTTAAGTAATTTTATATGTTATTGATTTTAAATTTATATGGCTCTGTCATATCCCTGAACAGTTATCATTTAAGGAAAAACTAAATCAACACTCAATTTATGTCCTTGGGATAATGGCATTCTCTGATTATTGTCTTAAATTCATAGTCAAATAGATACAAAAATATCAAAAAGAAGTTTGAAAAATATATCACATTATCTTCACAGCAAGATTAAGAACTTGTATTTTATCTAATATCTATTGGTACTTTTCATTATTTTTAATTTTCTTAGGACTATATAAAAATTGTTCTATTGCCCTTCTACTGGTTTGGAAAAAAAATATTTATGTAACAAGAATTACTTTCTAGTTAGGAAGAATAAATGATGAGGACTGTTCTTCTGTAATAAACCATACTACTCTGTAGAATTCTCTCACAGAAACTTAACAAAAGATATCTAGATGTGAATCTCAAATATTGAGTAAGATAGTAGAGATAAAAGGATAGTATTTTGTAGACTGTTATGCAGTTTAAAAAGACAAAAAATCTATCAGACAGCATGCAAAAACTTTAAAGCCATAATAGCCAATAGTCAAGTAAAATAAGAGAATTTTCCCATGACTTAAATATTATCCACATATCCTTATTTTAAAAATAATGTTACTACACATCAGTGTTTCCATCTAGACACTAAAGCTTTACATGACATCTGACTTTTACAAAAGTATAAATTCTATATCTAATTTTTTTAGTCACTGTCACACTTGTGAAATATATCCAGACTGCTGTAGATAGCTAGAAGTGATTCACATTACTGGAGTTTTCCCATTATAAGAATATCTCACAAATTATTTTTTCTGTCAAGCAGTTTGAGAATCTTTAGTTTGGGACTATTACCATTAAAGCTATTATAAACACTTTCCACAAGTCTCTTCATAACTACAGCCATAAATTTTTCTAGGTTTGTATCTGGAAGTAAAATTGTTGGTTTGTAGTATGTATCTTCTTTTTTAGAAGACAATGTGAAAACTTACCAAAATATCCATGCTAACATATAATCTTTAAAATGAGTATTTTTGGTATTGCTCATCATTACCAGTTTTTGATGCTATCAGTTATTACCTTAAATTATGGACATATAGAGACAGTTTTATTGTGATTTTCATTTAGAATTTACAGACAGCTCTCTGGGTGGGTTATCTACATGCTCATTGGACATTTATATTCTTCAATTAAAGAAGAGCACATTTAAGCCACTCATTTACATATTTCCATTGTATTTTCTATATTTTTATGTTTTATGCACTGGAGCGATAGTACAACAGGTAGGGAGTTTGCCTTGCACGGGGCCGACCCGGGTTTGATTCCTCCGTCCCTCTTGGAGAGCCCGGCAAAATACCGAGAGGATCCCACCCTCATGGCAGAGCCTGGCAAGCTACCCGTGATGTATTCAATATGCCAAAAACAGTAACAACAAGTCTCACAATAGAGACATTACTGGTGCCTGCTCAAGCAAATTGATGAACAATGGGATGACAGTGCGACAGTGCTGTATGTTTTATATAACTGGATATTTGGTTTATACTGTAGGTTTATGTGATATATTATTTGTGAATGAAATATATATGTATACTTGATATTTATAAATACCTGCTTTTTATCTTCTATACATATATGCATTCATTTTTAGCTACATATTTTGGTAGTATATTTTCCCAATAGTGGTTTATATTTTCAGCCTCTCAGAGATGTATGAATTTGTAGTTTCAGGGCAATACAATTACTTCCTGCTTAAGTTTGAATTTTTTTCTCTTGTTGATGCTACTCAAAGAATTTTTAGTCTTAGGTTGTGAAGCTATTCTATATTATCTTCTAAAAGCATATGTTTTTCATTTTATGCTAAATTACAAAAGCATATGAAATTGGTTTTTATTTAAAGTGTAAATTAGAACTCAAGTTTTATTTTATTTAATATGCATATAATTATTATTTACCCAAAAAAGACATGTTTTCTCAGCTTTTTTTTAGTGTCAATTGGTCAGAACATAGAGGTATTATTGTATCTGCATTCTGTTTATTTTTCATCAAATAGAACATGGTACTATTTTCTGTCTAATAACTAGTTTGAACTTCAAAAACAGTGTTAAAATGGTGATAACAAGCATATTTTTCATTCCTAATTTCAAAGGGGAATCTTTTAAAAAATGTAATTATAAAATCCTTGCTTAAGATTTAGGGGGAGGCGTGCCTTTAAGCATTGCTCATAGGAACTAAGAGGCTAGTCACAGAAATACTTGTTTGACTAGTATAGATGGCTCAATGCCCCAACCATACAATTCGATGTGGTGGGGCCTAATGGTTCCCAGTCAACTGGGGTACACCCAGTGATGCTGGGGTTCACTCAGTACTTGTTATCAAAGTGTGTACTCTGTGTATGCAAAGCATGTACTCTAGCTGTTAGAACTATCTCCACTACCCAGCAGACTGTTTTTCAAAGATATTCTTTATCATGCAATAAAAATTTCCATTTATTCCTAATGGATTAAGATGCTGAATTATCAGGTATTTTCTACTTCAATTTAAAGGATCATGATTTGATCTTTAAATCATGTTAACTCATGAAGTTGAGTTGAAATAAATGATTTTTGAGTGTTTAAAAACCACCTGTAAAGGTTTCTTTTTATAATACATTCATAACATTTCTAACTAGTCTTAATTATTATTTCTTATATTATACTTTTTATATACGATATGGTTTGGTGTGCTAATATTTGCTAGGGTATAAAATTCTTATACATTTCATACACACAATGGATATTTCTTTAATGTTACTATTCTTTTTAATAATGTGTTTGGAAGGTCCTGATATTAAGTTATGCTGATATCACTTGGGAAATAATCTTACCTCAGTTAAAAAAATCTTTGTAGATAATTTGTGTTATTTTCATCCTTGAATTGTCTATAGAATTTACCATCTGAAACTTTTAATTGCTAATATTTATGATCTCTATTTCATATATTTTTCTTGTTCAGTCTAATTAAAGTTTTGTTAACTCTTCGAATAATGAGCTATTGAGTATCATGGTCAGAAATTGTTTTCTACTTCATTAATTTTAACTATATTTTAGTTTACATTTACATACTTACGTTTTAATTAATTTTAATAAACAACGTATTCCTGAACTCTGTTCACCTTTTTTAAAATTTCAAGTTTTCAGTAAAAATTATTAACATAGTCTCTTTCCCATCATAACATATACAACTAATGTTTCTAAAACATTGATGATTTTGTATTAGAATTTTATTATTTAATATCAGTTTCATAGTTATTATTTTTATAAACCTCAAAAATTTTTTTTTACTTCACATTAGGTTCTACTTTGCAATTTCTGCTCTGCTTTTGTTAGTATATGAATTTTTGAGATGAATGCTCAACAATTTTCTGTCATTTTTTAAGAATTAAAATATTATAAGTTTTAATTTTTAATTATGACCATTGTTATTTCATATATTGATATAAAATATATTCATTTCTTTTTGAATATTTTGAAATTAATTTTGATTTATATTTAAATATAAATTATTCATAATTATTTTACTATTGATTTATAATTAAATTTAACTCATCAGATAACATATTGTTTAATTTCATACATTAATTGAAATTTATTGAAACTCACTTTATATCTTCTTTTGTCCTAATAATGTTCCCAGCTACCTTTTAATGGTATCCTTATATTTCTACTTTATTGGATTTCTTTCCTGCTTTTTTTTCTTGTTCCAACATTGCTCTGTTATTTTGGAACAAGTCTTATATTCAGTTTGTTGACTGGCTATTAGGCATTTTATTTAAAGAATAATTGGAGAAATAATTTTAGATCCAGGATGATGAGTATAAGGACTTTTATACTAGGCCTTATAAACCTGGTATTGTTGAAGTTTCATCTAAAAATTTTTAAAGTTTTCTTTTATCACACAGCGGGGCATGGTGGCGGGTGGTGCAAGTGAATGCTGCATAAGCAGGGGAGCATTTTCAGGTGGGGTTGTGTTTTACTAGGCTAAAATCACCTTCCCTTCACATGATAGAATCTACTTAGTGAAATTTCATAAAGTGGAACATGGCTTTCTTCTTTTGGTTTGGTTTGGTTTGGTTTTGGGGCCCATAGGTGCTCAGGGATTGCTTCTGGCTCTATGCTTAGGGACCACTCCTGGTGGAGCTCAGGCAGCCATTTGTGGTGCTGGGGATTGAACTTGGGTCATTCATGTGCCAGGCAAGCACCCTACCTGATGCTCTTTCACTTTGGCCTCAATAATGGGTTTTACTGCTCTAAAATTCTGTGTAAAGTTCAGCATAATAGGGGCTTAGTATTTCTTAAGCGCAGAGCCAGAAGTAACCCTTGAGCAGTGCTGGGTGTGGCCCAAAAAATAGAACAATGAAGTATTACTTCCTGGAAAGTTCCCCATGGCATATTCGATATGCCAAATACAATAACAATAACAGGTCTCATTCCCCTAACCCTGAAAAGAACCTCTAATCATTGGGAAAAACGAATAAAGAGAGGTTGCTAAAATCTCAGGGCTGGGACAAATGGAGACGTTACTGGCACCTGTTCGAGTAAATCAATGAACAACGGGATGACAGTGACAGTGGTATCACACAAAGGACTTAAAAATATAGTCTATATTAGGACTGATTTAATTTTGTTTCACTCTTATTCCTAGTTACAGCCTTTCAAAGTTATCCCCCCACCCCCCCCACACACACAATAAGAAATCAACATGCTATACCTTCGCTTTCCCTTTGACAGTTACATATTCTAACTTACATTCCATGTTCTTGAAGTACCATAAAAGTTTCTCCTCCTTAAAGTTATTTTAAATTTCTCTACTACCACTTCTACAATGGTAACTGCTGCTGGTTAGAACAACTACATTTTGGAAGTAATAACATGGAATTCCTAGCTACACTTATATTTAAATAAACATAGTCTGAGACTGCCTCATACAGTAACTAAGAGTTCATTATATTTAAAAATCACTTTATCTAAAATTCAAATGTAACTGAGAATCCTATATAGATTTCACTCTACCACTGGTCAAAACTGATCAGAATGACTGGTTGTTTTTACAGCTCTCCTTTTTTACTCTGCTCAACCTAATGCAACCTCATTATCTTGCTAACGTTTAGATGCTTTTAATAAAGTTGGGTTTTTGTTGTTCGTTTTTTTTTTTTTTGTGCGGGGGGGGGTCACACCCAGCATTGCACAGGAATTATGCACTCAGGAATTACTCCTGGTGGTGCTCAGGGGACTATATGGGATACTGGGAATCGAACCCGGGTTGGCTGCATGCAAACAAAAACCCACTGTGCAATCACTCCAGCCCCCTAATAAAGTTATTTTAAACAATGGTTTATCCATGCATTTTAGTTGATTGCTATGAAAAATTTAAATCCAACTGAACTAGTATCCCAATAGTGAAATCAGAAGTTAATTAATTAATTTATATTTTTTGCCTTTTGGGTCACACCTGGCAATGCTCAGGAGTAACACCTGGCTCTGCGCTCATGAATTACTCCTAGCAGAGCTCAGTGGACCATACGGAACACTAGGTATTGAACCTGGGACAGCTGCATTCAAGGCAAACACCCTCCGACCTATACTATAACTCTGGCCCCAATATTCCATTTTCTAACGATGTTTATCTGACACCAAGCATATCCAAAGTATTTGACCAATATCTTGATGCACACAATGTTTATATATTTTTTAATTTTTATAGTCATGTATTTTAGACTTACTATGTAACTGTTATATATTGCTTTCATGATTTGCTGAATTCAGAAAGGTTTTCAAAAGGACAGGCCTTCTTTGGATTTCATTGTATTGATCAATGTGTGAATTAGGTTTATACATGGCAGGGGGGAGGAGAGCACACGCTACACAATGACAGAAAACAATATGGATCATTATTTTGAGCAAGTATATTTTGCAGATTCTCTGAAATATAAAAGCACCGTGAGCAGAGCCCAATTGAGTTGGTAATCAATGTCTCCGAATAAATGATTATCCAAGTTTCAGAGATTATTTACAAAAATAAATATAATCATGTTTATTATTAGCTATTCCAGATACAGGGTGAGGATACAAAAACAATGGTATAGTCAATGCTCAGTCTTTGGTGGTCAAACATGCTATAATTATATGCGCATGCTTCAAAACATAATTTTTAAAATGATATTAAGATGTACAAAGATTAGTAGAGTTTTTGCAACAGTTGGGTCTTAATTTCTCTCAACATGCCATCTGATTGATGGCAATGCTTCACTGAAATGATAGGTCTTAGTTATTTCTGACTGTTCACTCTGAAAATGTACTGACATAACTGGAGTTCTTACATTAATTTCCTTCCGTGGCTTTCCAAATTGTTTAGTTTTTTCTCTGATCATAAGTAAAATATTCTTAACCTTCTACCTTTATAAAATATTCATCTCAAGACTATCCTGATGATGATTCTTATTTAAAATATTTTACTTCACATTTTTTCTTATTATCAATTTTGAGTTAGTTTTACCTGAGTCATTCGCTTCTGTTGATTAAGTCTCTGGAGAAATAGTCATTAGTTGTAACAATTGAATAGCAGAATGTGTTAGAATATTTCAGTATCTATACTGAAAATGAGATTATTGTGACCTTCAAGAAATTATGCTACTTAACTTTGAGAATATCATTCACACAGAAACCAAAAATTGCCAGAGAGACATGAATCAAAGATCTTAAGTGAGAAAATAAGCACAGAGAAATTCTGGGCTACGAAAAAGCAAATGCTTTTACTCGCATAAAGCCAGGGGTGCATTTGGCCTGAGAATTGGGCTTCTGGCTTTGAGCATCCAGGCCCTGCTGCCAGACATGAAGTCTTTTCGTTATGCTTGTAGTAGCTGTCTGTCTGCCAACTTCATTCTTTAAAAAAAAAAAAAAAAAGCCAAAGCACTTCCACTTTTCTTTATGAATAATGTTTTTAATTTGTCTTTCCTACTCTTGCCAGGATTTTGCTCATATTATAATTTTCTTTGGGGGAAAGGGAAGAAATAACTGCTTGATTGCTTTAAAAGGCATATTACATATTGAAAATTTTTGACACTTTTCCAAGATTCATTAGTAACCTGAAGAATTCTGAGTGAACAAGTGTGCCACTACTTCCACCTTATGATAGCAGTCAGGTGACATATAATGTAGATATTTCATATGCATAAAAATGAAAGAGGAGGCCGCAATTTCCCCTGTGCACAGATTCCCCCTGCCAGCTGTTCCTTTTCTCCCGCCAGGACCTAAAACACATTTAATCCCCAAGGTCCTGTGTCAGCTTCCAGGAGTTTCCCTGGACCATAAAACCCTGCCCCTGGGCCTAGGCTGGCAGGGAGAATGAGAATAATGGACAATGCCTGAGAGATTTTGACCAGCTGGACAACTCTGAATTTCCTATATTTTAAACACATGCCAATTAATAAGAAATGCATAGAAACTTTAAAGGGGCCTACACAAAGCCCCTATTTAATTTAGTCCTATACTTAGTTGCTCCCACTTGTGGTGTTCCTTTTCCTTCTTCTTCTACTTCCCAGTAAACTTTTCTACTTCCCAGCTCTGATTCTGACATACTTATTACTCAATATTTTCATTCTTGAAAATACTGAAGAAACTAGGAGTCGTGGGTAAACCTGCAGTCCAATGCTCTAACATCATGTGCATCAAAAATAAACAAAATACACTGATATCGCTAGTCTTTCTTTTTATACTTAAAGTGTGAAATATATACAAAGTGTAGCGAATGCATGTGGGTGTGGTACACATACAAGAATTTGCTATACTTTGAATTATTAGTTCATTTATAAATATTGGTAAAATTTTCAAATATTCGTCAATATTTATGGCAAGTCTGATTTGCAAGAGGGGTCTGAACATACATTTTAAATATTGTGGGGAAAGTTAATTGGTTATGACTACAACTTCTTTAAGGGTAGGTGGGAAAATTTTCCTGTTAATTTTCACACCTGTAGTTTTAATCAACAATTTTCAAAATTTCTTTCAAACAATCCCCTCTGGAGCTATAGATCCATATCATTCCAATATAAATTTTAGAAAAGGAACTCAAAGCATCATACCTTTATCCTCCACCTATGTTTCTCTTCTTTGCCTCATACATAAGTAACCAACACTATTCTTTACCTATTTATGCAAGGCAAAGCAAGACTCATCTTAGAAAACTCTTCTACTCACCTTTATCCTATTACAAATTTTGAGTTGGTGTTACCCATCATTTGCTTGTCTTGAATAAAAGTCTGCAGAAGTAATCATTTGCTATAAAAACTATATAACTGAGTGCACTGGAAAATAGCTCAAAATGTTATTAGTAATGCTCATAGGCCATAAGGGCTATACCAGATAGAACCCTGGGCCATGCAGTACTAATAATGAAATTTGGGACCTCAGGAATGCTACTTGTGCCCTTACCACCTGAGCTACCCTGTCTCTCAAAAGAAATTTACTTGAAGTATAAAATGTTCTCAATATTTTAAAAGTTTGTACTATAGAAAAGGAACTTATTCTCTACTAGTTGAACATTTTACTAAACAGATCATTGTGAAGATTGCTTCCTGGTGTCCGATCACCAGAGCAAAGTATGGTGTCAGGATTTTAAGTTTTGAAGTCAATTAGCACTGGTTTTAAAGTGTTTTTATTTTTAGCAATCCCATTCACAATCGTGCCCCAGAAAATCAGGTACCTCGGAATCAGCTTAACCAAGGAAGTAAAAGACCTTTACAAAGAAAACTACATAACGCTACTCCATGAAATCAAAGAGGACATGAGGAAATGGAAACATATACCCTGCTCGTGGATAGGGAGAATCAATGTTGTCAAAATGGCAATACTCCCTAAAGCATTATACAGATTCAATGCGATCCCTATAAATATACCCATGACATTCTTCAAAGAAATGGATCAAGCAATCCTAAAATTCATATGGAATAACAAACGTCCAAGGATAGCTAAAACAATTCTTGGGAAAAAGATGATGGGAGGCATCACCATCCCCAACCTCAAACTTTACTACAAAGCAGTAACAATTAAAACAGCATGGTACTGGAACAAAGGCAGAGCCGTAGACCAATGGAACAGGGTGGAATATCCCTACACACAACCCCAAATGTATGACCATCTAATCTTTGATAAGGGAGCAAGAGATGTGAAGTGGAGCAA
This sequence comes from Sorex araneus, assembly GCF_027595985.1. Classification (NCBI taxonomy): domain Eukaryota; kingdom Metazoa; phylum Chordata; class Mammalia; order Eulipotyphla; family Soricidae; genus Sorex; species Sorex araneus. The sequence goes on from NC_073306.1 coordinate 106,993,850, forward strand.
GGAAAGCCTCTTTAACAAATGGTGCTGGCACAACTGGACAACCACATGCAAAAAAATGGGCTTAGACCTTGACCTGACACCATGCACAAAAGTCAGATCAAAATGGATTAAAGACCTCAACATTAGACCACAAACCATAAGGTACATTGAAGACAAGGTCGGCAAAACCCTCCACGATATTGAAGATAAAGGTATCTTCAAAGGTGACACGGAACTAAGCAATCTAGTAAAAACAGAGATCAACAAATGGGACTACATTAAACTAAAAAGCTTCTGCACCGCAAGAGATACAGTGACCAGAATACAAAGACTATCCACAGAATGGGAAAGGATATTTACACAATACCCATCAGATAAGGGGTTGATATCAATGGTATATAAAGCACTGGTTGAGCTCTACAAGAAGAAAACATCCAACCCCATCAAAAAATGGGGCAAAGAAATGAACAGAAACTTTACCAAGGAAGAAATACGAATGGCCAAAAGGCACATGAAAAAGTGCTCTACATCACTAATCATCAGAGAGATGCAGATCAAAACAACCATGAGATACCACCTCACACCACAGAGACTAGCACACATCCAAAAGAACAAAAGCAACCGCTGTTGGAGAGGATGTGGGGAGAAAGGGACCCTTCTTCACTGCTGGTGGGAATGCCGACTGGTTCAGCCCTTCTGGAAAACAATTTGGACGACTCTCAAAAAATTAGATATTGAATTCCCATTTGACCCAGCAATACCACTGCTGGGAATATATCCCAGAGAGGCAAAAAAGTACAATCGAAACAACATCTGCACATGTATGTTCATCGCAGCACTGTTTACAATAGCCAGAATCTGGAAAAAACCCGAATGCCCCAGAACGGATGACTGGTTGAGGAAACTTTGGTACATCTATACAATGGAATACTATGCAGCTGTTAGAAAAAAGGAGGTCAAGAATTTTGTAGTTAAGTGGATGGGCATGAAAAGTTTCATGCTGAGTGAAATGAGTCAGAAAGAGAGAGACAGACATAGAAAGATTGCACTCATCTATGGTATATAGAATAACAGAGTGGGAGACTAACACCCAAGAACTGTAGAAATAAGTACCAGGAGGTTGACTCCATGGCTTCGAGGCTGGCCTCACGTTCCGGGGAAAGGTCAACTCAGAGAAGCGATCACCAACTACATTGTAGTCGAAGGCCATGTGGGGGAAGGGAGTTGCGGGCTGAATGAGGGCTAGAGACTGAGCACAGCGGCCACTCAACACCTTTATTGCAAACCACAACAGCTAATTAGAGAGAGAAAACAGAAGGGAATGCCCTGCCACAGTGGCAGGGTGGGGTGGGGGGGTGATGAGATTGGGGAGGGTGGGAGGGACACTGGGTTTACGGGTGGTGGAGAATGGGCACTGGTGAAGGGATGGGTTCCCAAACTTTGTATGAGGGAAGTATAAGCACAAAAGTGTATAAATCTGTAACTGTACCCTCACGGTGATTCTCTAATTAAAAATAAATAAATTAAAATAAAATAAAAAAAATACTTTATAAAACCAAAAAAAATAAATAAATAAAGTGTTTTTATTTTTATTTTTTTTATAGTTCAGATTATATAGCTACTCAGTGTTTATAATCATGGTTTTGAAACACAAAATGATTGAAGCTTCACCGCCACCAAAGAGACAAAGACTCACCATCTGGTTCAAAATTTTGAGACAGAGGCTTGAGCAAATATCCTAACCATCTGAATTCTAATTTTTATAACAAACAACAATCCCTATTATAATTTGAACTACTTTAAATGCAGTTGGCACAAAATTAATGCACATAAGTAGCATTCTAACTATTAAAATGAAGATCTCATACTGAAAAAGAAAAGTAGTAGCACATAGTAGGAAATCTACTCTTGAAATACCTACAATATATAATATTATATAATTATATATTATACAATATGTTATATTATATATTATATAATTATACAATATTATATAATATAATATATAATGCTAATTATTTATACTTTATTAACTTTTTTAGTTTTAGGGGCTGGTTGGGATCACACCTATCTGTGTTCAGGTTTACTCCTGACTCTATGTTCAAGGATCACTCCTGGCAGTGCTCATTCATCATATGTGATGCTAGGGATAGAACTGAGTCTGTCAAGTACAGGAAAGTACTTTTATTTTGTATGATTTCTTCAGATTGAGGGAGTCTCTGAAACACTGCAATCACTTTCATCTTCTAAGGGAGAAGCTGTATGTCTTAATAAAAGGAAGAAAGGTTATGCAAATCTTTCTTCTTTGTAAAGTGACTGCAAGGGAACTTTAACCAAGAACAGAATGAAAAAGAAGTTTTAATTTTACAAAGATAGGACAAAGATATGGGAAAAAACTGTAAAATACAGATAGATAAAGGGAATAGAGGAGATTTACAGAGCAGGAAGCAAAGAGATTTGGTTGACCTAGATACAAAAGGACTAACATGAAACAAACAAAAAATGCTTCAGGGATTTGAAAAAATTTCAAAATGGGACTTTGGAGAAATTTTCAATGCTATGACGTCACTTATGACGTCATAGCATTGAAAATTATGAGAAAGAGGTTTTGAAAACCAAACTTTAGTAGTTTGCATTATCTTATCTTATATTTCATACATTCTTAAATAATTTGCTTTTGTCTGAATTAACAACAGTCAATATAGTTATATATCCTGTGAGTCTGATGAAGAAAGAAAGGCAGTGAAATGGTATTACTACTTTTGAAAGGGATCAAAGAGAAAGACAAACTGATTGAAATATGACCTAAGAGTAAGAGTTCTATGAACAAAATTTGGAAGTCTTAAGCCGCTTCAGCGCCATTCCTACCAAAATTCACATGAAATTCTGACAAAAACAGAAAAGATAATCACAATTTGAACCAGAAAGGATTTTGTCTATTTCTAAGATTTCTTGAAAAACAGAAAAGCTTTAATCATTAAAAATCCTGATTTCAAATTTTATTGTAAGCAATAGTAGTTACTCCGCACCAGGCTGTTTTCACTCCAGGTGACCCAGAGGTGGGCAGGTGAGAACCCTCCCCATCCCAAGGGGACCCAGCCCTGGCAGCCAACCTCCACTACCCAACCTTCGCCACACTCCAGGACACTTTCCGGACACATGATAAGAAAGTTCCTGCCCATTTTCCATAATTATCACACCATATTTGATGGAGTTCAGACAGTAGGAAACAAATCATAGAGAGTTTTATATATATATACATATATATACATATATATTGTCACTGTCACTGTCATTGTCACTGTCATTCCATTGCTCATCTACTTGCTCAAGCGGGCACCAGTAATGTCTCCATTGTGAGACTTGTTGTTACTGTTTTTGGCATATTGAATATGCCATGGTTAGCTTGCCAGACTCTGCTGTGTGGGCAAGATACTCTCGGTAGTTTGCTGGGCTCTGCGAGAGGGGAGGCAAAATTGAACTCAGGTTGGCTGCGTGCAAGGCAAACACCCTATCTGCTGCGCTATACATACATGCGCATGCACACACACACACACACACACACACAAACACACACGCATATATATATATCGGAGAGCCCTGAAAGCTACCGAGAGTATCCTGCTCGCATGGGCAGAGCCTGGCAAGCTGCCCGCGGCATATTCAATATGCCAAAAACAGTAACGATAGGTCTTGTTCTCCTGATCCTGAAAGGGCCTCCAATCATTGGGAAAGACAAAAATCTCAGGACTGGAAAGAATAGAGACATTACTGGTGCCTGCTCGAGTAAATCAATGAACAATGGAATGACAGTGATATTAGTGATATTGGTGATAATAGTGGCTACAATTTTTTTAAATTTCTGGTTTTAAAGTCAAATCCAAAACTATAAAACTCCTAGATAACAAAAGAAAAGTCTTCCTGGTAATGCATTATCTTCCTGATAATACACCACTTATATAAAGATGAGACATAGACTTATGGGGGAATCCCAGAAACAAATCAGGCACAGACGCTTAACTAATATTTGACAAGGGAACAAAGAATACTTACAATAAAAAGATAGCTAATAGTGATGGAAAAACTGAATATGTACATGCAAAATAGTTGGGGACCTGAGAAATAGTACAGTGAACAAGCTGCTTGTCTTATACAACTTAGTACCAGTTTATACAAGTGGTACCATTATGGTCCACCAAGCACCATCAATAAATAACCCTTATAAAAAAAAGGTGAAAAATAATTAAACTAATCCCTAAAGCTCAAGCTCAAGTGGGCACCAGTAGTGTCTCCATTGTGAGACTTGTTACTGTTTTTGGCATATCGAATATGCCACAGGTAGCTTGCCAGGCTCTGCCATGAGGACGGGATACTCTGGGTAGCTTGCCAGGCTCTCCAAGAGGGACAGAGGAATTGAACTCAGGTCGGCCACATGCAAGGCAAATGCTCTAACCACTGTGCTATCCCTATAGTGCATAATTTTTAAATATTGATTTTTTAAAAAAATATTGGTTTTAATGTAAAAGTCAAAACTATAAAACTCGTAGAAAACAAAGGGAAAAGTCTTTCTGATAATGTTTTTGGCAATGATTAAATAAATATGACACTAAAAGCACAGTCAGAAAGGCAAAAAATAACTGAGGCTATATCACACTCAAAATATATGCCCAGGGCCAGAGAAATAGCACAATGGTTAAGGTTCTTGCTTTACATAAAGCCAACTCTGTTTTGGTCCCTGGCACCGAATATGTTCCTCCAAGCACTGATAGTAGTAATCCCTGAGCACAGAGCCAGGAATAAGTCCAGAGAATCACAGGGTGTGGCCCCAAAACAAACTGTTCTGCACAGCAAAATGAACAATTAATAAAATGAGAAGGTTAACTAAAGGACAGTACTTGTAAATCATATAGTTTATAACAAAATTATATCCAATTTTGTATGTAGGATAACATTGGTTTGCCCTTCTTTCCTAGCCTCAGGGAGCTTGGGTTTGTTGATTGCTCCCCCAACCTGTCAATTACCTTTGCCTCCTGATCAGACTCTGCTGAATTGTAAATATTGTTTTTCTCTTATCCTTAATGTCCTTTGCATGGTTAGTTACTTCAGAGCAATTACTTTCTATATGGACACAGGAAGACAGTTAAAAAGACAAGCCTATAACTTGGGAATTAGTTGACTCCAAATATTACCTCCTGGACATCTGCTCTCTTGACATAAGCCTCAGTTTTCCTTACTTCCTAGATCCCAAAAGCAGGGTCCCAAGGTGGGACTGGATGAACCCAGGGCAAGCTGTGAGCTATGAGCTACCCTGACATTGAAATGGGCCTGGCCAAAGTACCCTAATGTTTAACTATAAGTCTAGAGCATGGTCATGGACAAATTCTGTCATGATCTCAAAAGTAATAACTAGATTTGGACTCTGCTGGGGTTAGGAATGATTAATCTGGCCTGAGAACTTTAGTCTGAGTATGTGGAGATATGTCTCAGAGTTGGAATAAGCAGCAACTGTTCATCAATCAGCTTATCCTTCGTTCCTCCTTCATCTGCTCAAGGCAACGGCCATCCTGGGTGGGAAAGCCGTTCCAGAGCACTGAACTCGGGAGGTGACCTCCCAGAGAGCCTGAGAACATCCTTTAATGTGTAATCCCTCATAGCATCACCTGAGCTAAGGAGCTTATCAGCCCAAGAGAGGTTTTACACAACTCTGTGGCGAGGTGTTTTCACACAATAGTAAGATATACACATATATATGAAACTCATCTAATTCAATGACAAAAATACTTCAACAATTCAATTAAAAACTGGGCAGAACATCTATATAGACAATTTCCTAAATAAAACACATCAATAGCCAGCAGGTTACATGAATAAATTTATGCTCAACATCATGTCGTCAGGTAATGCGAATCAAAACCAAAATAATGTATTTTTCTCACTTATTACAGTGACTAGTGTAAAAAAAATACAAGAAATAACAAATGTTGGCTATGCTGTGGAGATAGGAAATCCTTGTGCACTATAGGTGGGAAAGTAAGTTGGTATACTCACTATGTATGTGGTATAGAGTTTAGAGAGGTGCCTACAAAATATTTCAAAAAAATAATTACCTTAATATCCAAAAGTCCCAACTATGAATATAAAACCATGGAAGATAAAGTTGCTAATGATTATCATGAAGAAATAGCTGTACTCTCATGTTCATTATAGCATTCCTTATAACAGACAACACTGACATGAATGGCTGGAGAAAATGTGATATTTTCTTGTTTATTTCTATCAACCAATCTTGGGACAGTTGAGTCACATCCAGAAGTGCCCATTGCTTACTCCTGGCTCTGTGCTCAGGGTTTCTTTCCTCTAGTGCTCAGAATTACTTAAGATAGGGATTCAATAATTATATATACATGTGTATATAGATGGCTGGTGCAATAGCACAGCGGTTGCGCTTTTGCCTTTCATGTGGCCGACCCGTGTTCGATTCTTCTACCCCTCTCGGAGAGCCCGGCAAGCTACCCAGAGTATCCCGTCCTCATGGCAGAGCCTGGCAAGCTACCCGTGCGTATTCGATATGCCAAAAACAGTAACAAGTCTCACAATGGAGACACTACTGGTGCCCAATTGAGCTTGAGCTTTAGGGATTAGTTTAATTATTTTTCACCTTTTTTTATAAGGGTCATTTATTGATGGTGCTTGGTGGACCATAATGGTACCAGTTGTACAAATTGGTACTAAGTTGTATAAGACAAGCAGCTTGTTCACTGTACTATATCTCAGATCCCCAATTATTTTGCATGTACATATTCAGTTTTTCCATCACTATTAGCTATCTTTTTATTGTAAGTATTCTTTGTTCTCAATGAGAGACGTTACTGGTGCCCGCTCGAACAAATCGATAAGCAATGGGATGACAGTGACAGTGACATGTGTATATATGTATGCAGCGGATAGGGTATTTGCCTTGCACACAGCCAAACCAGATTCAATTCTTCCACCCCTCTCAGAGAGTCTGGCAAGCTACTGAGAGTATCCTGCTCACACGCCAGAGCCTGGCAAGCTACCTGTGATGTATTCAGTATGCCAAAAACAGTAACAACAATTCTCACAATGGAGGCATTACTAGTGCCTCCTCAAGCAAATCGATGAGCAATGGGATGACAGTGATACAGTGATACAGTGATGTATTTACATATTTGGTTGAATAGGAGAGGTTGTGGGCTCTCCTGATGTTGCATGGTGGACCTTATGTGGTGCCAGGGATCAAACTGGGGTCATGTGTGTGGAAGAAAAACACCTTAAACCCTATACTATTTCCTTTATTTTTAAATAAATATATTGGCTCACTGTGAGATACGTTACAAACTTTCATAATTATGTTTCAGTCATACAATGCTCAAGCACCCATCCCTCCACCAGTGCACATTTTCCATGACCATTGTTCCTAGTGTCCCTCTCGCCTCCCCCAGCCCATCCAACTCCCGGCCTCTGTGACAGGTACAATTCTTCTTACTCTCACTCAAATTTTGAGCATTATGATTTGCAATACAGAAACTAAAAGACCTTCTTGATTGGTCCTTGGTCTACTTTCAGCACATATCTCCCATATACCAGGAAACTCCTCCAATCATCATTTATGTAGCGAATCCTTCTCTATCCCAACTACTTTCTTCCCCCAGCATGTGGGACCAGCTTCCAAACCACAGTGTGTTCCTCCTGGCCCTTATTTCTATTGTCCTTAGGAGTTAGTCTCATATTATGCTACTTCATATTCCACAAATAAGTGCAGTCATTCTATGTCTGTCCCTCTCTTTCTAATTTCACACAGCATGATATTCTCCATGTCGTCCACTTATATGCAAATTTCATGATTTCATCTCCTCTAACAGCTTCCATTGGGTAGATGTACCAGATTTTCATTAACTAGTCATCTGTTCTCAGGCACTCAGCTTTTTTTCAGATTCTGGCTATTGTGAACAGTGCTGCAATAAACATACAAGTGCAGATTGGCATTCCCACCAACAGTGAATGAGAGTCCCTTTCTCCCCACATCCACACCAGCATTGATTGTTCTTGTTCTTATTGATGTGTGCTAGTTTCTGTGGTGTAAGATGATACCTCATTGTTGTTTTGACTTGCATTTCCCTGATGATTAGCAAATGTAGGCATGTTTTTATGTGCCTTTTTGTCATTTGAATTTCTTTTTTGAGGAATTTACTGTTCATTTTTCTACCCATTTTTTGATGGAGATAGAGGTTTTTTTCTTGTAGAGTTCTACCAGTGTCTTGTATATCCTGCATATTAAGTACCTATCTGATGGGTATTGGGTAAATATTTTTTTCCATTCCATGGGCTCTTTCTGTATTTTAGTCACTGTTTCTTTTAGGTGCAGAAGCTTCCTTATTTAATGTAGTCCCATATGTTTGTATTTGTTTCCACTTGCTTGGTCAGTGGTGTTTCATCCTTGAACATGCCTTTAGCTTCAATATCATGGACGGTTCTGCCTACGTTTTCCTCCAGGTACCTTATGGATTCAGGTCTAATATTGAGGTCTTTGTCCCATTTTGATCTGACTTTTGTGCTTGGCATTATAGGTCTGAGTTCATTTGTTTGCAAGTCGCTGCCCAGTTTTCCCAGAACCAATTGCTGATGAGGCTTTCCTTGCTCTACTTCACATGTCTTGCTCTTTTATCAAAGATTAAGTTATTGTATACTGGAGTGGCTGTGTCAGAGGATTCAACTCTGTTCCATTCCCCTGCGGGTCTGTTTCTATTCCAATACCATGCTCTTTAGATTACTACTGCTTTGTAGTAGAGTTTGAGATTGAAGAAGATGATGCCACCCATCTTCTTTTTCCCAAGGATTCTTTGGTTATTTGTGAGGGTTTATTACTTCATATGAATTTCAGAAGTACTTAGTCTAATTCTTTGAAAAAATGCCATGGGTATCCTTATAAAGACTGCATTGACTCTGTATAGTTCTTTGGGGAGTATTAACATTTTGACAATGGTAATCCTCCCAATCCATGAGCAGGGGATGTGTCTCCATTTCCTAGTGTCCTGTTTTATTTCTTGGAGTAATGTTTTGTAGTTTTCTTTGTGTTTTCTTTCTTTAGTTTTCTTCACCTCTTTAGTGCCTGATTCCAAAGGCACTAAATTTTCTGAGGCACTATTGTGCACAGGATTGTTTTTTTTAAATATGTCTTTCTTCTTTTTCATTATTTGTATATAGTAAAGCCATGGACTTTGGGGTATTGATTTTATAGCCTGCCTCTGTTATACAAACCTACTATTTCTAGGAGGTTTCCTGTAGAGCCTTTAGGGTTCTCTAAGTGTAGTATCATGTAGTCTGTGAATAGTGATAGCTTGACTTCTTCCTTTCCTATCTGGATGATCTTGATATCCTTTTCTTGCCTAAGTGCTATGGAAAGTACTTCCAGTATTATATTGAATAGAAGTGGAGAGAGTGGGCAACCTTGTCTTGTACCCAACCTTAGAGGGAAGGCTCTTAGTTTTTCCCCATTAAGAATAAGCTTGCTGTAGGTTAGTGGTAGAAGGCTTTGTCTACATTGAGGAAAGTTCCTTCCACTCCCATTTTGCTGAGAGTTTTTTTATTCATAAATGGGTGCTGAATAATCCCTATACTATTTCTGACCCTCAATCTAGCTTTCTTTAAATCCCTTTCTGTCTTTACATCAGTGGAATGATATTAAACCAGAAACAAAGAAAATCCTGGATCTCACATAATAAAGATATAACCTGTATACCCTGAGAATATTAAAGTAAGTTATATGAGTCAGAAAGAGAAAGACAAATATTATATGACCTTATATATATGCAAAATCTTAAAAAATAAATGAATAGAAAAATAAAACTGTAGATTGGTAGCTTTATACAGTCCCCTATTCTTCATATACCAAAGGGTAAGTCCCCTACCCTTTACATATTGAAAGCGGCAAGATATTGCATAAAGGTTCCTAACTTTCATTTATTAACTAGATAAGAACAAGAGGTCTAGAATCCCTAAGGTACATTGAAGATAAGGTCGGCAAAACCCTCCACGACATTGAAGCCAAAGGTATCTTCAAAGCTGACACGCCACTGGCCAAGCTAGTGAAAACAAAGATAAATAAATGGGACTATCTCAAACTAAGAAGCTTCTGCAACTCAAAAGAAACAGTGACCAAAATACAAAGACAATCTACAGCATGGGAAAGGATATTTATGCAGTACCCATCCGATAAAGTGTTGATAACAAGGATATACAATGCACTGGTTGAACTCCACAAGAAGAAAACTGCAAACCCGATCAAAAAATGGGCTGATGAATTGAACAGAAACTTTTTCAAAGAAGAAATCCGAATGGCTGAGAGGCACATGAGAAAATGTTCAACATCACTAATCATCAGGGAGATGCAGATCAAAACAACAATGAGATATCATCTCACACCACAGAGACTGGCCCACATCCCAAAAAACAAAAGCAACCGGTGTTGGCGTGGATGTGGGGAGAAAGGGACTCTCCTTCACTGCTGGTGGGAATGCCGACTGGTTCAGCCCTTTTGGAAAACAGTATGGACGATTCTCAAAAAGTTAGAAATTGAGCTCCCATTTGACCCAGCAATACCACTCCTGGGGATATATCCCGGAGAGGCAAAAAGGTATAGTAGAGATGACATCTGCATTTCCATGTTCATTGCCGCTCTGTTCACAATAGCCACAATATGGAAAAAAAACAGAGTGCCCGAAAACAGATGATTGGCTAAAGAAACTCTGGTATATTTACACAATGGAATACTACGTAGCTGTCAGAAAACATGAAGTCATGAAATTTGCATATAAGTGGATCAACATGGAAAGTATCATGCTGAGTGAAATGAGTCAGAAAGAAAGAGACAGACATAGAAAGATCGCACTCATATGTGGAATATAAAGTAGCTGAAAGGTACAAGCTTACAATGTTGTGATTCCTGGCAGACATTTCACTAGACTTAGTTACTATAATACAGAAATCCAAAACTATGCTGCTGCTAGTGCGGCCTCCGGACCTCATATCTCTTCATTCTCAGCAATGGAAAACAAATTACCAAATGCTTTCTTTTCAGCAGATCGACTTTAGGGGGGAGACACTCCAAATCAATAATAGTGAAATTTTTTTATTGAAATATTGAATGTAATCAAAGTAAAGTGAAAGTAAAGTGAAATTTACCAGTTACACATGCGGGGTGGGGGGCTGGGGAGGTGGGGGGGAGGGGGGAGGTATATTATGATTCTTGGTGGTGGAATATGTGCACTGGTGAAGGGACGGGTGTTTGAGCATTGTATAACTGAGACTTAAACCTGAAAGCTTTGTAACTTTCCACATGGTGAACTAATAAAATAAAAAAAAAAGAACAAGAGGTCTAATGATAGCATAGTAGTAGTCAATAATTCAGTACTGTATGTTTAAAAGCTTCTTTACTCTCATTATCATCACAATAATATACAAACAAAATGGCGATTTCATAATTTTAAAATATTCTGAATTCTATAATATTTTATCAAAAATAATACTTTAAGAACAAAATATACATCGTTTTTCAAAGGAAACTAAGCTTTTCCCCTGAACAATCCTGACACTAATCAATAAACTATTTTCATATGCTGTAATATTATAGTCTTTAGTGTAATATCATTCCCATTCACTTATCTTCATTTCTCAAAAATTAATTTTGCTTGAAAGTAGATAACATAAGTTTGATACATAAAGACAAGTTTTAAGGGAAGATAATGGGTTGAATAAATTCTTATGTATTCTTACTTTCCATGTGCTGGTGGAAAACTCACAGTGGAGAGATACAGCAGCTGATTTCAGATAATTCTATCTCCCTTTGTATTCTTAAAGTATAGAGCTTTTTAACCACAAAGTTCATAGTTATATTAAATAACACAATATAGAAAAACTACCACTCAATTCTTTAAAATACCTTTTATTATTAAGCATGCCAGTTCTGCACATCAGCTATAAATGCATTAGACAGTGCAGCTGTTTTAGGCAGGAACAGAGTTTTCCAAACACAGAGGAGCAAGTCAAATTAAATAACCTCATCTTCTTTATTTTACAAATTATAGAAAAATTAAAAGTAATTCTTCTTGCCAAAGATTTCTTTGTCTCTCTGAATATAGGCATTCCAAATCCTGATTTGGTTTTCTGTGCTGACAATATGCTGTCATTTTGCAATTCATTGAAAAAGAAAAAGAAAGAAAATATGTTGCATTCCATAAAAAGGGATGTTATAAACACCTAATTACATAATAACTGCTTGTTGTTTCATACTCCCTATCATGGACTAATTAATACCATTATACCATTGATACCACCAGGCATATAATGTGAATCCAACTAATCATCTCGCTGTCTTTAGAAATTTAGCCAAAAATTTTCTACTATGTTTAAGATTCCAGAACTGCATGGCTTGGACCAGCTCAGAGTTAAAAAACAGTCCTTGTTGCTATGCCTGTGACATGCCACAGGAGAGGGCTTTGGCAGAGCCTAGAATCAGCAGGGGAAGTGTGGCTAAACAATTAGACAAAAACCTCTCTGTCATCTAGGATTCAGCTTGTCTATGACCCAGTACCACTCAAAGCCTTCCTTCACACAGAATCAAGCTCTTTTCTCTATAGTTTCTCTAAAACTTTTGGGAATGTAGTGGTTGTTCAACTGCTTAAATATCAATTAACATTCAAAGGTAATGGGTCCATTTTATGTCAATGAGTGGCAGAGTATATAGTATGATGTGAATGCTTAAGTATTCTTTTGCCACCCCCCACCCCCCACCCCAAACCTACAAAACATGGAACTTCTCATTCTGAGTAATCTACACATACACTGAAATCCTGACCAAGTTGTCTGAGGTTTCTCTAACTGAAAGAACATAAGATAAAGAACATATCTTAAGAACATGTAATAAGATGAAAAGCATAAGAAAAAGGGGACAGGTTCAAGAAGGAGAGTTATCACTTAAAACAAACCACTATTATTTGAACACCCATTTAAATAAAAAATATATTTACTGGTTAGTAGACCAATGGAACAGCGTGGAATATCCCTACACACAACCCCAAATATATGATCATCTAATCTTTGATAAGGGAGCAAGAGATGTGAAGTGGAGCAAGGAAAGTCTCTTCAACAAATGGTGCTGGCACAACTGGGCAACCACATGCAAAAAAATGGGCTTAGACCTTGACCTGACACCATACACAAAAGTCAGATCAAAATGGATTAAAGACCTCAACATTAGACCACAAACCATAAGGTACATTGAAGACAAGGTCGGCAAAACCCTCCACGATATTGAAGATAAAGGTATCTTCAAAGGTGACACGGAACTAAGCAATCTAGTAAAAACAGAGATCAACAAATGGGACTACATTAAACTAAAAAGCTTCTGCACCGCAAAAGATACAGTGACCAGAATACAAAGACTATCCACAGAATGGGAAAGGATATTTACACAATACCCATCAGATAAGGGGTTGATATCAATGGTATATAAAGCACTGGTTGAACTCTACAAGAAGAAAACATCCAACCCCATTAAAAAATGGGGCGAAGAAATGAACAGAAACTTTACCAAGGAAGAAATACAAATGGCCAAAAGGCACATGAAAAAGTGCTCTACATCACTAATCATCAGAGAGATGCAGATCAAAACAACCACGAGATACCACCTCACACCACAGAGACTAGCACACAGCCAAAAGAACAAAAGCAACCGCTGTTGGAGAGGATGTGGGGAGAAAGGGACCCTTCTACACTGCTGGTGGGAATGCCGACTGGTTCAGCCCTTCTGGAAAACAATATGGACGATTCTCAAAAAACTAGAGGTTGAGATCCCATTTGACCCAACAATACCACTGCTGGGAATATATCCCAGAGATGCAAAAAAGTATAACTGAAACAACATCTGCACATGTATGTTCATTGCAGCACTGTTTACAATAGCCAGAATCTGGAAAAAACCCGAATGCCCTAGAACGGATGACTGGTTGAGGAAATTTTGGTACATCTATACAATGGAATACTATGCAGCTGTTAGAAAAAAGGAGGTCATTTTGTATTCAAGTGGATTGGCATGAAAAGTTTCATGCTAAGTGAAATGACTCAGAAAGAGAGAGACAGACATAGAGAGATTGCACTCATCTATGGCATATAGAATAACAGAGTGGGAGACTAACACCCAAGAATTGTAGAAATAAGTACCAGGAGGTTGACTCCATGGCTTGGAGACTGACCTCACATTCTGGGGAAAGGGCAACTCAGAGAAGGGATCACCAACTATAATGTAGTTGAAGGCCATGCCGGAGAAGGGAGTTTCGGGCTGAATGAGGGCTAGAGACTGAGCACAGTGGCCACTCAACACCTTTATTGCAAACCTCAACAGCTAATTAGAGAGAGAGAACAGAAGGGAATGCCCTGCCACAGTGGCAGGGTGGGGTGGGGGGAGATGGGTTTCGGGAGGGTGGGAGGGATGCTGGGTTTACTGGTGGTGGAGAATGGGCACTGGTGAAGGGATGGGGTCCCGAACTTTGTATGAGGGAAGCATAAGCACAACAGTGTATAAATCTGTAACTGTACCCTCACGGTGATTCAATAATTAAAAATAAATAAATTAAAGTATATATATATATATTTACTGGTTACAATGAATGACCAAGAAATATCTTTTTTTTTCTTTTTTTTTTTCAGAAAAGCAAGATGCTTTTTAATTAATACACTTGCTCAACTAAGGAGGCTGATAAAATTTAAAACTATAATTATAATCCATGGATCTTTGAGCATTTTCCCAGAACAGCTCTGCCTTTTGTATACATGTTCAAAAATCAAATACAGTCTGCCTTTCTTCCCTTTGGGGAAATACATTTCAAGATTTAAACTGCTGAGTCATATGGAATAATGAAATACTTAACTTCATTGCCCTGGAAACTTCTTGTATTAAAGTCATTGTAAAAAAATAGAAAAAGATTTTGTAAATATTTATTATCTGAATCTAATAAAATTGACAGAACCTATAAAATTATCTTTTAGTTTGTTACCAGTTATTACTTGATCCAATGGATAAACTTAATTCTTCACTATTCAGAGTAATATTTTAGGTGTTAAGAATACAGTGGATGCAACATATTTCTCATGGATAGGGAAAGACAGTCAAGTGTATACGAAACAATAAAAAGGATTCACAGCAATAAATAATTCACATAAAGTGATGTGGGGGCTGAGCGATGAGAGCAACGTTGTTCTCGGACATTGGATTCAAGAAAGGACCATAAGTATTATCTGCAAAGACTGAATTTAGAAGTAATACTTGAGTTTTGTCTGAAATAATGAGTATTACATGAAATAGAGAGAGATGCTTAGACAGTTACCTGGGGCAAAGACCCAGCAATACAACAGACTGAAGGATGGCAGGTTGGCTGCTACAGATTGCACGGCGTTCTTTCTTACCTGAGGTTTCTATCAGGCATTGTCTACAGAAATGTCTTAACAACATAAACTCAGGAAACCTTTCTAATTTTTTAAATGTTATTTTATTTATTTATATATATTTATTTTGGTTCACATCCACTGGTACTCAGGGCTTACTCCTAAGGATCACTTCTGGCTGGGTTCAGGAGACCAGATGGAGTGCTGGGGATTGAATCTAGGTCACCTGCTTCAAGGCAAAAACCCTATCACTGTTCTATCTATTCTGTTCTATCTCTCAGCATTGAAATTTAAAGAATAAACTGGGTCTTTGGAATAGGAAATATTTTATGACAAACACATGTCCATGTTCATAAGTACTTTACAGATCTAAACTCACAGTATCTTAAATATTTATTTTTAATTTAAGAATCAAGTCCAAACATAAATAACAAAGAATAAGTGGTAGTATTTTATTTTATTTTTAGGTTTAAGTTGCACAAAAAAATTGTAAACAGAATATATAAAACAAATATGATGTATAAGAATATAGAATATTGGGGCTGGAGCAATAGCACAATTGGTAGGGCATTTGCCCTGCATGCGGCAAACCTGGTTCAATTCCCAGCATCCCATATGGTTCCCCAAGCACTGCCAGGAGTAATTCCTGAATGCATGAGCCAGGAGTAACCCCTGTGCATCACCGGGTGTGAGCCAAAAAGAAAAAAAAAGAATATAGAATATAGAAAGAATATAGAAAACTATCTAGAAAAAAAAAAGTGATTTTCTATTCTACTTATGTATCTGGGGGGTTGGAGTGATAGCACAGCGGTTGGGCATTCACCTTTCATGCGGCCGACACAAGTTCGATTCTTCTGCCCCTCTCGGAGAGCCTGGCAAGCTACCAAGAGTATCGAGCCCGAGAGGCAGAGCCTGGCAAGCTACCCGTGCATATTGGATATGCCAAAAACAGTAACAATAAGTCTCTCAATGAGAGACGTTACTGGTGCCCGCTCGAACAAATCAATGAGCAACGGGATGACAGTGACAGTGACAGTGACTTATGTACTGAATGTTCTTCTGAGAGGCAATGCCCATACCAATATTCTAAATCTCAAGCCAGAATATCCCTAATCACTTCTCAAAAATATAAAAATATAAAAGGAAAAGTCATGGTGAGCTTCCTTCCAAAAGAGCAAATTGAAGTGAACTATAAGAAATTGTCAATGAAAATTACTTAGTAAATACAAATAGTATAAATCTCAAATACATGAAAAATTTCAATTTTTCTTCTCTTCTGAATCTAAAGATTGTAAAAAGAAAATGTCTAGGTAATGTGTCAAGCTTCCTTAAGGCTTACATCACTGTAATTCATTGAATCAAGGAAAGAGAACTGGACAGTTATGGAACAAATAATCCTATAGATAAAATTGCATGGAGTCACAGAGAGGAACACAAAAGTGTTGGTTTCATTTTCCAGAAACCTAAAACTGCAATAGTTTGTTCTCCATTACCTGGCATCCGAGTTATATAACACTCTGAATGAGAGGAAATTTTCAGAAAGTACATAAAAACAATTTTAATGGCAGTGCAAGACATGTCAAATGGTGACAGGCAAGACACCATTTTCCTTTAATGACCCTATACTAATTTGTAGTCTTAGGATTTTATTGAGATGCTGATTTGTTATATCTGTTTTTTAGGTTATTTCCTCCTGATGATATTCATTATTGATTGGTGTCCTCTTTTCTGAGCTGGATTCTATCCATCTTGATCATTCATGTTTCGATTTATCAGGACCACAACACAGCAGTTCTTCAAATTATAACAATAAAATTTTAATTTGCTCCATTTGTCAAGCAATCTATATCCAGAAAGTGTTGTAACTTGCAAAACTGTAGCACCATGCAGTTAAATAACTATATAATAAGAATTCTTCAAACAATCATAATTCCCATCTATAGTATAATTTTACTTTTGCTAGTTTCTTTCACGTTGCAATGAGAGAATAAGGAGAAACAGGTAGAAGATGGATCCCAATGAAAGAACAGGTAAGTATTAGTCAGAAAACTGGTTCTTTCCAAAGCACTCCAAAAATATATAAAACATTAAACTGAAAATAAAACCCCAAAATCATTCCTATTCAAATTGGTGGCTAAATAACGTAGCTGAAAGTGCTTCACTTACAACCAAAGACTAATCTGATTGTCGACAGAGTTCTTTCAAGAAGAATGACATAGAATATATCTTAATTGTAGCCATATTTATTTTCAAAGAATAGAACACCAGAGAAACAACTAACCAAGGTAATTTCTTTCTTTCTTTCTTTCTTTCTTTCTTTCTTTCTTTCTTTCTTTCTTTCTTTCTTTCTTTCTTTCTTTCTTTCTTTCTTTCTTTCTTTCTTTCTTTCTTTCTTTCTTTCTTTCTTTCTTTCTTTCTTTCTTTCTTTCTTTCTTTCTTTCTTTCTTTCTTTCTTTCTTTCTTTCTTTCTTTGCTTTTTGGGTGACACCCGGCGATGCACAGGGGTTACTCCTGGCTCTGCACTCAGGAATCACCCTTGGCGGTGCTCAGGGGACGATATGGGATGCTGGGATTCAAACCTGGGTCGGCTGCGTGCAAGGCAAACACCCTACCTGCTGTGCTATTCCTCCAGCCCCAAAGTAGTTTCTATGTCTGAATCATATCACTTAAAATTATGGGCACTGTTTACAAAGTGTTAACATCAATTTCACTAGGTTTGCTTTTTCCTCATATCTAAAATAGACTGGAAAATTTATTAAGTGACACTTTACATAGATAGTCATTTATAGATGTCAGTTTAAATGCCAGATATACAAATTTTAGAAGTAGAAACATGATTCAATTCCTTTTGTTCTGCAGTGGAAGAAATTTCAATATATTGAGTGTAAGAAATTTTCCTGAGATCATAGAACCTGAATGATATAAAACCATACCAACAGGCCAGCAATGATGGCTATAGTTTGTTCTCTGTTGCACATTTTTCTACCATATCAGTCAAAATCTAGCAGGAACTGACAAAACTAGCAGCAATAATAACTGAAAGGAGTCTAATGGGGACAAAAAGAGGCTGTAGTCATGAAGCACAAAGATGAGGAAAACCTAGGAGAGTCAACCAGGATCAACAGTAGAGGTAGCTTGAGCTTTCTACCTTTGCCTCATGAAGGAGTCAAAATAGGAGAGAGGTTCAGTACTGTCAGCACTGTCAGCACTGTCCTCCCGTTGTTCATGGATTTGCTCGAGCGGACACCAGTAACGTCTCACTGTGAGACTTGTTGCTGTTTTTGACATATCGAATATGCCACGGGTAGCTTGCCAAGCTTTGATGTGGGGGTGGGATACTCTTGGTAGCTTTCTGGGCTCTCCGAGAGGGACGGAGGAATTGAACCCGGGTTGGTCTCATGCAAGGTAAATGCCCTACTCGCTGTGCCACAGAAAGTCCTGCAGGCACTATGGCTTTGATATTCATCATCTCAGTACTGTGACTCCCTAGATGGAAGAAAACACAGTAAGAATATTTTGTGTAGAGGACGGCTTTAATTAATAAGCAGGACATATTTATTAATATTGCGGTAAGGCACAATTATTCTCAGAATGTGAACTTTAAAGGCTGTTATTAGCACCCTGTTGAGTCCCAAAGATATGAACTTCTGGATATCAAATAAAATTGCTTAGAGACCTCAAATTTATCAACCTTGCTAGTCAACTATTATCCTCACTTAAAATTGTTTATGGCTAAGAACTTAGACCATAAAGAAAGTATTATTAAGAAATTTTTTTTAAATGTGTCTTCTTTCTTTTGAATATCAATGATGTGAAGGGAGAAGAAAGGGAAGTTTCCTGAGACACAAAGCGTTCTCTGGTTTAGCATATAACCATGCAGGTGATACCAGTGACTTTAATCTTTTGCTCTCCCAAGATGAGATACAAGGAATTTACTCAGCTATTGACAGAAAAGATGATATAAAGGCATTCTGACTTGAGACTAGACCTTATTAATAATACATTTATTAGAAGAAGCCCATTATCAAGAGACCTGTATCCTAGATAAAATCAAGAACTTGTAACAGAAGGCAGTGAATGCTATTTCTTTTTTATAAGATATGTACTTTAAAAGGCCAAACACATCAGAATAGATTATCCATCTTGAATATAAAAACCTATCTGAATTATGCAAAAGATTTTATGTTATCTGATGAAACTATTTCTAAAATACATGAGCATTTGAAACAGATCTTTTCTACTCTAAATGAAGACAAAAGTCAACTATTTGCTAGCAAAACAAAATTGAGCACCGTATCTGTGAATGTACGTTTTTAATTTTTTCAGATGAAAATAGTTTTGAAAATAGTAAAGGGATTTAATATAATGTCTTAATGCTCTCTTCCTAGACAACTTGGAAGAAAATCTCCCATATGTTAGAACCCCTAAGTTTTTTATACATATCCAAATGAAGCCTAATTTAAATAAGAAAATAAGCAAGATGATTGAAAATTCTCATCATCATCATCATCACATCATCATCATCATCATTATCATCATCATCCCATTGATCGTCAAATTTCTCTAGTGGTCTCATTAACGTGTCCATTTGTCTCAGCCCTGAGATTTTATTTTTTTAATTTTTTTTAAATTTTATTGAATCACCATGACAAAAGTTACAAAGCTTTCAGGTTTAAGTCTCAGTCATATAATGATCAAACCCCCATCCCTTCACCAATGCACCTGTTCCCCCACCAAGAACCCCAATATACCCCCCTTCCAACCCCCTGCACCTGAGTGGCCAATGATCTTCACTTTATTCTCTCTATACTTTGAATGCATTCAATATTTCAACAAAGAACTATTATTATTTGGAATTTTCCCCCAACGATCAAAGCTGCTGAAAAGGCATCATTTGATAGTTTGTTTTTCATTGCTGAGAATGAAGATTATAGGAGCTTGGTTTTGGATTTCTGTTGTTTTAGCTCAGTTTATAGTCTAGATGCATTTCTATGTCTCTGGGTGCCAAAATGGGTTAGTAGACCTCTCAGATCATAGTCTTTAAGGAGCAAAGGGGCCGTGTTGTGCACGGCTGCTCTGGATCTCATCTGGGCAAGGGCGTGCCGGTAACACCCCCATCCCATGATCTCTTGCACGCCACGTCACTACAAGCTAGTACCTCTGGGTTGTAAGTCCTAGAAAATGGCGGACACCACGTGGGCACAGCTGCTGCTGCTGTTGCTATCTTCCTTGTAGAAAGAAAGCGTTGGGAGAGAAAATCCTCCCCCCTCCCATGGCAGCCCTGAGATTTTAGAAGCCTCTCTTTACTAATCCTTCCCAAGGATGCCTCATTGGAGGCTCTTTCAGGGTCAGGGAATGAAACCCAGCATTGTTACTGGTTTTAGCATATGAATAAACCATGGGGAACTTTCAAGGCTCACCCATGTGGGCAGGAAACTCTCAATAGCTAGCCAGGTTCACCAAGAGGGAAGCTTGGTTTTAAGTCTCTGGGTGTGGGCCATTGGTGGGATGACACGGAGCCGGGGACAGTCCCTGGGTGTGACCGCCTAGCTACTGGAAAATGGGAAATCTGGGTAGAAGAGGCCCAGTCATAATCCAAGCAGGCTTGGAGGTCTCAGCTCTGGGTCCCACATAACTAGGCTCTTCTGCCGGTACCTTCATAAAATTTTATAAACAAAAAATAATTTAGCCATGTACTACGATTTTAGTGATGAATAATTCTCACTTCTTTTGTTTTTCATGAGTCAAGTAATTTCTCCAAATTTTGATTTTTACTAAAAGTTTTTCTGAAAATTCTCTGATACATTAGCATGTTTTCTCTTAAAGGTATTACAGGCATTCTTATTATAACATATAGACCATATGAAAGCATGATTCAGGCACCTTGATCTAAACTATCTCTAAAAAATTACTGTTGCTACACTTTCTGTTCAATCTTGATACTATTCTCATATAACTGTTTTCATTTGCTCAACACCAAGAAAACACCAAGAAAAACCAAGGCAGAAAATATTCTTCTGGATTATTATTGTCAAAAAATAGGCTTAGGAAAGCTAAAGTAGCTTACTTGAAATCACATGAATGAGTAGTTATGGACCTCTGACTCAGAATCGGACTCAGAAAAGAAGACATATTATTGAATGCTTTAAACTCACAATATTAAGTCTTTTTTCGTAAAAGGTAGAATACACTTGTAGAATAATGGATAAAAAGAGTGCCAACATCTACTTGTACTTATTTTCTAAGAGGCTCTTTTATATGAACTTTAAAATCTAACTTTATTAATAGGTCTGTGGAGTGCAACTATTAGTACAGTCACATTACAGGTGAGGAAGCTGAATACTTGATTAACTCATTCAGATTAGAGATACAAATTTGATTTCAGAGTCCCATGTTCCTTAATATTACTACTGCACCTAGAAATTCAAAACCTGTGTATAATGTTCTCATTATATTAAATGGCTTAACTTGACTGAACAGAAAGAAAAATGAACATCAATCTAGGCAAATACTTATACATGCATAGAAGAGCACACTCACATAGATATAAAACACATAGCTGATCTGGACACATCTGTATAGACATGTGCACTCTACATGTATATACTACAAATACTACATATATGTGCATCTTATGCTAAAGGACTTACTGTGATTGATAATTTCATCATGTGGGGCAGTTGCTCCCTTGACTATTAAAACAATAAGCAAACAAAAAGCAGGTGGGACCTGCTAAATCTGTTCTTCAATGGGGCCTTTAAATTGAACTTTGAAAATCTTCCTTAATATATCTTTGAATTAAAAAGAATTGATAAGACTTTTCAGAAAGAAGAGAAAACAGACTGGAGGGAGGAAGACATCCCTTCTGTGACTCAGGAGGCATGCTTCTTCTGTGCAGTACTTTACCATCATCTGCCAAAGATGTGTGTGCAAATATCAGTCTTGCAAATAGACAATGTTTGCACTACATTGAGCCTAACTTGCCATCTGGTTATCAGATGTTTGGAGTCCAAATTGTACAGTTTCCCATGCGCTTCTTCTAATGACAAATGGAGTGATGGGACTCTGATAACAAGTATCCAGGCACTGAATGGATAATACATCCTCATGCAGAGTAACAGACACAGTGCACACAAAAGAAATGATTTATTTTATATAAGCTTAAAGAAAACGTAGCAGTATTTTCTATGGTTTATGTTACATACGTTTTTTAAAAATTTTATAGGGGTCGCACCTTTTAGTGCTTGGGGACAGAGGCCAGGCTTGTCCTGGTACAGGCAAGCATTGCTCAGGCTAATGGAGATGGAGACATGAGGTCTATACACAATTTCTGACTCAGCTATATTCAAGGGGTACTGAGCCACACACAGATGTGATCTGTGAACCATGTAGTGTCAGAAATCAAATTCAGACCTAGCATATGTTTGCACCTTAGCTTGTGCCTGATTATTTGAGCTATCACCTAAGTTCTCATCCCTTTTAGTATTAGAATATGATGTATTTTTTATCAAAATTCAGAGACTCCAAGGATGTTCTATTCACTTGTATTTCAGTATTAGATCTAGCAGAATACATTAACAAAGTGCAATCACGTTTTTAGAGTCTAATTACATGCATTATTTTTAATATGCAAGTGAAAAAGCATGACTTCAACATAAAGTGAATGATGTGACGGACGACTAGGATTGCTTGCATCCGTTGCTTCAGGTAAACCATCTGTTTCTCACTATTAAAGAGAAAATGGATAGTATTTTCAATTTTAAACTAATGGTTGCAACATTCAAGGATTAAAGTGAAAAAGTAGTATTTTATACAAAGTGCTTCACAAAATTTTGAGTTCAATAAAATAATTATATTAAAAATACACATAAATTCTTCTTTATGACATATTGTAATGAAATGCTTATTCACATTTACCTGCCCAAGAAAATCTAAAATTTTCAAGATAAATAATAGAAATAATAAAAATCTCTTATAACCTAATCTCTTCTGCTCTCAATTTTAAACACTTTAGTTGTAGCACTGTAGCACTATCATCCTGTTGTTCATCGATATTCTCAAGCGGGCACCAGTAACATCTTCATTGTGAGACTTGTTGTTACTGTTTTTGGCATATAGAATATGCCACAGGTAGCTTGCCAGGCTCTGCCGTGGGAGTGGGATACTCTCAGTAGCTTGCCAGGTTCTCTGAGAGGGATGGAGGAATCAAACCTGAATCTACTGTGTGCATGGGAAACACCGCACCCGCTGTGCTATCACTCCAGTCTTTAGTTATTAAAATCTTTATTACTTATAATTGGTTAGGCATTAATTATTTTTTCATGTGATGAAAGTATTTCTTAACAAAGGGCACTATAACTTATTGGAAATTTGGTTTTTACTCTTGAGGGCATTAGGACACCATCAGTTAAAAAGAAGAATACCATCCTTTTATGATGTGATTCTGTTTCACGTTGATAAGTAGTACAATTTCATTAAACTTTTAAAACATAATAGAAATGAATGATATTTTAGGAATTTTTGAAGTTGTGAGGTTACTAAGATAATTATGATCCTTTTAGAAGAGCAAGAACTTCTTCAGGCTCTCATGGCTGCCTTCAAGACTGTGCACATAGGTTTTTGTTTGTAAACCCAACAATACTTGATACCTGGGACCTGTACAAACCCTTGACCCTAACCCTGGTCCTGATCCTGGTGCTGACCCTGACCCATACTAACTCTGGCCTTTGATGATGCCAGAAACGGTCAATTTTCCTGAATTTGGAGATCTCCTTAATGTTTGACTTTTATTTGGACATATGAATTCAAAAAAGGCTAACACCTAGACATTCTACAAACCTAACCCTAAACCTAGCCCTGGGATGATCCTATCATTATCCTATCATTATACTGGTGCCTGACCTAAGAGTACAGATATACACACCAAGGAGCCAAGATTTGACAATTTCCGAATACTTCACTTGCCTTTATGAGTTTGAACACAGCAACGCTTCACACCCTAACCCTACACAATCCTAGCCCTAATACTATTAACCCAACTCTTATGAAGCCTGACCTTTACTGATGTAAAAAACGACCAATGTTTCTATATGTGACTATTTTATTATATATAACTTTTATTTTTATCTATGAACACAGAAAAATCAATTAGGACCTCCACAAACTTAACCCTAACTCTAGCCCTGGGCTAATCCTAACTGTACTCCTATCATGATTCTAACTCTGACCCAGCCATAAGCATAAACCTACCAATTAGCCCAAATTTAACCATTGCCTAATACTTCACTCCCTTTTTTAACTTTTCACACAGCATCCTTAACACCTAAACCTTACACAATATCAAAACACAAACCTTGCCCTAATTCTAATGTCATCCCTTATTTTTATTGATGTCAAAAAATGACAATTATCCTAAATTTAAAGACAGACTAAATTTTCATTTACTTAATTCATACTTAAATTTCCCTACAGTTAATTTTCATTTTCAAGTACGAACATGAAAGAAGACAACATCTAAACCCTCCCAACTGAAACCTAACCCCAGTCCTCATGTTGATCCTGATGCTAAACCTATCATTTTACTAACTTACCAATGTGTCAGCACGAACCCACCACTGTCTAAATTTAACAATCACCCAATACTTCATTTACCTCTTTAACTTTGAATGAAGCAATACTTAACATCTTTCCTATGCATAAACCTAAACCTAGCCCTAGCCCTAATCCTAACCCTAACCCGTACTAAGCCTGACCTTTATTTAAATTTATCACTAAATTTAAATATCTCTCTACTTTAAACTAAATTTAAATTTAAATACCTAAATTTAAATATCTCCCTATTTTAAACTTTCATATTTAATTATGAACACAGAAAAAGTCAGCTCCTAATCCTTTCACAAACTTAACCTTAAAACTAGACTTGAGGCTAATCTAAACTAATATGGTCCTTATGTGAACCCTTATGTAAGTATGGTATAAATCTATCAATTAGCCCAAATTTAACAAGTGATTAAAAAATTATGAACATAGATACATACAAAGGATCCTAGTGCCCACATATTCTTGTTACTTTTATTCCTATTGTCCTATAGGAAAATCTTATGTAGCAGAACCATTTTGATGAATCATTCATTGTGCCAGGAATAGGGTTGAAAGGAAGAAAGAAAAGAGTTAACAGAAATGAATAGATCAGTCAGGAAGAAAGTGGAAGTGGCCAAAGTGATAGTATTGTGTGTCGTGTCACTTGCCTTGCATGAAGAGCTCAATTCCCAGCACCATGTGAAGCCACATGAGCCCTACAATGACTGATCCCTGAGCAGAGAGCCAGGAGTAATTCCTGAGCACTGCCCACTGTGGTCCAAAAATGGAAACAAAAGAGAAAAAATGCAATATGAAATCATGACTCAGTTTCAGTAAACTCACATTGAAAAATCTAAGAAAAAATGAAATAAGGCCAAGGTTTGTGTTATTTTTTCTAGATAAAAAATTAAATTAGTATAAGAAAATAGGGACCCTCTGCGCCTAAAGACTTTAATTCCAGCGCAGCTTCTAACACATTTTGGCATCCAGCGCAGCTTCTTACAGCAATAATGCACTGGGACTGTGAACTGGGCTACAACTCCGCACTGCCCAGGGATGGATCTTTCCTCTCCACCCTGTCTTTCTACATGGAAAATGGTGGCAGCAGCAACATCCACGTGGTGGGAGCCACCTTCTAAGACTCCTAACCCAGAGGTATACGGTTTTTACACTTTGGGGCTCCTAGGGAATCATGGAAAGTGGGTGTAACCGGCACGCCCTCGGCCCAAATAAATCCAGAGCTGCTGAGAGCGAAACGGACCCTTTGTGCCTAAAGACTTTGATTCCAGTGCAGCTTCTTACAGCAATGCACTGGAACTGTGAGATGGGCTATGCAATTTCTGGCAGAATTTTCCCTGGACTTTATACAGAAATCCAAAAGACTTAACATCTCTTAATTGTCAGAAATGTGAAACTGTTCTTTTTTAGCAGGTCTGACTTGGAGGGGGAAACTTCAAATAATAACAGTGAGTTTTTTGTTGAAATATTGAAGGTAATCAAAGTAGCAGCCATTTCTCAAGACTGTGAACTAAGCAACAGCCCCACACCGGCAGAGAAGAGAGAATATCCCTCTTTCCCGGTTGTTTCACATTTTCAGGGAGAAACGTGGCGTAGCGCCCACCATACTATGAGGTGCGGGAAGGGGGATGAGGGGAAAAAAAGAAAAGAAAAAGGAAAAAAAAAAGAGTTATGTACTTGGAGCAGTGGGACTACATATCTCTTCATTTCCAGCAATGGAAAACTAATTATCAAATGCTTCCTTGGTAGTAGAGCTGTCTTTCTTGGGGGGAAACTCCAACAACAATAGTGAGTTTTGTGTTGAAATATGGAATGTAATCAAGGTAAAGAGAAAATGAAGTGAAATTCATCAGTTATGCAGTTGGGGGTGGGAGGGGCGGGGGCGGGAGGTATACTGGGGTTTTTGGTGGTGGAATATGGGCACTGGTGAAGGGATGGGTGTTTGAATATTGTATAACTGAGACATAAGCCTGAGAACTTTGTAACTTTCCACATGGTGATTCAATAAAAATAAATAAATAAATAAATAAAATTTTAAAAAAGAAAATAAGGAAACAATATCTCAATGAAAAAAAAGTGAAAGATAATCAACTGGAATTGGTAAAAAAATAACACGTTATTTCCTATATGTGGGGATAACATATTTTCAGTTACCGAAGTATTAATCACAAATATTTCACTTAAGATACTCCCTGATTCATATGAAGGTAAAAAAAAGTTTGTTTTTAACCTCTTTAAAATGTTACTTTCATCCTGGAGTATTATCATGTCAAACAATCAAATTATGGTCTCTTAGTAATAAGCAAAATATAAAACATTTAAGAAATTGGATTTTTCACTATTAGCTAGAATTTTGTGCAGATACAATTGCTTTTAATTTGTCAGAAAACAAAGATGTAGTTTATGGAGTCAAGAATGCCTGTGACAAATACTGTGCTCAAGAGAATCTTTGTACTCTGGACTCAATTAGAGTCTGAAATTAGCTAGATCGTTTCATTGCCTCTTGACCTCAATATGCAATGGAAAGGACTAGACTACATAATTACCAATTCAGGAACCTAGAAAATATGATAAATAGGTTTCAAGAAAAAAATAGCCAAGGAGACAGAGTCCTCTGGATATATTAATCACTTGAAAGCTGCAATTATGATTTAGTTACTACCAGTGTTATTGAATCTGATTATAAACTCTCCAAGCCAGTATATTTATTTTAGAGGAAGAGAACAGTGGAGAAGCTAAGGGGTGTCATAATGGAAAAATATCAGCATTATTGAATTTGATTGCAAACTGTCCAAGCCAGTAAATTTATTTTGGAGGAAGAGAGAAACAAAGACACTAAAGGATGTCAGAAAGGGGAAAAAAGGTAAACTAAGCTGGTTTAGAAGCTTCTAAGAGTACTGTAAAAGAAAATGTTATAATATGAGGGTTAGAAAAGCACAAGTACAAAAGTCAGAAGTAAGGAAAAATAGAACTAACATTTGTACCGGGTCTATGTGTCTCAAATAATCCACCTTAGAGGTACCCAGCTGATAATTCTTCTCAAAATATTTGAATTCTGCTAATAACAATATGCAAAAAAATCCTATCTCCCTGACATTGTGTAAAGTTCTATCCCTGAACTGAAAATAATAATGCCTGCAATTCATTCAGAATTAACTGTTTGTCCAGATCTTTCCAATTTTAACAATGCTGGTCTAGGGAAGAATGTCATGCTCATTTCAAAAATGAGGCTTAGAGAGGTAAAATGACTTGCATCATTTTCTACAGCTGGTTAGAGAAAATGGTGAAATTGATATAAATTCCATCAGAATCCCAGAGCCTTTCTTCCACGCCATGTCACTCTGTGTTTCCTCCACAAGTTTTTCCTAACAAGTCTTTGAGTCAGTAGGTAGAAATTCTGTTTTTGCTGAAGAAATGGGTTCGGAGGTAGTACCACTCTCGTATAATTGGTATTCCCCATGTATACAGATATGTCATCTAACCCTAACCCTCAACCATCGGAGATTGGAATCCAGGTCCATCTGAATGGTAGGTTCTTGTCTTTAACTTGTGAATAGGGTAATCAAAGAGAACGAAAATGTGTGGTCCTTGGGGCAACAATCTGGAGTGTGAAATTTTTCCTCAGAACTGTGGGATCAAATACTTTGAAGACTTGAACCACGCTGAAAACACCCTGAAATTTTTGAAGTGAAAACAGCTCTATGCTTAGTTGCTGAGTATAGTGATATTTGGCTGAAAACCTCACCTATTAGGAAGTGCTATATTATAATGTGCAGAAAAGCAAAGGAATTCCATTAGAAAAGGCAGAAAGGTATAAGAAGCGCAGCATAAAGCAGTGTGGGTTGAAACCACTCTAACTTATTCATAGTAGTGGCTTTAATAAAGTTTGTTGTATAATCCACTGCTGTGGGTCTGTTCTCATGTGATCAAGAATCAACTGAGCATTTGTTAGCAGAAATTTAGTGCCACCTCATCCTAGTATCTGATTCAGTAAGACTGGGGCAATGGCTAATAATCTGAATTTACAAACACTCAAGCTGATTCTGGTGTGAACTGGCCATGGGCTTCAATTCAAGAGGACTAAATTCATGGGTAAGGAAAACATGGGGTGATGGTGCCAATATCTCATTTAAATAGACTCTAAGGAATTCAAGATTCTTTGGCTAATTCCCAAATATGAGACTTTAAACATGAGCAAGTAAAGAAGCTCTCAATTCAAGAAGATTAATCTCAATACAATTCTTAAAATATGTGCAATTTGGTATGTTTCTTTTTTATATTCACTCTATCACTGTATCACTGTCATCCCCTTGTTCGTCGATTTACTTGAGCGGGCACCAGTAACATCTCTATTATACTGAGCCCTGAGAATTTAGCAACCTCTCCTTACTCGTCTTTCCCAAGGATTGGAGGTTTTTTCAGGGTCAGGGGAATGAGACCTATCATTACTGGTTTTGGCATATCGAATACACCACAGGTAGCTTGCCAGACTTTGCTGTGCGGATGGGATATGCTTGGTAGCTTATTGGACTCTCCAAGAGGTATGTATATATCTTTTACTGTATTTGGGATATGAATATGCCATGGGGAGCTTGCAAAGCTCTCCCATGCGGGCAATAGACTCTTACACTTGTAAGGTTCTCCAAGAGGGAGAAAAAGACTATTAGATGTTGTGCTAATAGCTCCTCTGGGAGCTTCGTCTTATAGTCTCTGGATGTTGGCTGTTGGTGGGGTTACATGGCGCCTGGGGCAATTTGTGGGTGTGGCTGCCAAGCTACTGGAAAATGGGGGGTCTGGGAGGAGAAGGCTCAGTCCCAATCCAAACAGGCTTGGAGATCTCAGCCCTGGGTCCTGCATACCTGGGTTCCTCTGCCAGTCCCTTTTTTACATTAACTGGGTAAAATTCATATTGAGGGGTGAACTTGAAGATAAACTGTCTAGAATGTTAGTCTACTGCAGTTATTCTATTTGACTATTGCTCTATTTATAGGCTAACAAAAAAAGTGATAGTATTACATTTAGATGTGATCATGATTTCTAGAGCATAAATATTAAGGAAATGAAACATAGGTAGTCGAAGGCACAGAAAGGAAACTATAGTATGGAAAAGGGAAAAACGGGGGATTTAAAATATATCTCATTATAGGTATTAGGTATGGAAACAATGGAAATCAAAAAGACTTTTGGAGCAAGTTATATTGATAAGTGCTTTGGAATTCAATTATGAATCCAACTCAGATGAATCAGCAACCAAATTTGTAAGCTCATGTAACTTAAAACAACAGCAATAATTTTCAAGTGATGACTGTTAGAGCTCAACGTCACTACTAATATTTTTTTCTCTCTCTCCCTCATTTTCACTGTTTTATGACTTTCATATTTGCTTGTACGGGTTTTCTTTGTGAGGAACTTCAGGAAGGCTGCCAGTAGCTCTTAGGCCTATTAAGTATCCTTAGTCACATCACATTCTGAGACAGGAAGAAGGAAAAATGAGAGGGAGAGAGAGGGAAGAGGAAGAAAGTGGGAGACGGAGAAGGAGAGAAAGGGAGGGAGGGAGGGAGGGAGGGAGGGAGGGAGGGAGGGAGGGAGAAAAGGAGAGACAGGGAGAGACAGGAGAGAGGGAGAGAAGGAGAGAGATGGGGGGGGAGAAAAAGACAGGGTACCTGGAAGGAATTTCTAGTTACTTAATGAGAATCTTCTACTTCACAGTAATTGTGACAACTAATATCACCCATTCAACATTCTTCTGTTACTTTGTATTTCAATCTCACTATGGAATAGAGAAATTGGATGAAATTTATAAGATAAAACTGAAAATATTTTCTACACACATTTTGCTTAATTTGTTTCTGTTGTGTTTAGAGGACAATACAGGAACAGTGTTGCTCAGGGCTTCCTCCTGGCTCTAAGCTTAGGGATCACTACTGGCAGGGGAAGCATATGGGGTGCCAAGGATCAAACCCCGGTAGGTCACGTACAAGGCAAGCACACCGCCTGCTGTACTATCTCTGACCCCAACATTATGTTTTAAAATAAACACGACAAATTCGTTCTACATATCACAGCACAGCATATCACCAGAGTCTCTCTCCCTCCGGGTAGTAAACTAGCATGTTTTCTACATAGGGTTGAATGGATTTAATCAATCAGTGATGAAAGCAAAATTCCTCTTTACTGTTTTCAAGATTAGAAGATACATAGAATATGCATTTTTAATTAAGACATAGCATACAACTTAAGATGTGTTAATCATTGTATCACTATCATTCCATTATTCGTCAATTTACTCGAGCAGGCACCAATAACGTCTCTATTCCTCCCAGCCCTGAGATTTTAGCAGCCTCTCCTTACTAGTCTTCCCCAATGATTGGAGGCTCTTTCAGGGTTAGGGATGAATACGCCGCAGGTAGCTTGCCAGGCTCTGCAGGTAGAATACTCTCGGTAGCTTGTTGGGCTCTCCGAGGTATATCATATATATCATAATATACATACATACATACATACATATATTACTCTCTATGATTTGTTGCCTACTGTCTGAACTCCATCAAATATTGTGTGGTAATTATGGAAAATGGGTAGGAAGTGCCTTATAATGTGTCACACAGCCATGAAGTGGACCAGAAAGTGGCCTGGACTGTGAAGGCAGTTGGATAGTGGAGGTCAACTGCCGGGGCTGGATCCCTTGGGGCGGGGAGGGTTCTCACCTGCCCCTCTCTATGGCAGCTGTGAAACCTGCTCTTAAATAGATGGTTAATATGTTTTGATTCATTATTTGTATTGATTACATCTTCCATTAGGTGAGAACATTTAGAGAAAAAAAATAGTGTTGGATTAAAAGAGGACCCACCGCACATCTTTTAATGGTAATAAAATAAGTAGATATGTTATACTATGATACATTAATTTTTATGATTTCCATGTTTTGCTACCATTCCTCATTTTTAACAACAAAATAGAGCAAATGCATTTTTTTTCTTCTAAGGTATGCTAACTACATTGAAATAACTGATATGTTTGAAGAAATATAATCCTATAAATGAGACTTAAATATATTTCATGTTTTCAACTATAATTCAAGGATATTGTTTCACTCAAATTACAATTAAAATAGCTGCAATGTGTGGGGGCTAAGGAGGTAGTACATCGGGTGGGGAATTTGCCTTGCACATGGCTGACCCAGGATTAATCCCTGACTCCACATATGGCCTCCAAAGCCTACCAGAGCAATTTCTGAGTGCAGAGTTAGGAGTGAGCCCTAAGAACTGCCCCCCAAAATAATTGCAGTGTGTTTAACTGTTGCCTTGACTTTCTGAAGTTTTAGAATTTTTATATCCACAAAGGTTCTTTTATATCAGATTGAAACCTATCCACTTGCAAATTTAGGATTAAAGAAGCTGAAGATTTAAGAGTGGTTTACTTCAAGTCACATAATTAAGTGAAAATTACTAGTATGCCCATTTCAAGACAAAAAGCCCACTGCTCATTCTCCTTTTGTTTCGCATAAAATGTGAAATCACACATACAAAATAGCAGAATAACAATAAATACATATTACATATTTTATTTGGGGAAAAAGCAATCTGTATAATTCTACCATTTATTGAAGGATTTATCTAAAGCCATAAATACCCACTCAGATGCAAATCTATGAATGATTCTGTTAAATTTTTTAAGAGGAATGATGAAATATATACAGAAATAAGAAAATGGTAATAGAATAAGAAATCCCTATTTAATTCAGTGTGACTGATTTCATTTAGTAAAATTGCTGATGCAATTACTTCTAACGCAGTTTAGGCGTAATGTTAAAAATAAGTATAGATCTGAGCCACAGTATTAAGGAAAATGATGATGAATGCCATAAAATATACCATAAATTGATGATTCAAGTATGCATTTGATTACTAAAAATAGGGAAATAGCTTATACACACATATATGAATGTATACATATTATGTATACATATATATATATGCAAGGAGATGACATTGTTAATATATTTAAAACACTTCACTTGTTTGTGGAAGCAAGAAATACATTTTTGCATGCAGAGTACAATTGAATATGGTTTGTAACTGAATGGAATGATTTTAAATGATTTTAAGATATCAAAACAACAGCTTAGACCTGCTTTGCTGATAGTGGTCGCAGTGTGACTGCTGCTCATGCCAGGGAAAACTGAATATCATCAATATTATTCTAAAAACGTAAGGTGGCTCCTATGTTTATAATTGCTGTGTAGGCACGGAAAACGGCAGCGGCGGCACCCACATGGCAGGCGCCATCTTCTAAGAACCCTAACCGAGAGGTATTCGATTTTTACACTTGGGGCTCCCAGGGACTCATGGGAAGGGGGAGTAACACAGCACGCCCTCGGCCCAGATAAATTCGGAGCTGCTGAGAGTGAAGCGGACCCTCTGCACCTAAAGACTTTGATTCCAGAGACTTCTTACAGCAATGCACTGGGACTGTGAGCTGGGCTATGCAATTTCTGGCAGAATTTTCCCTGGACTTTATACAGAAATCCAAAACTGCATGGATGCTGTTGCATCCGCTCGACTTAACATCTATAATTGTCAGCAATGTGCAACTGTGCAACGGTTCCTTTTGAACAGGTCTGACTTGGGGGGGAAACTCCAAATAATAACAGTAAGTTTTTGTTGAAATATTGAAGGTTATTAATGTAGCGGCCACCTCTCTGGACTGTGAACTAAGCAAAAGCCCCACGCCGGCCGAGAAGAGGAAATATCCCTCTTTCTAGGTTTTTTCCCATTTTCAGGGAGAAACGCGGTGTGGCGCACACCATACTATGAGGCGCAGGAAGGGGGATGAGGGGGGGGGAAAGGGGAAAAGGAAAAAGGAAAAAAAAAAGAGTTATGTACTTGGAGCAGTGGGGCTACATATCTCTTCATTTCCAGCAATGGAAAACTAATTATCAAATGCTTCCTTGGTAGTAGGTCTGTCTCTCTTGGGTGGAAACTCCAACAACTATAGTGAGTTTTGTGTTGAAATATGGAACGTAATCAAGATAAAGAGAAAATGAAGTGAAATTCATTAGTTATACAGTAGGGGGTAGGGGGTGGGGGCTGGGGGTATACTGGGGTTTTTGGTGGTGGAATATGGGCACTGGTGAAGGGATGGGTGTTTGAATATTGTATAACTGAGACATAAACCTGAGAACTTTGTAACTTTCCACATGGTGATTTAATAAAAAGTTAAAAAAAATAATTGCTGTGTAAAAACAAGCTGCCTCAGCAGGTTGGAAAGTTGCTGACAACAGGTGTTTGTTGAACCCCAGTTCTTCAGAGCAAAGGTGAGTGGAATATAAAGCATAATGTTAGTTCTCTATCCTTTCGGGAACTTCTGTGGTAGAAGATAGATTGGATAATAATATCAATGCACATGAAAGGAAGAATGATTACTTTAATTACTAAAAAGGATGTGCTAAAAAAAGGAGAGATTTTATTTTTTGAAGAGCAGCCTGCTGGTAGGTTGGAGAGACCGCACAAAGGACTAAATGCCTGCTTTGCTTGTGGGAGGGAAAGGTTCAATTCCCGGCACTGCTAGGTTCCCCACGCTCTTTCAGGTGTGATCCTCACTCCAGGCACAGAGCTAGGAGTGTGCTGAGTATGGTCCCCAAACAGGGAAAAATAGCAGCAAGAGTTTCTAACGTTAAACAAAATAAATTTTAAAATCCTAGAATCTTTGAATATGGAAACGCTTTGCTAGACACATTCAAAAAGAGATATCAGCCCTTCTTTAGGCTTTCTTTTACATTGTGAAATTTCTGTCTCCAGGAATATTTCTTTTGATAATAAACTGAAATCTGTCTTTAATTTCCATCCCTCTGCCTATCTTTATCTCTTCATTGCTCTAAACCTTCCTTGTGGCATAATTTCATTGCCAGTAGTAATATTACCATTCAATATTCTTTCTTTATTCTGTCAACTATGATCCAGTTTCAATCTTTATTATAATCGGTATTTACCTATTGTGCTATATTTGTTATGTGCTAACTTCTCAAAATATAATATCATAAAATGATCAAATATTCCAAATGAGTACTGACTAGTGAGGATGCCAGAAACAAAGAATTTTTCTAGGTCTGATCTACATTATTATAACTACAAGATCAAAACATATGAGCTTTCTAAAAACTTACATTATCCTACCAGTCTTATGGAGCTTTAGGAAGTTTTATTTTAACTTCATAAATGGCACTCAAGGAAATTCTGAGAGAACTTACAAATATAGAATATGCATTTAATTTTAATGCAGATCATATTGCTATCAACTGTAACTTAAATTTTGAATCATTTGTTTGGTAAGATTTGGTGACTCTTCACCATCACAACATTTACTTTCTTATATCAGATTTATATTAACCACAGATTTGATAAATTAGATTTCTGGGTTCTCAAGGGATATATATGACTACCTTTGCAAAGGGATATTGTGAGACTATAAATGAGATAATAGAAAGAATGCTTACCACTGAGTTTAGAAAATAGTAAATTCAATATATATTAAGTATTTCTCTTTTCACAAAAGAAATGTTTGAAAAGTACACAAATAAAAATTCTCTTTCAGGACAAATTTGATCCTTCTGAAGTCTTTTGTGTTAACTTGCTGCAATTTTCCCTAATCACACTAAAACTCTGTCTCCATTTTTCTATCTTGAACACAAAGATATAATTGGAGACCTTGTCAAATAAGTGCCAGCAAAAATATATTGCTGAATTGGAATGTATTGGATAGATGGAATGTATATGGAAGATCAAGAAAAAAGAAAGAAAATAATTGCAGGCTGGGTCTCAACAGGGTTATGAGCAAGAGTAGTAGATTCAAAAGATAAATGGATGAATATGTGTAGATGTAAGGTGGAAAACATCTAGTAATTAGTTCTGTATTTTCAGGCTGAAAAGGCATATCAGACTTGGTGCAGAAAGCAATTTGCAGCCAATGGATAACCATATATTTAAGGTAGTAGGAGATAAGAGAGAAATACTGGCAAGTACCCAGGGTAACTATGGTCGATAAATAAGAGAAATCTGTAAGGAAGGTAAGCTAAGGCGATAATTAATGTCAGAAATAATGAAAATATAGATTAAATACTTATAAGTGATTGGATAGAAATTGTGACTTTTTAATTCACTACTTACAAAGAATGAAGATGAAAGTAAATTAAAAGAAATTTTTGAGAATCAAGCAGTTGAGAACTGGATAAAGGGAAAAGGGAGAACATGTGATAAGTATGTAAGAACAAAACACATTTAGTTCTGGTAACTTTCAAAGTGTGGCCCCAGAATCAAACCACCAACAGTAACTGTAAGTTTGTTAGAAAAACGATTTTTTTTTAAGGACAACTTTAGACAGTTGAATTTACAGTACTGCTATACTGGTAAATAAGTAATGGTTTACATCACTGCCTTAATTATATTCTTTGGGGATTTCTGTTTTCTCTGTTATGTCTGCTCTCCTAGTAGTCAATTTTAAGTCACCACTGACACAGAATTGGAGAAACATATAGCCTGTTTCCCAGGACTTGTATGAAGCCACATCAGCCCATCATCTTACAAAAACATGCATCCAAATCATCTGGCTTACTTGAAAAACATAGTGGGGTTATATCATTGGCATATTGGATTTAGTAGGTTAGAATACAGCCTAAATATTTGAATTATTTTGAAGAGTCCAGCTGGTGCTTATATTCACATTCTGGGAATGACACATGAGGGTCACTGTCTTAAGGGTCCCAATCATCATCATCATCATCATCATCATCATCATCATCATCATCATCATCATCATCATCATCATCATCCGATTGAGCGGTCTCAGTGAAGTGTCCATTTGTCCCAGCCTTGAGATTTTAGAAGGCTCTCTTTACTCATCCTTGCCAACAATGCTGCATTGGAGGCTTTTTCAGGGTCAGGTGAATGAGACCCCTTATTGTTACTGGTTTGGGCATATGAATACACCATGTAGAACTTGCCAGGCTTTCCCAGGTGGGCAGGAAACTCTCAGTAGTTTGCCAGGTTCTCCGAGAGGGAGAACTAGGCTATAAGTTGTGAAGACCGGTGAAGACAGACAGGTGTGTGGACAAGAGACTCTGTGTCGATCTCTTCCAGGAGCTTGGTTTTATAGTCTGTGGATGTTGGTTGTTGATAGGATTACACAGCCCCAGGGCAGTTTCTGAATGTGACCTCCTAGCTACTGGAAAATGGGGGATCTGGGCAGAAGAGGCAGGCTTGGAGATCTCAGCCCCGGGTCCCAGACAGCTGGGTTTCTTTGCCAGTTCCTTCATGTGTGAGGCTCATCGAAATGTGTGGAGAGGGGCCTTGAGCATGGCTCTGGCTGGGTTCCAGAAGTCTTTGATTGCTGGGGCTCTGCTGGGGGGCGGGGAGGGAAGGAAACTCAACCCACCCCCTCCCCGGTGAAGACAGCCAGGTGCAAGGGGCAAGAAACTTTGCATAGCTCTCTTCCAGGAGCTTCGGCCACCAGGTCCCAATGGTGCTCATTATTCAAAAGTATGATTTATAATTAGAGAAAAATGTGAATAAAGTCTTGTGTGTGTTGCTTTCTTTTGGTTCTAGTTTGTAGGCTATACCTGGAGTTGGTTCCTCGGGGCTTTCTCATGTTTCTGGACTCAAGATCACTCCTGGAAGGTTTGAGGACTATATGGAGAACCAGGATCCCAGATAGGGTGGGACATGTGCAAGGAAAGCACCCTACTCACTGTGCTGCAGTCCATGTTTGTGACCAAAACATGGAGTCCCTTTAGTTCTCATCTTGAAGTCTTGTGTAATAATTGACATAACCTAAATACTCCTTCAAAGTAACACTCTAAATTTTCATTTTTTAAAAAAATTTTTATTCTTCCAGTATTAGGAGTACCTTCTTGCTTCTCTGATTATTTTGGTTCATTGCCTTTTTATGGTATTTTGCTGTTAACTGAATGTTGGAATTCCCATGAGTCTTCCCTCTCCCGATACCTATGGGATATTCTCATTCATTGTATGTCATCTCATTCAATGGTTGTAAATAAGATCATCATGCTAATAGTATCCATGTTTGCTTAACCCTCTTTTATCTTTAATCTTGACATTTACATTTTATTATCTAATACCCAATCTTACCTAAATAGAAACTAACATTTTACCCCATCAAATGAGAACTCTATAAATTGTTCTCGGGCCAGTAAAGACACTGTTCACTCTGGAGCTTAGATCCAAAACCCTATATTCCATACTTGATCACATATTTTCTCAGTGATCATCTCCAGTAATCACTATCACCACTATTCACAAAATAATTTCATTCTCCACCAGAGGTTTTTCCTCTATCATTTTTTCTTAGATACCAACAGTCCCTTATTCTTGTTTTTCTATCACCTGCACTCAATATGATTAAATCCCTCCATCAGTTTTGCATAGCCTCCTTAACATGACCCTAAAAGATGCCATATACTTTAACCTCCTTCCTCCTCAAACAAAATACCTCTACCTATTTATTCAAAGTCATTCCTAACTGGGGGTTATTGTTATTTCTTCTGCCAGGATTATTATTCCCCCAACATTTCTCATGGCTTTATCCTTCTTGCTATAAATTTCTCATCTTGAATGTCTTATATATATATATAACAACAATTTATGTTTATTGGTCCCTTTCTTTATTCCCTTCTACCCTACCCTCTGTTGACATCATTTCAATGACTATAATCACTGCACTCATTTGGTTGTGGAGTTCACCAGGGGTTGTACTCTAGTGGCGATGCTCACACACATTCTGAATAGACTGCTTGCCAGAGTCCATTACCTTCAGTTAAACTGCTCACACACCACTGCCTGTGTGAAACTAGGAATCACTTGCAGTGCCAGAGATCATGAATAGCACCGATTCCAGGCAAAAACAGAGCTCTTAGGATCACAGTTGGCAAGTATGGATGACACTGGGACTAGAACATTCCATTTCACACTTACAAGAAAATCTTTTAGTCACTGAGTAATTTCCTGCCCCCTAACCCTTACATTTTCTATAGCACAATGTCTGATTTTCCTCCTTGTGATTCTGCAGTATGCAGTGTAGATTAGAAAACAGATTGTCCAGGTTTGAATCTTAACCCCTACTTCTCCATGATGTAGATAAATTGCATGATTTTTTTCAAAAAGACAATCATTAAAATATGTAATTAGGAGTATTCAGATTTACTAAAAGGATTAATAGGTAAAAAGTATTTTTGAAATAGTCTATATATATAAAACATAGGTGTTAGTTACTATTATCCAAAATTGTCTTTAAGACTTATTTTCATATTTTTTACAGAATATAAGCTCATAAAGGATGGACACTTTGCTGTGCATGTACGGCTTCTGGAGTGCTAGAAAAGTGATAGCATGGAGCAGAAGCTCAATAACTGAAGCACACACACACACACACACACACATTCACATGTCCAGTGATGTACACACTTAGAAACCCTGGGTTTCCCAGTTGATCTTTTAGTAACTATTTGTTTTAAACTCTTGAAGAAGATTATAACCACAAAAAAAATCTCACCTCAATCAGTTTTGTACATTACAACTTTCAGCTCTTTGTCTTGCTGTTCATGATTTATAAGAAACATCTGGTGGAAAGTTAGACCATAATTATAATTTATTGGCAGTTGACAGTGTACTAAGCATAGAGTAATAAGGGTTTTGATAGGAAGGTGGCTGTCATCACTTTATTAACTTATCAGCAGAGCTTGGTTAATTGGGACTTTCTTCCCAGTGTATCCCAAGTGTATCCCAAGTGGATACAAACCTATACCTACAGGTTTGTATAAGAATGCAATCATGATTTCCTGGAATGTTCAGAGGCAGGATGCAGACAGATTTGTGATATTGCCTTAGATTTTGACTCATTTCCCTTAGGCTATTTCACAACACAGTCCGATTTCGATGTAAAGACCTCTACCTTCAGATGGGTACCAGACCTATGATGAGCCTCTTTCCTTAAATGATTTGCCTCACTATAGTATTATTCATAAAATATCTTTCTATGCACCTTTATTGCTAAAGAAAATAGGAAAAAAAACTAATAGTTAACTATAGGGTTGTAGATCACTGCAAAATATCTCAACAAAAAATAAAATATATTTTTTTAATTTTTTATTGTGGAAAGTTACAAAGTTACAAAGTTTTCAGGTTTAAATCTCAGTTATACAATGCTCGAATACCCATCCCTTCACCAGTGCTCATATTCCACCACCAAGAATCCCAGTATAGCTCCACCCCGCCCCCTCACACCCCAAACACCCCCACGCCCCTAGCCCCCCCACCCTAAGCCCCCCCCCGCGCCTGTGTAACTAATAAATTTCACTTTACTTTCACTTTGATTGCATACAATAAAAAATAAAATATTTTAAGGCAATAAAGTTCTTAAAATGGGCAACATGGAGGCTAGAGAGATAGTACAGCCTTGCAAGCAGTCCACCAGGGCTCAATCCCCAGTACCACATAATATACCCCAGGTCCCACCAGAAGTAATCCCTGAGTATAAAGCCAGGGGTATAGCACTGCTGGGTATAACTTTCCCCAAAACCAAAACTTCAACCTACCTACAGGTATTTTTTCTTTTAATATTTCATTCTCCTCCCACCTTTTCTGGTGAGTAAGGGTTAACTTAAGGTGTTTTTAAAATAAAATAGAAGGCCTTACAGAAAACATTTTAAAATTTGCCAGTTTCTTCCACAATTCTGCTATATCTGTTCACGTATTGATGAAACTTTTCCAACATCCACTACCAGCATCATTTAAAATATCTTCCTTTTTGTATTGTATTTTAGGTGATAAGGTTACAGTGGTGTTCAGGTTTTTGATATTGATGCACAAAGTTATTGCCCATCCCCATCACCAAAAACCGAAGA
Organism: Sorex araneus; assembly: GCF_027595985.1. Taxonomy (NCBI): domain Eukaryota; kingdom Metazoa; phylum Chordata; class Mammalia; order Eulipotyphla; family Soricidae; genus Sorex; species Sorex araneus. The sequence goes on from NC_073306.1 coordinate 107,034,798, forward strand.
CCCTCTCTCCCATCCCTATATCCAACTTTCTTTTTCTCCCATCCCTACTCTTTGTTAGTTGACAGTTAAGATTTTGGTGGATACTGCTATCTCCCTTAGCACCAAACACGTGTTTAAGACCTTTCATTTATTTTCCCATGTTAATTCCCAGCAGCTTATTAATTATTCCTTTGTCTCTTCCAGCCCCACAACCCACCACCTCAGTTCTGTATTTCAGTATTCAGTATTTATTAAATATCTTGTAAGTATCCACTAAAACTATCCAATAGTTCCTATGTGTGAAAGTAATTAAGAGTAACAATTCTTTCTGACCCTCTGTCAACCAAAGCTAAAAATTTGGGGGAAATGCTTATTTATTATTCAGTCATTCATTTATAATTAATAACTCTCCAGATAAGGGATGTGATTTGAAATGACACAGAATAAGCAATATATTGTAAAAAGCTATTGGTGATATGGTAATATATAATAAGCAACTAGAAGGACAGAGCAAATTTAACTAGCAACATTGCGGCAAATAGAAGTACTAAGATTAAACTTAAATTTATTCTGAACTTAATTACAATCTCTGGATCTCTTCTGCATAAAATGTCTTCATCAAAGAATTTGTTTTCAAGTGCATATATGTTTGCCTACACAGGTGCTACATATTCAGAAGTGTATACATATATATATAATATTATGTGTATATATATTCAGAAGCTGACTCAGAGTTTTAGTATAGTTTTAATAGAACAAGTAATTTTAAAGCAGTATGAGTTATTTAACTCATGTTGTTCAATGTCGTATTAGGCAAATGATGGAATCTTATTGCGTAATAAGTACAGTGATTATTGTCTCCAAATGAATAATGTACAAATAAATATTATTTAGAGAACAGGTGAATCCAATTTATTTTTTAAAACTATAAACATTGCAGAGGACAGTGATATTAAAGCAGGTAGGGCAATTGCTTTGCATGTGGCTGACCCAAATTCTATCCCCAGCATCCTCTATGGTCCCCTGACCTTGAGTGCAGAACCAGGAGTCAGCCCTGTGCATCTCTGAGTGTGGCCCGGAAACACAAACAAAAAAATAAAATTAAAATAAAGTATTAATTATTTAGTGCCATATCAATGCCTTACTACTTACTGGAAACATTTTTTCTCTTATAAATCCCCCAGATTTAGTACTTAGTGCTTTCTTTCCTTCATTATTGATCTTACAGCTTGTGACTCTCTGGGGGGTAGGCAGGTCAGGACTTAGTTCTACTTGATCTGTTTTCTGTTCAAGATCTTTTTCTACTGAGTACAAATGATAGTGTTAAATCTATTTGTTTCTAATTCACATTATCCCATTCTCCCTGGGTGACCTAAAATGATGTGGTATTTTATGAAATGTTATCAGCAAAAGCAGCTTTAGAACAGAAAATGTATGCTAAATATAATTATTGTTGATATACATGTAAATTACCACATATATTCTTAAATCTATTCTACTGAGGTTTTAAAACTGATTTTATTAGGCCTTGTTATATTCAATCTATATTAAAAAATCCAATCTGGGAGTCACCTAAGAGTTACAAATTTCTAGGTAAGTATGGATATAAAAATTGGAATATAAAAATTGGAATAGTCTTCATTTGAGGAGAATAAAAAAAATCCTCTGAATCTAAATTGGAATTGATGGAACAGTGGCTTTGCTGGTCAAAACGTAAAATGAAATTTCAGAATCTTTCCATTAAAGCATTATGATTTAGAATTTTGATCATAAAAATAATTTTAAAATTGTCTTAATCATGGCCCAAGAAAAGGATGGGCAATTGTTTGGTTCATATAAGATGCTTTGGTCAATGAAGGTGTCAGGGCAAAGTGTGAGGTTTCTGGGATATATGGACATAAGCCACTTATTTCTCAAGGCAAAGTTTTAGAAGAAGCAGTTACAAATAATCTCCATTTTGATTGAACATTCTGGCGCTAAAAGATATTTCAAACTTATATTTAGGATGAAAAGTTGTGTAACCAGTCAAATATTTTTGAGCACTACTACCTACTCTATGATCTTAAGTTTCACAGATTTTTTTTGTCAGTTCTCTGTATTTAAAGCCTTAGGTAGTTTTTAATCACCATAAGATCAAGGATATATTATTTACTTATTACCAAAACATCTGGACTAGGTTTTATTTATACTTAGCTTTTTGAGCCTAAAATCATTGACCATAGAACACTGTTAGAATGATTTTAAAAACTAATACATGGTGTAGATTCCAAAGATTACAAGAAAAGTTGGAAAACTAACTCTAAGAAAAAAGTTTGGACTATATTAGGATGCTATTAAAAGTCTATAAAGTGGGCTTTCCCATGTTTTATTTTCAGTTTACTTTCCAATTTCCAAGGTGGGGGGAGATCTAGTAAAATTTCTTCAGTCCTCTAATCTTCATTCCTAATGCCAATGACACTGGCATATCTCGTAATTCACAGCTTACTTCTTCATTTCAGCTGTACCATGAATTGGTCAAAACTCAAGCCATTGAACTTCTTAAGAGTAGTTGGCATTGGTGACATACTAACATAGCTAACATACCCTGTTAGACTTCAACCAAGTCGCACTTCCATCCTTCTTCTTACTTGGTTTATTGTTTTTGTCCAAGTTCCTCTTTTTTTCTTCTGGATGGGTAATTTTTTTAATTTATTGATTTTGATCTTATTTTTCTTGTTCTTTGATCTTTGTATATTATTCCAACCATAAACTATATAAAGAGATCCCATGCCACGCTGTGATAGCTGAAGTTCCTATACCTATTGTTTCCTTAATCTTACTCTCATATGAATGCACCTTAGTATATTTAAAGTTATACTTGGAGTTCTAGGGGCTATTACCCACAAATACTTTAAATATTTATCTCCATTATGAAGTGACTTCTCTTTTACTGAATTTGTAATTTCTCTCAACAGAAAACCACTACATTTCTAGGCTCCATCTAAAACTCTCCAATTTTCCCTCTTTGTCATCAACATCATCATTCAATTTGTTCTCAAATAGTAGCCAATTTCTATAGTTTAATTATAATTTTTTCACAGCTATTATATTTGATTCATACCCATTATTCAAAAGCCTATTTCTGAGTATAATTTTCAATAATCTTCTAATCAAACTGGCTAATTCCTTCTTCCATTCAGTGGAAGCAGTCTCCAGATTAATTTCTTGAGAGAACAGTTGTGAAGATGCCAATAACTACTCAAACATTTCAATAGCTTCCAAACTAAAATCCCTTTGCGTGTTCTTCATGAATACAGCCTATATTTTAACTATTTATTCAACTTGTCCCATTGGAACAAACTATGTCCAACTAATTCTCAAGTGAGGCAATATTTCTTAGGATTCACTTGGAAAAACAGGGATCCAATTTTGGTTATCACAAAGACTAAGTTGTGGGTTTGTGTATATAATGTCCTATATTCTGAACTTTTCTATCATTTAGTACCTTACCACTCTGACCCCAAAACTACAAGAATGGTTCCATCCAAAATGCTAGAAGTTCCTTAGTTAAGAGATAGTAAGTTTCAGATAAAATAAACTATTAAAAAAAACTTCTATGCAATTTTACTCTTGCTACTAGAACTCCTTATTTTATAAATTTCTGAATGTGCAGATCTTGTTTATAGTTTAAAAGTGTTATTGTTCTTTGGGTTATGGGTATAATACCTGGCTTAGCCCTGGCTCCATGCTCAGGAATCAGTTCTGGAGAAGGTCAGGGGGTTATAAGTGTTACTAAACTGGACTTAAGACTGGACCCATGTTTGACAGATGCACGGCGAGTGTCTTACCCATCATACTATCTCGCTGGCTCCAGAAGTACTGGCTTTTGATAGCTCATCTTGAATTCTCTACCTGAATGAATTTCTTTGTAATTTCTATGTCAGTTCAGTTCTTCCTCTCTAGTGTCATTTCAATATACATAAGACTTTTCCTTCTACTGAAGCTTGATATAAGCAAATCTCATTATTGTTCTTCTCTCTAATTAGAATAGTCAAAGATGAGCACAGGCTTCTTACACTAAAGTGCTCAGTATCATAACATATCATCATAACATAACATATCATAACAATGCAATATTATAGCACATACCATGTGCAATATTTAATACACATTAAAATGAGGTGAGTGCACACCTCATATGTACAAGGTCTCTGTCAAAGACTGTTTATATTTAATATTAGAAAATATTGCCTTATCCTGAATGTTAAATAGTACTTAGCTATGACTACCTACTTTTAAGTAATCTAAATTTTCTTTATCTCCCTCCACCAACTGGATTTAAACATGGCTATAATTTCCATTAGTTCTGTTATTTCTTTAAGAAAACACCACCTCAGATTAAGCACCAGTTTAATACAGTACTTTATCCTTAAAACTGTTCTAATGGGTATCCCTTAAATTTTCACTCCTGGTCTTTTACTCACCCTATCTTCATGAAAATGACTAGGAGTAGTAAATATCTGTTAAGTGAAAAAATCCTTGGAGAAAGTAGAAGATAACAGATGACCTTGCAACTGGGACAAGGTACAGATTAATATAATACAAAATCACATAGCTTAAGTTTCAGTCTTGGAAAACTTAAGTGTTCATACTTTCACCCAAATACTGTCTGTTTACATAAGTATCATGGAATTAAAATAAATAAATATATTTTTTTAATTCCTAGGTCCTAGTCCTACAGGTAAGTATACCTGTGTAGTCTGGAGAATAGATTATTGAAATTTTTAAAAAAATATAACTTGATTTTAGCCCTTCTATATAGTCTCAGATAACTCTGGTTTTTAAAAATATTTTCTGCCATCTCAGAAGGAAAAATAAATATAATTATCAAACTGACTGACTGCTATATTATTTCATTTCAAACAAAACATCCATCATCATCTACAGTAGATGAGAGAAAACATATCTGGTTCTCCAGTGCACAATACTTAGAGAATTAAGTGCTTTCAATTTACAAATATGACAACATCTCAATCACAAAAACAAATAAAAAAGCCTGTACAAATCTGAACATGTTTTTCCATTTGAAAGAGATAGCCTAATGTCCTTACTACAGCATACACTAAATACAGTAAAACATCATAACTTAATCAGAACAAATTGCTGTTACAACAAGATAATACTGTACATGCAGACTGAGATAATGCCAGTCACTTCACATGACTCGTATTTCAAGTAGACAAAGAGTCCTACCAGAGACTTTTTTCACTTTAGTTAAAAATTGTCATTTTCCCACTCCAAGAAAACAAAGAGCACTGGATTTCAACTGTACCAAAGTCTGCAATGTAAAATAACTTCATTCTTACATAATTATTTATTCCATGAATAGGTACTGAGGAGGCCTGACATCACAAAAAGGGCTAGAGTATATGCATAAAGGGCTAGAGTATATGCATTGTATGCAGGAGACTAACCCCTAGGACCTCATGGTCTCTCAAGTCCCACCAGGAAACATCGGAGGACAGAGAGTAACGGTGGCCCCTGAATACTTAAAGGTGTGTACCCAAAAGCAAATATTTGCATTTATTTATGTACACTCGAGTCCGAGTGTGTACACAAATATAAGCAAATATTTGCTTTTGGGTACACACCTTTAAGTATTCAGAGGGTAACACAATGGGTAGGGCATTTGCCTTGCATACGACCGACCTGGGTTCGATTCCTCTGTCCCTCTCAGAGAGCTTGGGAAGCTACCGGGAAGAGTATCTCACCAGCACGGCAGAGTGTGACAAGCTCCCGTTGGCGCATTTGATATGCCAAAAATAGTAACAAGTCTCACACTGGAGACATTACTCGTGCCCACTCGAGCAAATTGATGAACAACGGGGATACAGTGCTTACAGTGCATTTGTGTATATACACACACACACACACACACAGAGAAACATAAGTGTATAATACTTGCAGTATGTCAGGATTTATTCATTACGATACAGCAGTGCAGTGAATAAAAAATTCAGATCATTTTGTTTGCTATATATTTTTATGTTTAAATATGAATTCAGGGGTTAGAAAGACAGTACAGTGGATAGGGCACTTGCCTTGCACAGGGCCATCCTACTTTGGTCCTCCTCCATACCCTATATGACCCCCCAGCCCACTAGGATTGATCCCTGAATAAAAAGTCAGGAGTTAGCCCTGAGTATGGTCATGAGTAGCCCAAAAATCAATCAATAAATAAATATGAATTGAGATGATCTCCAATTTACACTTTATTTTTTTCATACTTCACACTTTTATTTGTCTGGGACAACCATGGTCTTCTTCTCTAACATACTTAAAATACAAAAACATCCCTTTTTGAAAGTATCTATAGATTTCCATTTAAAAAATCTATGCCTATTCAACCGAAGAATGTAGCACTGTAGCACTACGGTCCCATTGTTCATCAGTTTGCTCGAATGGGCACCAGTAACATCTCCATTGTGAGACTTGTTACTGTTTTTGGAATATCGAATACACCATGGGTAGCTTGCCAGGCTCTGCCATGTGGGTGGGATACTCTCGGTAGCTTGTGGGGCTTTCCGAGAGGGATGGAGGAATCAAACCTGGGTAGGGCAAGGTAAATGCCCTACCCACTGTGCTATCGCTCCAATCCCGGGTTTCTGAAGTAAGGCCAATAAATGAGGTGAGCTGGAGGTGGTTTGTAGGTGTGTTTCCCACATACCTAACTTTTGAGTGTTTAATTTCTTAGTAAACTTGGCCCCAAGTTGTTGGTGTCTGGCCAAAGGCACAGCAACAATTTCGGCGTGTCTGGAAGTCTGAAGGCACCTTCAGGCTGCTGATGCACTTGCCCCACAGGTACAGGTTGACCTGCTGGCGTCACCATATCCCCAACCAAAGAATATCTTTAAAAAATCTTTATATTTTATATCTTTAAATTAAACTGTGTGTCCCAGAAAGTTCACTTGATAATTCCTGAGATGTAAACACAAGAAAATACAATAAATTTATACTACAAATAGATTAAACATAGCAGTAATTAGAAAATTAGATTTTAGAAAATATTGCATTTACCATAGAAAATCCTTTCTGGATTTTTACCATGATACTTGCTAAAGAATTTTATTTTTAGAAAGAACATTAAAGAGCATCTAACACCTCTACCACCCCATAATGAAATTATGTTTCCAACAGAAAGGCCATCACCTATTTGATGTTTGTTTAAACACTTTCAGTGACTATTAGTAAGAGCTAACTGACTTAATACATTATTTTTCTGCCTGCATCTTAAGGTTCAGGGACTGATGCCATCTAGCATGGTACTCAAGACACGGCATCTTCAGAAATTCCCATCAGAAATAGCCCATCAGAAATTCCCCCTCTCCCAACCTTTAATTTTATAAGACAACTACGGTAATCATTGTAAAGATGTAGAAATGGTCCCCATGCAATGCTACTAATTTAAATGTTTAGTTTTATAAATTAGTAATTTTAATATTCTAGATTTTTTCAGGGAAAAAGTATTGTTTTTTTTTTAAGGAAGACATGGGAAAGATAACTAGCATAGCCTTGGAAATGTTTTTAACTAGTAATTAAATAATAGCATTGTTATCATTTTATACAATAAATTTTGTCATGAATATCAAAAATGAGAAAGTTCATACTTTTCAACTAAAATTTAATTACATTTTATCTTAATAGAGAAAACTAACAAAACTGACCTAATTTCATCAGAGTATGAAAATGCTTTCATGGATTAACATATGGAATTTATTGAACTACATAACATATGTTTCTTTCAACTTGATAATTCAGATGCTTTTGATAAGCAGTGCTTTCCCAAGACACTTATTTTACTTACCCCAAGGCCATTACTTTTTACTTGTCCATATTATATAGTAAGTTATGAATTTTCAAGCATTAGTCTGAATTACCACATTTTAGAAATATGGATTTTTAAAAAATGCGTGTGCCATATGCAAATAGACTTATTACATTTAAATATACTCCAAATTCACTTGTTAAAATGGAATGAGAGTTAAGCTCTCTCTTAAGAGAGTTAAGGTTTATCTTCCTACTAGTTTATATACAAAGACCTTTAATACTCCATTACTGATATTATTCAGATCACATTTTCTCCTTTATATAAAAGATCTATTACACAATCTCAGAATTGGGTACTAAAATCTTATAGGCCAACTTTTGACCAGAGATCTATACAACAGCTTGGCCAAATGGTAACCCTTCTTATTTTTAAATATCTATGGCTTTGAAAAATTAAAGTATTTCTTCCTCTCAACAAAGTCCAAAACTTTTCAGGATAACTATGTCAGAAAACCAATTTTATATTGAGATGAATTTGTACCCTTCTATCCTCTGCTCATTGCTTATAGCTTTGGCCCTCTGGGATTCAGAACAAGTCTTCCACATCACACACACCATAGCCTTTTAAGGATGTCATGAAAGTGTTTCCCATGCTTTTCCTAGACTCAGAATGTCCTGTTACTTTTATGAGTTTTTCATGACATAGTTTCATGTCACAACTTCAGATATTCTCTGGTAAATGTTTCAAATGACAACTCTTCTTAAAAGTATAACACATACAACTACACAGAGTGTTATAGTTGTATTTCTTCAGGAACTGTAAGAACCAGGATGTTCCAACACACTAAAACCTGAGTGAATTCAGTCATATTTAATAACCTGCAACTCCTGCCCTGGTGTTTCATCAACATGACTCACTACAGAATAGATACAGAATCCGCTTTTTAATTGATTGGGCTTTGTTTATTTGTTGCTCAAATATCAATTATTGATTTAAGTCAAAGTACTAAAAGAAATAAAATAGAGTGTAAATATATTATTATTTGTTTTTTGTCCTCATTCCCATTCAATTTCTGAAGGCAAACTTTATTAATACTTTCATAAGAAACTCTGGAAAAAAAATTTTGAATACATGAACACATGTCAGTGAATCTCCTATTTTAAGAAGTAGGATAATATATACACAAAACTAAAATTACTCATTTTTCACTTATAGCTTTTGGACTGGAGTGACAGCACAGTGTGTAGGGCATTTGCCTTGCATATGGCCGACCTGGGTTTGATTCCTCCATCCCATTCAGAGAGCTTGGCAAGCTACTGAGACTATCCCGCCCACACGGCAGAGCCTGGCAAGCTACCCGTGGTATATTCAATATGCCAAAAACAGTAACAAGTCTTACAATGGACATGTTACTGGTGCCCGCTCGAGCAAACTGATGAACAATGGAACTACAGTGATACAGTGCTTTCAAAATTTGCTTGTTAATTTTCGCTTTTTCCATCATAGGTAAAGGTAAATAAAAACCTTTTTCAGGGCCAACGAGACAGCTCAAAGGCTGAAGTCTGGAGGTCATATGACTGCCATGTATGTGAGAACTTGAGTTTGATCTCTGGTACCACATGACCCCCCAGGTACCTCTGGGTATAAAACTGCTAGATCCTGAATACTGTCAAGTATGAATTTTCAGTCACTAAGCCATGCAAAGGATTAATGTGTCTCAATATTAAATCACTTAGATCACACAGCAAGCTGAGTTACTATCAGGCATGGCTTCCAGGCACCACTTGGAAGCACCCCTTCTAATGAACAACATACATGGGGGGATGGTGTGAGGGGAAGTGGAAAAAAGATACTGCCATAGAGCCATAAAGTCAGGCTGGGGAGAAAGGGTGGCAGGAGGGAAACTGGGGTCATTGGCAGTGGGAAATGGGGGAGGCCTAGAGGATGAGTGTTGGATCATTGTATGACTAAAACCCGATCGTGAACAGATTTACAACTACATATCTCACGGTGATGCAATTTAAAAGATTAAATTTTTTTTGGAAAACAACAACATAGATTACTCATAGATCTTTGTGCATATGCACACATATAACTGTACTACAAACTACTGGAAGTAAAATAAGTGGATCTAAATTATGTATTTTGTTTAAATATCTATTAGTAAGTAGAACTTATACATAAGTATACACATAATAATAAAGGGGCATTGGAGGTGTGCTGTCATAATTTCAGAATAAAGTGTATAGAAACACATTATCTCAAATTTAAATATACAAGTGGCGAAAATAAGTTCAAAACATTGCTGTATTTAATGAATAAAATGTCATATTTATCTGTTAACTATATGATTCTGTTGACTTAAATTGTGATTGCTATCAACTAGAATATATCAGCCTTTTGGGGGCTAAACTTTTGCTTAACTATATTTCTTTCATTCTCTATCTTTGCAATTTTCTTTATAGTGCTCAATACTGAGTGAAAAATTTATAAATGTTATATTTCACCTGGATATTTAGGTTTAATCCATAGTGTAGAATATTCTAATTTATTGTGATAATTTTTTAGCATGTGTTTCATTGCCTTCTTAATTTTAATTGAATGTTTGAAAACACTATTTTTTTTATTTTTGCATTTTGGGTCACATTTGGCGATGCACAGGGGTTACTCCTGGCTCATGCACTCAGAAATTACTCCTGGTGGTGCTCGGGGGACCATATGGGATGCTGGAAATCGGACCCAGGTTGGCTGAGTGCAAGGCAAACGCCCTACCTACTGTGCTATTGTTCCAGCCCCAAACACTATTTTTATAACAAATCAACTAGTAGAGTACTGAAATTTGCTTGGTCAATTTCAGGTCAATGTACACCACTAGTAGAAGTCTCATTCTTGTAGTACAAGAACAGGGTTATAAATAATGAATAAGGAAAGCTAAGTAATCACCATTCTAAATTTTATCTTATGAAAACATAAGATAAAACATAAGATAAAATTTTATCTTATGAAAACATTAGATAAAATTATATAGTTTATAATTTTTGGTGTTGTATAAACTTTAAAACATATAAATATGGTTATTGTGACATGATAAGATTTAACTGAAAGGATAACTTGAAAAGACTGATTAGTCTTTGAGCTCTTTTCATAAATTGAGCATAAAAGATTCTGTCTACATGTCAACATGGAAAAAGAGCACCGGGACATCATCATACGAAAACTCCCTCTAAAGAGAAAGATCTTCATGTATTCTAGAAACAGAAAAGCCTATAAATGGAGATCTAAGGGATAAAACAAAAAATATATATGTATGTCTGTACATATATATTTTTTGTGCATAAAATATGTTTATATTTAATGCATATATTAAATTTATTTGTATTAAAACTTCATATAAAATTATATTTTATCTATAAGTACATAGATATTTTTATTTGATATATAATATGTATTATATATTGATATTTATAATATCTTATATATTAGCTCTTTATCTGAATTTAGTATACAACTAGACTAGATCACAGTTTTTGGGTTTTTTTTTTTTTTTTTTTTTTTTGCTTTTTGGGTCACACCCAGCAATGCACAGGGGTCACTCCTGGCTCTGCACTCAGGAATTATTCCTGGCATTGCTCAGGGGACCATATGGAATGCTGGGAATCGAACCTGGGTCAGCCACATGCAAGATAAACACCATCCCCGTTGTGCTATTGCTCCAGCCCCTAGATCACAGTTCTATTGACCTTATCTCAGGGTTCTTTCCACTGGGAATTGTCTAATCCCTTACTTTATTTTTTCATACTCTGCAAAAGAGTCAGATTATCTTTTTATTTCTCACTCAAGATCTCCTCCAATTCCATATGTCACTGTCACTGTCATCCCATTGTTCATCAATTTGCTCAAGTGGGAGCCAGTAACGTCTCCAGGTGCGCGAGTCTCCTGCCCCCGCACCTGGCTGTCTTCACCAGGTCCCTCAGAGGGGGGAGGGTTGCATTTCCTTCTCAGCCCCTAGCAGAGCCCCGGCAGCCAAAGACTTCCGAAACCCAGCCACAGTCATGCTCAGGGCCACTCTCCACACGCTCAGATGAGCCTCACACATGAAGGAACTGGCAGAGGAACCCAGGTGTGAGGGACCCAGGGCTGAGATCTCCAAGCCTGCTCAAATCAGAACTGGGCCTCCTCCACCCAGATCCCCTATTTTCAAGTAGCTAGGCAGCCACACCCAGGAACTGCCCCCCCCCCCCGCGGTTTGTGTAATTCCATCAACTGTCCAAGATCCAGAGACTATAAAACAAAGCTCCCGGAAGCACGTGACTCTTCTTGTCTAGTTCTCCCTCTTGGAGAACCCAGCAAGCTCCAAGAGCATACTTCCCACATGGCAGAGCCTGGCAAGCTTACCGTGGCATATTTGATATGCCCAAAACAGTAACAATGATGGGTGACATTCCCCTGACCCTGAAAGAGACTCTAATGCGGCACTGTTGGGAAGGACAACTGAAAAGAGGCTGCTAAAATCTCAGGGCTAGGACAAATGGAGACATTACTGATGCCCACTCAAGCAAAACAATGAACAGCGGGATGAAAGTAATACAGTGGTATTGGTATATATTTGGTTGAGATATATATATATATATGTCTATATAGGGTTGGGTTGGAAATAAAGTAGAAGACATTCATAACTGTCTTATTCTGAGTAAAATGCTAAGGAAAATAACTTGATAAACAACTTAAAAGTTTAATTTATATGCTCTGAGTATAATCATAGAAACCATAATGAGTGACATTCCTGTAATCCAAGAAAAAGAGAACAGTGACAAAAGCATAAGGTGCTGACCAATTAGATGGAGGGAAATGTACAGATGCAAGATAGTTATTTTTGGTGACTTTAATAGGACTTGCAATAAAATGGAAAACAATTATTAGCATCATTAGACAATAAGTATCACAAGGATTCTTTTACTATAACATAGAGAAATGAGAATTCTCATAGACTATAGAGAAGAGCCTAAATGACTTGGTCACTTACAGACCTTATTGCAGTATTCTATTCCTGTAGGGTTCTAAAGAAAACTGACAGTAATGCAAGGGTTTAGGTCCTATTGATCCAATCCTCCCCCCAATTTTCACTTGTTAATCAAAATTAATCTCAAAGAAGTTATCTACCTTATGTTTTCTCAAGGGAGAACTCAAGAATTTATTCTGAGTTAAGAAAAATTAGAGTCTCCACAGTCATTCAGAAAATTAGTCTCAAATCATTGTTATATTTTATATCCTTAGAATATTTGTGATATTGTCTAGGAAGTAATGATCTATTATTTGTTGCTTATTTTCAAACAAAACAAGATGTTAAATATTGCCCTTATATGTTTTCTAAGACAATACTACTGGTCAACTGGAATTAATGTGTTACTCATCAGATTTTTTAAAAATCATTTGAGTTGTACACAGAAGTGATTTCTCACTTTAAAAAAATATATTACAAATGTAAATTGATAAGAAAGGTTACTTATACATCACTATTTGATATTTCAAAATTTTTAAATGACTGAAATAAATCAAACCTTTTCCAAAAAGTGCTTTGCTTTGATTTCAATCTATAGAGTTCTCTCATAAGATTCTGAGACAGTCTTTTAGGGAATGTTATAAAATCAGGTGCTAAGCAAAAAACAACTATAAATATCAAAGAATAAATAATCATCTTTTGATGATTTAGTCTTTTGTATTTAATATATAATTTTAAATATTTTTATATGGATACAATTCTGAAGTATTAAATATATCTTACTACATAGACATCTGTACACAAAATTTGTATAGTTGATAAAGATGAAAAAAGTAGTTATCATACCTGTGGACATAAGGTTTCCAGATGATTGGCTGCAGTTTGGATAATTTTAATCCCGTCTTCATTTGTTGACATGGAACAAGCAAGATTTGCCACCTTAAATATAATACAAAACAATGAAAATCATTTCAGGCTTCAAGGACAAGGAAGTACAGTAACATTTGTTGTCCTAGATCAGTAAGAATAGCTTAGGGAAGTTATTAAAACAAGAAAAAAAAGGAAGAAATTTCTTTTCATTTTTATAAGAAGATTTTTGAGTGAATCAGAAAACCCTACATAACTGATATCAACATCAATCCCATAAGAAGCTGTTATGATTTTATATTCATCTGTCAAAAAGTTTCCTCTATGAATTGAATGAAAATAGTTTCTTGGGAACTCATAACTGCAGTTTACTTTAACTTAGTAATTGGTTTATTGTCCCCCAGAGTTCTACCATAAATGGCTAAGATACACCAAACATAATGATACATTTGTTCATGCTTTATTCAGTAACGAGTATACAAAAATAGACAAATAAAAGATAATTAAATGCTTCCTGGTCACAATGTCCTATTACAACGTTATGGACACTGATGTTCAAAGAGTCAAATTTGATGCAAACATTAGTGACATTAGTGACACCAAAATTTCTGCAATAAATGACTGTTTTTGAAATTTACACTGAGATACTTTTTCATTCTATTCCCTTAACCAACAGTTTGTGTCCCCCCTCCCATCTCCACTTCAGGTAATTTTTGTACTATTACCAAATCTGTCTATTTCTTTTTCTTTTTTTTTAAATTCTTTTATTGATTCACCATGTGGAAAGTTACAAAGCTTTCAGGTTAAAGTCTCAGTTATACAATGCTCAAACACCCATCCCTTCACCAGTGCACATATTGCACCACCAAGAATCACGATATACCTCCCCCCTTCCCCCCACCTCCCCAGCTCCCCACCCCGCATGTGTAACTGGTAAATTTCACTTTACTTTCACTTTACTTTGATTACATTCGATATTTAAACAAAAAAATTTCACTATTATTGATTTGGAGTGTCTCCCCCATAAAGTCGATCTGCTGAAAAGAAAGCATTTGGTAATTTGTTTTTCATTGCTGAGAATGAAGAGATATGAAGTCAGGAGGCGGCACTAGCAGCAGCATAGTTTTGGATTTCTGTATTTTAGCATTTTAGTAACTAAGTCCAGAGAAATGTCTGCCAGGAATCGCAACATTGTAAGCTTGTACCTCTCAGCTACTTTATATTCCACATATGAGTGAGTGTGATCTTTCTATGTCTGTCTCTTTCTTTCTGACTCATTTCACTCAGCATGATACTTTCCATGTTGATCCACTTATATGCAAATTTCATGACTTCATGTTTTCTGACAGCTACGTAGTATTCCATTGTGTAAATATAGCAGAGTTTTTTTAGCCAATCATCTGTTTTCGGGTACTCTGTTTTTTTCCATATTGTGGCTATAGTAAACAGAGCGGCAATGAACATGGAAATGCAGATGTCATCTCTACTATACCTTTTTGCCTCTCCGGGATATATTCCCAGGAGTGCTATTGCTGGGTCAAATGGGAGCTCAATTTCTAACTTTTTGAGAATCGTCCATATTGTTTTTCAAAAGGGCTGAACCAGTCGGCATTCCCACCAGCAGTGAAGGAGAGTCCCTTTCTCCCCACATCCACGCCAACACCAGTTGCTTTTGCTTTTGGGGATGTGGGCCAGTCTCTGTGGTGTGAGATGATATCTCATTGTTGTTTTGATCTGCATCTCCCTGATAATTAGTGATGTTGAACATTTTCTCATGTGCCTCTCAGCCATTCGGATTTCTTCTTTGGAAAAGATTCTGTTCATTTCATCACCCCATTTTTTGATCCAGTCGGCAGTTTTCTTCTTGTGGAGTTCAACCAGTGCATTGTATACCCTTGTTATCAACCCTTTTATCGGATGGGTACTGCATAAATATCCTTTCCCATTCTGTAGATTGTCTTTGTATTTTGGTCACTGTTTCTTTTGAGTTGCAGAAGCTTCTTAGTTTGAGATAGTCCCATTTATTTATCTTTGTTTTCACTAGCTTGGCCAGTGGCGTGTCAGCTTTGAAGATACCTTTGGCTTCAATGTCGTAGAGGGTTTTGCCAACCTTATCTTCAATGTACCTTAGGGATTCTGGTCTGATGTTGAGGTATTTAATCCATATTGATCTGATTTTTGTGCATGGTGATAGATGGAGGTCTAAGCCCATTTTTTTGCATGTAGGCGTCCAGTTTTGCCAGCACAATTTGTTAAACATGCTTTCCTTGCTCCACATCATATTTCTTTCTCCCTTATCAAAGATTAGATGATCATATATTTGGGGGTGTATGTCAGAGTATTCAACCCTATTCCATTGGTCTGCAGCTCTGCCTTTGTTCCAATACCATGCTGTTTTAATGACAACCGCTTTGTAGTAGAGTTGGAAGTTGGGGAGGTTGATTCCTCCCATTTTCTTTTTCCCAAGAATTGCTTTAGCTATTCGTCGGGGCTTATTGTTCCATATGAATTTCAGGAGCGCTTGCTCCATTTCTTTGAAGAATGTCAAGGGTATCCCTATAGGGATCACATTGAATTTGTACAATGCTTTGGGGAGAATTGCCATTTTGACAATATTAATTCTCCCAATCCATGAGCAGGGAATGTCTTTCCATTTCCTCATGTCCTCTTTTATTTCCTGAAGTAGTGTTTTATAGTTTTCATTATACAAGTTCTTTACCTCCTTTGTTAAGCTGATTCCGAGGTACTTGATTTTTTGAGGGGCAATTGTGAACGGGATTGCTTTTCTCAGGTCACTTTATTCTCTCTCATTATTTGCATATTGGAAAGCCATGGACTTTTGGGTATTGATTCTATAGCCTCCAACTTTACTATACGACTCTATTGTTTCTAGGAGTTTCTTGGTAGAGGTTTTAGGGTTCCCTAGGTATAGTATCATATCATCTGCGAATAGTGAAACCTTGATTTCGTCCTTTCCTACCTGAATGCCCTTAATATCTTTTTCTTGCCTAATCGCTATTGCAAGTACTTCCAGTACTATATTGAACAGAAGTGGAGAGAGTGGGCTTCTTTGTCTCGTCCCTCTTCTCAGAGGGAAGCCTCTTAGTTTTTCCCCATTGAGGACAATGCTTGCCATAGGCTTGTGATAAATGGCTTTGACTATATTGAGGAAGGTCCCTTCTATACCCATTTTGGCGAGTGTTTTCATCATAAACGGATGCTTGATCTTGTCAAATGCTTTCTCTGCATCTATTGATATGATTATATGATTTTTATCTTTTCTTTTGTTGATATGATGGATTCTGTTGATTGATTTCCGGATGTTAAACCATACTTGCATCCCCAGGATGAATCCCACTTGGTCGTGGTTTATGATCTTTTTGATGAGTTGTTGAATTCTATTTGCTAATATTTTGTTGAGGATCTTCGCATCTGTGTTCATCAGGGATATTGGCCTCTAGTTTTCTTTTATTGTGGTGTCTTTGTCTGCCTTTGGTATTAGGGAGATATGAGCCTCATAGAAACTGTTTGGGAGGGTTTCTGTTTCTTCAATTTCCTGGAAAAGCTTGAGGACTGGCAAAAGGTCCTCTTTAAATGTTTGGAAGAATTCGCTAGTGAATCCGTCTGGACCAGGGCTTTTGTTTTTTGGAAGACTTTTGATTACCATTTCAATTTCCTTGATGTTAATTGGACTATTCAGGTACTCCAGGTCTTCTTGGTTCAGCCTTGGGAGATTATAGGAGTCGAGGAATTTATCCATTTCTTCTAGGTTCCCTTGTTTCGTGGCATACAGATTTTCACAGTAGTCTCTGATGATCTTTTGAATTTCATTGGTTTCTGTTGTGATGTCCCCCTTTTCGTTTCTGATTCTGCTTATAAGGGTTCTCTCTCTCTCTTTCTTTGTGAGTCTTGCTAGTGGTTTATCAATCTTGTTTATTTTCACGAAGAACCAGCTCTTGGTTTCATTGATTTTTTGGATTGTCTTTTGGGTTTCCATGTCATTAATTTCTGCTCTAAGTTTTATTATCTCTTTCCTTCTGCCTGGTTTGGGCTCCTTTTGTTGGTCCTTTTCTAAGGTGTTGAGCTGTGAGATCAAATTATTTATGTGGGCCCTTTCTTCCTTCCTGAGATATGCTTGCAGAGCTATAAATTTTCCCCTTAAAACAGCTTTAGCTGCGTCCCACAGGTTCTGGTAGCTCGTGTCTTCATTCTCATTTGTTTCTAGGTACCTTTTGATTTCTTCCTTGATTTCCTTCCTGACCCACTCATTGTTCAATATCGAGCTATTTAATTTCCAGGTGTTTGATTTGGTTTTCTGCATCTGTCCATGATTAAGTTTTATCTTCAGTGCATCATGGTCTGAAAAGATAGCTGGTACAATGTCTATCTTTTTGATTCTGTTGAGGTATGCTGTGTGGCCTAGCGCATGATCTATTCTAGAAAATGTTCCATGTGCACTGGAAAAGAATGTGTATTCCTTTTTTGGGGGATATAAAGCCCTGTATAGATCTATTAGCCCTCTCTCTTCTATTTCTTCCTTCAAAGCCAGTATTTCCTTGGTGATTTTTAATCTTCTTGATCTTTCCAGAGGAGACAGTGCGGTGTTGAAGTCTCCAGCTACTGTTGTGTTGCTCGAGATGTCCTTCTTAAGGTCTCTTAGCAGCTGTTGTAGGTATTTAGCTGGTCCCTCATTGGGTGCATAGACATTTAGGAGTGTGATTTCTTCCTAATGTACACATCCCGTGATTAATAAAAAGTGGCCTTCACTATCCCTTCTAATCTTTTTTAACCTGAAGTCTATGTTGTCGGATACTAGTAACACCACCCCAGCTTTCTTGAGGGAGTTGTTTGCTTGCAGGATTGTTTTCCATCAATGACTTTGAGTCTGTGTTTGTTCTGGCTATTCAGATGTGTTTCTTGCAGGCAGCAAAATGTTGGGTTCAGTCTTTGAATCCATTTTGCCAGTCTGTGTCTCTTAATTGGTGAATTCAGACCATTGACATTAAGTGAGATTATTGTTATGGGATTTTGCACCATTTTTGTGCAAGGGTTTGTTGTGCTTGTAGGGGTTGTTCTTGTCTTACAATAGCCCCTTTAGTGCTTCTTTTAGATTTGGTTTTGAGTCTATGAAGTTCCTGAGCTGTTGTTTATCCCCAAAGTAGTGTATGATTCCTTCTAGTTTGAATGAGAGTTTAGCCGGATAAAGTATTCTTGGTGAAGCATTGATTTCATTGAGTTTTTTCACTATATCCCACCATTGCCTTCAAGCTTGGAGGGTTTCCTCTGATAGATCTGCTGTGAGTCTAAGGGGTGCTCCTTTGTATGTGATTTCCTTCTTGGACCTTGCTGCTTGCAGCATTGTGTCTCTCTGAGCGATGTCCATCATTGTAACTATGATATGTCTTGGGGTTTTTCTGTTAGGATCTCTTTTAGCTGGCACTCTTCAGGCGCCTTGAATCTGGATGCCCGCATTGCCCAGCTGTGGGAAGTTTTCCGCAATGATTTGTTTGACTGTGTCTTTTTCGTTGGGGTTGGCTCCCTGTGGTTCTGGTAGTCCAGTGATTCTAATGTTGTTCCTCTTGAAATCATCCCCTAGGACTCTGATTCTGGCTAGAGCTATTTTGAGGTCTCTTGCCATGGTTTGTTGTTGCCTGTAGGCCTCTTGCAGCTCATCTTCAAGCATACTGATTCTGTCTTCGGCTGCAGTCATCCTATTGTTGAGGGCAGCCAGAGAGTTTTTGATTTCATGTACCGAATCCTTCATTTCTTTTTGAAGGTTTTTTATTTCTGCTCTCATTTCTTCCCGTATTTTGTCGGCTGTCTGTTGTATTGTTTCTGCCAGGTCTTCCTTGAAGTTGTCTATCTTTGCATTGAGTTCATTGAACATGTCGAGGATTTCAACTCTGAATTCTTTATCAGAGAGGTCAAGTTTGTAGGAAGCACCCATTGAGGTTTCCGGACTCCTTTGATCGTCCTTCGCTTGCACTGGGGATTTTCGCTGTTTCTTAATGTTGTTGTTGTGGTATGAAAGAGGGCCCTTGAAGATGAGTATCCCTGTTTCCTTTTGTTGTGAAAAAAGATTGTGGATGGGCTCAGTTAATAGTGGTTGCCTTTTTACTTGCCGGTTGTAGAACCTGGTCTCCTACTGAGATGTTTCTTTCAATCCTTCTGTGAAGTCTTGTGTTTTATTGTCCTACTGCTTGCGAATAGCTAGGATGTTAGTCTTGGATAGGATGTCGAGGAAACTATCTGCCGCTGCGTGAGCTTTGGCCGCTGGTGATGAGGCCACGCCCACTTTTCTTAGGCCACGCTCCCTGCCGATTATGCCATGCCCCTTTCCCACAACCCGGCAGCAGTCAAAGCGCGGGGTGCTCAGGGCCGCAGAGCAGGCTGGGTCCGGAAGGGCGGGTCAAGGGAGCGTCACAGACTTTTGCCGGAAGACAGAATGGCGACTCATTGCAAGCCAGTCCAAGACTAACATAATATAGAAACCATGTGAGACACAGATTTAAGTCTTACAAAACTTTCAAATATACAAAACAAATAAAATGATTTTGCTTGATTAGTGATGATAAACATCTTTTGGGCTGAAGCCAATGCACTGTAAGGCAATTGCCTTGCATGCACCTATCCAGGTTTGATCCCCACCACCACATATAGTTCCCTGAGTCCCACAAGGAGTAATCCCTGAGCACAAATCTAGAAGTAATTCCTTAGCACTGCACGGTGTGGCCCAGAAAACAAAAATAAGTAAAATTCCTTTACGCAGTTATTAGTGATTATATAACTTCCTTTATTCACAGCTATCTAAACTACTTCTGAGACTTATCCTACATTAGGTAATCTTTCTAGAAAATAAAATATCAGATTAATGTATGCAGATACTTTAATAACATTTTGTACAATTTAACTTAAAAATTAATTTTATGACTGAACCAAACTTCAGTGATAGAAACAAAATTTCTTTACAAATTTGTGACAAATTTTAAAATTCAAATCAATGTATAGTTCAAGTCCAATGGCATCTACCAGTGATTCCTAATTTTTTTAGGAATTATTCCTTGTTTCACTTGTATCACTTGTCATCCCATTGTTCACCGATTTGCTTGAGTGGGTGCCAGTAATGTCTCCATTTGTTCCTGTCACATGCTATTGTAGCCCAATGGCATCTGCTCACTCCAGGAACACGAAGAGCCTCAAACTGTTCATTTAGGGTCTTGACGAAGAAGTTTGAACACCTTGTAGGTGGGCAGCCACAAGATCTTTTGAAGTCTCGTGAAATCCAGTGAAGAACAGCTCTAGTCCAGCAGTCGTCTCTAAATCACATTGCATGTCTGGCCCATCTGATTTTCAACACCTTGGCAAACGAGAAAGTGTCCCTGATTCTTGATCATCCATGCAGGTCGGAACTCTGAATTCCTTCTCTCACTTGAGTGAAACATGATACTCCAAGCATAGCTCTTTTGATTCCTCCTTGGGATACCTGAATAGTGTTCTCATCTTGCTCTTGTAGGGCCCAGGTCTCTGAGGCGTATGTTAGTTCAGGAAGAATGGTGGAGTTGAAAAGATTTGCCCAGAGGGGCTGGAGCGATAGCACAGCGGGTAGGGCGTTTGCCTTGCACGTGGCCGACCCGGGTTCGATTCCCAGAATCCCATATGGTCCCCCGAGCACCGCCAGGGGTGATTTCTGAGTGCAGAGCCAGGAGTAACCCCTGAGCATCGTTGGGTGTGACCCAAAAAGCAAAAAAAAAAAATTTTTTTTTAAATAAAAAAAAAATAGACCGCCGAGATGTGATCCCGGGGGCCGCACGCATGTGCGGCCTCTCTGCAGCTGCACAAGCGTGAATCCAGACCCAGCAAAACCTCTTTCGGCGTGGGCAACCCCTCGCAGAATGTCTCCAGCCTGAGAACTAAGCCTCGGCCCCGTGCCCACCCAGGAGGGGAAAGGTATTTCTCTCTCTCGCCTCTTTCTCTCCGGGGATGAAGGGCGCGGTGGCCGCCATATTAAGACGACCACAGATTGGGTTTTCAAGCCTGCAATGATCCAGTATCTGGAAGAAATCTCCCTGGACTTGTGTCAAAGTACAGAAATTCAAAACCGCGCGGCCGCACGACCTTATTTGTCTTCACAGTAGGTCTGAATCTAGTGGGGTACTCCTAACAACAATAGTGAGGTTTGTGTTGAATTATTGAATGTAACCAAAGTAAACAGAATGTAAAATGAAACTTATCAGTTACAAGGTAGGGGGTGGGGGGGCGGGATGGGAGGTGTACTGTGTGGTTTTTTTTTTCTTTTTTTTTGGTGGTGGTATATGGGCACTGGTGAAGGGATGGTTGTTTCTGCATTGTATAACTGAGACCTAAGCCCGAAAGCATTGTAATCTTCCACACGGTGATTTAATAAAATAAAATTAAAATAAATAAATAAATAAATAAATAAATAAATAAATAAGAAAAGATTTGCCCAGAGCCAGAGGTTCTTCGTCCTCTTAACCACTTCTTTGATGCTCTTGGAGGTTTTCCACGCTGTGCTCTTTCTCCAGTGCAGTTCAGGTGCCAGGTCATTTGTCATGTTGAATTCTTGACCCAGGTGCACATAGCTGCTACATTAAAAGATGTTCATTCCATTGAGGGAAAATGGAACATCAGATCTAGTCTGTTTCTCATGAACATTGTCTTCATGAGATTTAGCTACAGTCCGACCTTTCCAAGCTCACGGTTGAAGTTGGCCAGCATTTGTGCCATTTGGCTGATATTTGGTGTTATGAGAACGATGTCATCAGCGAAGTGGAGGTGGTGTATAGTTGCCGACCATCTATCTTCACTCCCATTCCTTCCCATTCCAGTCATTGCATGACATTTTCACTGAAGAGTTTCAGTGAAATGGTGTCGCCCTGCTGAACACCTCTCTTTACGTCAATGATCACTTCATTTTAGAATGGTGAGATCCTGGTGGTGAATCCATAATACAACTCATGGAAGATCATGATGTACTGAGTTTGAATGCCCTGTTTGGCTAGGGCTTCAATGACTGCTTCAATCTCAGCAGAATCAAAGGCCTTCTTTAAATCAATGAACGTTAGACAGAGCAGCATCTTGAACTCTCTTGAAACCTCAAGGAATTATTCCTAAAGAACAATAGTGATTCCTAAATATAATTCTATTTATTCCTAAGTATTTATTCATACACATATTTATGAATATCATTTATTTATTGTGTGGCCCTTTAGTCATTTGTTTTTGCATATAGCAAAAAAGAAAAAAAAGCTACTAAGCAAAGAAAGAAGAATCATGTAAATAAAATATTTTTGTAAGATAGTTTGAAATATTTGTACACCTACTACTTTTGTAAATATAATAGGACAGGGAATGTTTACATTTCCTTATATCTTTATTTATTTTAATAGTGACTTATAGTTTTCTATAGTATCCATTGCGCCAGGCTGTTTTCACTTGAGGCACCCTAAAGAAGGGCGGGTGAGAACCCTCCCTGCCCCAAGGGACCCAGCCCAGGCAGCCAATCTCCACTACCCTACCGCTGCCACCCTCCAGGTCACTTTCCAGACCATGCAGCTGCGAAGAGGCCGTGCGACATATTATAAGACACTTCCTACCCATTTTCCATAATTGCCACACCATATTTGATGGATTTCAGACAGTAGGCAACAAATCATAGAGTAATATACATATACATATGTACATATAAATATACATATATATATGGACTGGAGCGATAGCACAGAGGGTAGGGTGTTTGTCTTGCATGTGGCTGACCCGGGTTCAATTCCTCCATCCCTCTTGGAGAGCCTGGCAAGCTACTGAGATTATTTAGCCCACACGGCAGAGCCTGGCAAGCTATCCGTGGCATATCCGATATGCCAAAAACAGTAACAACAAGTCTCACAATGAAGATGTTACTGGTGTGCACTTGAGCAAAATCGATGAACAATGGGATGACAGTGATACAGTAATAGTATACATTTTATATATACTATATACTCACATATATTGTATATATTTTATTGCGTTTTTATTGCTCTTTTTTCACTGTACTTATAAAACATAACACACAGTGTTTTGATTTGGTTTTAGTTCTTGTGTATTGGAAATTTACAGAAACCTGAATTAAGAAAAATTTTTCCAACAGCATATGCTAACTTCACGTGTCACATTTTTATATTTCTGCAATATTTATAATTTTTATTAGTTTTAAATATTTCATGGTATGAATTATAATAAGTGATTTATGATGTTATTATTGTACTTGTGGATGTCATAAGCCACTTCCACATTAGATGGTGAACCTAATAAATACATATTTAGACTATTACAGACTGCATTTCCCCATCTCTTTTCTTATCTTCAGATCTCCCTACTCCCTGAGGTATAATAATATAGAAATTAGATAAATTAATAACTCTACAATGACCTGTAGGTGTTCCAGTGAAAGAGCTCTCAATTCTAATGAGGACTAAAAATGATTCTTTAGTGAAGGAAGCATGTCAAAAGCCTAGCTGCCAGGAGCTAGGCCTTTTATATCAAGTAATAAGCCTACTTGTTTCTACATAACAATTAGTGAAAGAAATTAAAAGTACCATTTCATTGAACACACGAATTATATGAAATTAAAAACAGCATTATTGTAGATGTGGACAAAACGAGGGGTTTGTTTTGAGCTTTTCTTCATCTCCTTCTTCCTCTTTTTGCCACATTTAACAGTGCTCAGAGATTACTCCTAGCTCTGTTTTCAAGGATCACTTCTAGCGGTGCTCAGGCAACCATATGCACTGCTGGAGTCAAACTAGGGCTGGTCAAATGCAAGGCAAGTACCTTATCTACTCTACAACTTTACTGGTCCTGATATGGAAAAGTGTTTAAATAATCCAGGTAAAAGATATAATCAGCCACAATTTTTCCTGATGCTGGAGCCTAATTTATTGCAAGGTTCTAACTTTCTTCAGTCTATAAGGATTAGAAAGGGTGATGAAGCTCAAGAAAAAAAGTTGTATGAAATCAGCACTTAAAAGAGACAACATATTTTTACTAACTCAAAAGTACAAGAATCAGCATAAAGGGCTAGTGTTGAAGTTACAGTCTTCACAGCTTAAAAGAAAAGACTGACTGTTGTACAGGTTAAGCACACTGGTGACTTTCAAATGAAGCCAATGTTCTCTTACCATTCTAAAAGCACTACAGCCTTTAAGAATTATGATAAATCAGTGTTGTACTCCATAAATAGATAAACAAAGCCTGGGCAACAGCAAACTGGTTTATGAAATGGGTGTCTGAGGTGGGGGTTTGTTTGTTTGTTTGTTTGTTTGTTTTGCTTTTGGGGTCACATCCTGCGATGCACAGGGGTTAATCTTGGCTCATGCACTTAGGAATTACTTCTGGTGGTACACAGGGGACCATATGGGATGCTGTGAATCGGGCCGTCTGCATGCAAGGCAAATGCCCTACCCGATGTGCTATTGCTTCAGCACCGTGACTGAGTTTTTAATACCACTGTTATCTACTGTTAAAAACATCACTTCTCATTGACAATGCACCCAAGACCACTGATGAACTTCACAAAGTATTAATATTTTACTACCTGCTGAAACAATTATTATTCTGTGTCCCACAAAACACAAAAACAGTAAATTTTCACTTCCAAAAAGAATTTTTACTTTCAAATTTAAGATATATTTTTAAAAGGTATTGCTATTTTATATAGTGATTCTTCTTATTTATCTTGAGGAATTCAAAAACTTTATGGAATCACCATTCTAGATATCATTAAGAACACTAATGATTCATGGGATAATTTCAAAATTTCAAAACTAATATGAATTTGACCCAAACTTTATGTGGGTTAAGACTTCAACAAGAAAGAGAAAAACAGGATTAAAAGTAGAAAATGGAAACTTGATTGCATTACTACAGTCTCATGATAAAATTTTAAAAGTGGAGAATTGGTTCCTATAAGTGGAGGTATTTGTATGTGCATGTGGGAGGGAGGGTGGAGGGATGGCTTGAGACAAAATGTACTCCTGGTGGAAAATCTGTGAATATATTTGAAACTAAAATGAAAGTTTTAAAATAATACACAAACTTAGTCATACATAGAATCTGAGAGGATTGGCTTCAATTCTGAAAGTGCCACTATATATAAAATATTATCAAAGAATATCACCTGCAACAGAGAAATCTTTCATGAAAGAATCAATCAATACTTCCAAATTATGTTCATCTTCCTTTAAGAAATTGTTGTAGGCACACCAACTATCAGCAGCCACTGCCCTCATCAGTGAGCAGACACCAACTTTGAGATTCACCAAAGATTATGACTTTTGAAGGCTCAGAAGATACTGAGTATTTTTAGTAAAGTATTATTTTAAGTTAACATATGAACATTCTTTAGACACGATGCTATTACACACTTATTAGACTAAGTTTAGTGTAAATAAAATTTACCATATATTGGGAAATCAAAAAATTCCTGAGTTTTATTAATCTAGTAGACCCTTTTTCAGACCACTGCTATAAACTTGATAGCAAGATGAGCCCTAACATGCTAGTATCTTAATTCTGCTTTTTACCATTATTTTGTTTTAAGCTGGTAAAGTATTTAAGTATAATATTTTACTATATTTTAACAAAGTTCACTTGCATTTTCAGGTTCATAAGTCAACCTAGACAACTGCTCTGTAGTCTGTCACCCATCCCCAAGGCCACCTTCAATCAAAGGAATATTTTCCTACAGAGCTAAATATCAGAATATAATTATATCTGAAAAGATTATTTGATCAATGAACATTCTCCTTGCTTTAATAGAGTAGGTGCTTCAGCTATTTTTGGTCATCACTGGACCCTCGGTTCCTATGACCTAAAATAAGGTCACCAAGCTAGAAGGTTTTCAATAAATGAATAAATTCAAGAATGTATGAACCATTAAGCTTAAAAATGTATTATCTTCAAAGACGGGAAGAAAACATATTGTTTTCAGGGAGGAGACAGCAGCAGAAACTTGGGAGAGAAAGACAGACAATTGAAATTTCTCTTTGAAATTCTTTCACAATACTCCACAAAGGCTTAGATAGTTGGACTTCAAAGAAAAGTAACATTGCTTTGCTCCTAGTGCACTTAACACTTTCTTCAGTGTACTTAACAACACTTAAGGGACAACATCTTCCCAGTTTTACTTTCACTTGATATCAAATTGGGAACAATTTGAATAGCTTCCAATTTAACCTCTAATTATTTATTTTGAATTAGTAAATAACTATTCATAGGGCCTGAGTTGACTGCCAAATGTTGGCAAGTAGGGCAGATGGAAGAGGCAGAGTAAGTTCTGTCAAGAAAAACTCAGGAGTTTTGTTGCCAGCAGGATGTATTATAATATATAGTTTGTTTCTAGGCAAGTTTAAGTTAGGGGCCTGGGTCCAAGTTGTAGGAAGAATCATAGCTTCCAATGTCAGCATCCAAGTGACCTCTGGCTAAACAAGTCAACCTGTCTACATCTCATGAAATGGCTGCTCTGCTACTCCTTATCTAAAAGTCAGTGAAATGACTTGTAGACTCTTTAGTAGAATTGTGTTTCTAAAAGTACATTGAAAATCTGCAAGAATACAGTTTTATCAAGACATAAATACAGACCACTTATGTGGGATGGGAACTTTCAGAAAAGTCAGAGACAATGAAAGTGAACCCCATAAATGCAATCTATATAAATCCTGAAAGACTAAATGAATAAAATTGACTCTGAGTCCCATGAGAGATTAGAGAAAAGTGATCTTCAGAGAAGAATCTAAGGGCAGAGTTGAAATAGTGTGGAACAGTATGGAATAGTAGTACAGAAACAAATTATTGCCAAAAAACTTTCTGTTTTCCTGGACCCTACAATTCACTTTTCCCCACAACTTTATCAATCTTAAATCAGATTGAGAAACAGTTAGAGAAACAGTATAGTGGCTAATTTGTTTACCTATCACATGGGTGACCCCAATTTAATCCTTGGGAATACACATGGTCCCTTGAGCACTGGCTGAAGTAAGTCCTAGTACAGTCATGACTAGACTGCACGAACCACTAGGAGAGAGTCAAGTTCAAAGCAAGGAGTAAGCCTCTAGCACCATTTTGCCGCACTCAGCAGTGAAAAATCCTGGCCGGCGGATAACGCAACACTAGAGAATGCTCCAGGCCCCAAACCAAGCCAGTAATACCAGGGTGCCCCAGATGGAGGAGATGCAGTCTCCCTGCCTCCTCTAAATTGAATCCCGGCAACACTGAGCTTCTACAAACATGGCTCTGGTATGTGGGGACCAGTACTATTTCTCCGAACCACGTGGCCTCTTACAAAGTAAGCAATGGAAAATAGATAATCTATCATCTGCCCCTCGAAGGCAGGCTTGAATGGTGGTGTTAAAAATCCAAGCCCAAAACTATAGAGAGCCCCAGAGGCACACAAACCAAGTTTGGAACCCAGCAGCTTCTTGCAGAAATGCCTCTAGGCTGTGAATTAAGCTACGGCCCCATGCTGTCCTGGGAGGGGAAAGGTTTTGTCCCTCAGCCTTTCCTTTCAGTGGTGGCAGCATGGTAACCGCCATCTTTCAGAGCCCATTGGATGGAGGTATGAGTTTGCAGTGATGGGGCATGTGGGAAACCTCGGGATGGGGGGCTGGTACCGATGCTGCTCCCTGCCCAGAAGAAACCCCAAGCGGCCACCCACAGATGTCTCCTCTGCTCCTGAACGGCCATGATTCCAGAGGCACACAAACCGATTTCAGAACCCAGCATCTTCTTGCAGAAATGCCCCTAGACTGTGAACTAAGCTACGGCCTTGTGCCACCCCGGGATGAGAAAGGTTTTTGTCTCTCGGCCTTTCCTTCCTAGGGCAGCAGCACGGTAACCGCCATCATTCAGAGCCCATTGGACGGAGGTACGAGTTTGTAATGACGGCTTCTCCGCTTCTGAACGGCCATGATCCCAGCGGCTTCTGGCAGAAATCATTCTGGGCTTAATTACTAAAACAACAGAAATCCAAAATCATATGCTCTTCATCACCAGCAATAGAAAACAAATAATCAAATGATGCCTTTTCGGCATGTCTGATTGTTGGGGGAAAATACCAAATAATAACAGTGGATTTTCTGTCCAAACATTGAATGCAATCAAAGTAAAGAGAGAATAAAGTGAAAATCATCAGCCACACAGGCAGGGATGGGGTAGGATGGGGGGTATACTGGGATTCTTGGTGATGGAACATGTGCACTGGTGAAGGGATGGGTATTTGATCACTGTATGACTGAGACTTAAACCTGAAAGCTTTGTAACTGTCCTCACGGTGATTCAATAAATATATATATATATTTTTAAATCAAAGCAAGGAGTAAACCCTGAGCACCAGCAAATATGCCAAATCCCAACTCATATGGTCCTATGAATGATATTAGTTTTGCTCATATAATCATTTACTTCTCTATCTCTCTATCTTTAGTTAATCGTCTAGAAAACAAGCGATAATTGATTTCTAGGTTTCATTTTAAAATATGAATTTTACTGATTATATAATCTGATAACAAATTTAGTCGGGAATTAAAGTGGGGTAAACTATCAGTAACTTTGTTTACTTAAACATAAGATGTCTGCAAATTAAATCCAACTATGTAATTTTGAGAGACACTTCAGTTTTTCCCTTCAAATAGACTAACAATTCAGAATTGGGATATCTAGCGATAAAATTCTTTTTTATTTTATTTTAACAAACATTGTAAAAGCACTTGATGACAGTTTAATGCTCATTCTTGTAAAAACCATAATAAAACAAACATCTAAAACACACTTGGACGAGCTTCAGGCATGAAGGGACCAACAGAGGAACCCAAGTGTGTGGGACCCGGGGCTGAGATCTGCACACTTGCTCGAATTGGGACTGGGCCTTCTACAGCCAGAACACTCCATTTTCCAGTAGCTTGGCAGCCACACCCACAAACTTCCAAATCCAGAGACTTTAAGACCAAGCTCCCAGAAGAGAGCAACACAGAGTCTCTTGCCCCCCGCGCCTGGCTGTCTTCACCGGGGCCCCTCAGAGGGGACAAGTTGCCTTTCCCTCCCTGCCCCAAGCAGAGCCTTGACGGTTGAAGACCTCCAGAACCCAGCCACAGCCATGCTCAGATTGGGACTGGGCCTTCTCCAGCCAGACCCCCCATTTTCCAATAGCTTGGCAGCCACACCCACAAACAGCTCCGGGTGCCGTGTAATCCCACCAATGGCCAACATCCAGAGGCTATAGACCAAGCTCCCAGAAGCACATGGCCACAAAGCGGCTGTGCGACATGTGCCTTGTTCTCCCTCTTGGAGAACCTGACAAGCTATCAAGAGTTTATTACTTTCATGGGAGAGTCTTGCGATCTTCCCATGGTGTATTCACATCCCAAAATATAGTAAAAGATATATGCACACCTCTCAGAGAGCCCAGCAAACTACCTAGAGTATCCTGCCCGCATGGCAGAGCCAGGCAAGCTATCTGTGGCATATTCAATTTGCCAAAAACAGTAACAATAGGTCTCATTCCCATGATCCTGAAAGAGCTTCCAGTCGTTGGGAGAGACGAGTAAGGAGAGGCTGCTAAAATATGAGGGCTGAGTGTAATAGAGATGTACTGGTGCCCGCTCAAATAAATCGACAAACAACGGGATGACAGTGACAGTGATACAATGATCTAAAACCTAGTAGGCTATGTATAGAAGGAATCATTCTTAAAAAAACAAAAAAAAGAAAAGAAAGAAGGAATCATTCTTAATCTCAAACAGGTCAAATCCTGGAAATTTATAATGAATGTCACTTTCTAATGTCAAGCTCAAGATAAGTATCTTCATCATCACTGAAATTAAGCAATATTTTGGTCAAATAAATCTAAAAGATTAATGATATCTGCATATCTATCAAAAAAAAGAAATGTCCATATCCTCATGTGAAAAATCCGTATACCTATAAACTATGATACACAGCCTAAATATTGATAGTAAATAATGTCTTAAAGTGGGATAATAATTTGTCACACTTCATACATCATTTAAAATAACAAAATAAATGATTAAATTAATCATGTTCTATCATAATTGACCTTAAGTAGTAAATTGTATAGTAATAGACCCCCTAATATTACTTTACTAACTGCACTAATTCATATATTTTTACTACTCATATAAAAAACAAGTGAATTTATGGCGACAAATATATTCATAAATGGAAACACAATTTTATAAAGGAAAATGTCAACTGATACTAAATTTTCGATTAATTTAATTGGTATAAATTGAATATAGGTTAATTTTCACGCATATTTAGAAGTACATAAAATACAGCAAATGCTATTTACAAAAATGAGGAATGAAAGAAAGCATTATGTGTAAAATGCAAAAACATTGGCACCTTAACGAGCAATAGCAAAAACAATGGTGATGACACATGGAATACTGATTATGAGTGAGTGGGGAGGCAGTTGGAGGTTCAATGTATATAGACAGACTAGCATATATGACTTTATGATATTTGACTTCAGAAACAAAATAGTCAAAACAAAAATTATTATTATTATTATTATTATTATTATTTTGCTCTTTTGGTCATACCCAGTGATGAACAGGGGTTACTCCTGGCTCTGCACTCAGGAATTACTACTGGCAGTGCTTAGGGGACCATATGGGATGCTGGAAATCGAACCCAGGTTGGCTGCATACAAGGCAAATGCCCTACCTGCTGTGCTATCACTCCAGCCCCCCAAAAAATATATTATTAATTATAACATCAAAAAAGATATTATCCACAAAATGTAAGCAGCTTCTGCACATGAAATGAAATACATTATTAAAAAGTGACAAACTATTTAAACAGAAAAGTCAGATATAAAATGAGTGACTGTTATCTGAACAAATTTCCAATCTCTCTATCAACAAATAATAAAAACAAATAATTTATTGTTGAAATACAACAAAAAAGCAAATATTTTAAATTATCAAGCATTTCTAAAGGTATAATGAAAGTAGAATGTAAATGGACAACATTTCAGATAAAAATTTAGCCTCACCTATGACAATTAAATGTGTGATATTGCAACAATTTAACATAAAGTAATATGCCTTTTAGAAATTACTTGCAAATGTGAACAACATATCTTGAAAGAGATTCATTACAATATTATTTTTTAAATGAAGCAAATCTAAACATCATTGGAGAAAAATTTCAGCTATGCAATACTGTAATTTTGTAAAATAAAAGCAAAAAAGAAAATTTTCTGCTAACAAAATAGAAAAAAAAAAGCACTACAGAAGGTAAGTAAACGATTTGTTGTTAACATTTTGATTTATTAAAGATAATGAAAGAGTGTATGAAATTGTGCTATATAAAATATTGCTCACCAAAATTATAGCAGTGATTGTCTCTAAGGAGTGAGGCTTAAAAAATGTCAACTTTCCTTTTTCACATTTTAAAAATAGTAAGTGTGGGTGGGTCGATTATAGTGAAATTAGTTCATTTTATAACTAGAAATAAACAATTAAGCAATTTTAATTATGAAGAAAAATATAAACTTATGTCTCTTTATGAAATTTTAATATAAATCATTAGGATTCTACTAATTCTGCCAAAGAAAAACCTGTGAATTCAAGAACTTCAAAATAGGAGCTCCAGAAAATATCGATATGTAACAAGGAAATGCTACCAGAGTAAGAGTTTCATTGTTTCATATGCTGTTGTGTTAAAAAAAATGTGATTCAAGAGAGGCCGGCTAAACTACTTTGCTCACCAGCAGCTTGCAGAAATGTCTCTAGACTGTGAACTGAGCCACTGCCCCATGCCACACCAGGAGGGAAGGGTTTTCCTATCTTGGCCCTTCCTTTCCAGGCACAGCATGGCGACCACCATTTTATGAGCACAAAAAGGAGGTACAAACCTGCAGCAACGGGACACTCGGGAGATCCTGGGATAGGGGTGGTACCGGCCCCACCCTCCGCTGAGATTTAAGTGCAGCAGCCAAACGTGTGTGGCCTTTCTACTGCTGCACAAGCATGATCCCAGAGGCCAGCTAAACTACTTTGGGCACCAGCAACTTGCAGAAATGTCTCAAAACTGAAGGGTTTTTCTCTCTTGCCTTTTGCATTTTATGAGCACCGCAAAAAGGAAGTAAAAGTTTGCATTAATGCAATTTCTGGCAGAAATTTCCCTGGACTTAGTTACTAAAATACAGAAATCCAAAACCGCGGGGCTGTGACAGCATATCTCTTAATTGTCAGCAATGAAAACATTATCAAATGGTTCCTTTTCAACAGATCTGACTTTAGGGGGGGAAACTCCAAACAATAATAGTGAGTTTTTTGTTGAAATATTGAAGGTAATCAAAGTAAAGTGAAATCTATCAGCTACACAGGTGGGGGAAGGGGGCGGGTTGTGGGGGTGAGGTATGCTGGGGCTCCTGGTGGTGGAATATGTGCACTGGTGAAGGGATGGGTGTTGAGCATTGTATAACTGAGACTTAAGACTGAAAGCTCTGTAACTTTCCACATGGTGATTCAATAAAAAAAAAGAATTTAAAAAAATAAAATAAAAAAGCTTCAGAGAAAAGAAAAAAAAATGATTCAAAAGTGGTTGATAATTTACAATGGCAAAACCAGGCACTGTACTTCCTTCAAGTTTATTTAATGCAAAGAATGAAAGTATCAAATAAATAAAAGCCACTGACAGTGATAAAACCAAACCATCCAAAACTGACCTACTAACACACATAAAAATTCAATTTGTTTAGAATGCTACAGGTGATCCATGCATAGTGTATTTCTTTATACAATTGAGAGATTATCTATGTCTCTTTGCTCATGTGTCTGTAATATTGTAGATACAAAGTGATGATTCTCAAGATTAAAAATTGAAATATTCTTCAACAATTCTTTCTTTTTTCTTATTTTACTCATGCTCTCCAACACTATTCAAATTTGCATCTGTTCTACTTTGTATTTCCTTTCAATATATCTCTATGATGAAAGCACACATTATCTAACTAGACATACATTAATTTTATTTATTGTTCCATGACAAAATAACAAATCATATGAAAGTCAAAGCAAACATACACACACAGAGACACACACAATTTAAATTTTTTTGTTATTAAAGTGTTTTTAAAAAATTATTCAAAATATATATTTCATACCTCACATAAGGTCTACACTTAATATAGACTTTAATAATCTTATTTTTACCAAATACATGCCATCTTTTATTTTGAGATATTTAACTATGTGTATGGAAACACATAAGACATAGTCATATGCTATGTAAATTATAATGGTAAAAAAGTTTAACAGTTTCATGAGGCCCCCTCCCTAAACAAAGGTAATTATTTTATAAGTATTACTACTCAAAAGATAAAATTATGACCACATGTAAATACCATTTAATAAATAGCATTTAAAAATCAACTTCATAAGTTTGAACACATCTAAAGCAAATACTACTTAATAAATACCATCAAATAAAATGAACTTTCCCATCAAAGAGACTATATTTCAACTATAAATTAAAGACAAGATCAAGTGTTATTTCCTAAATTAGTGATATTGATGTGCTGTGTTATCTGTTGAAAGGGATGTATAATATGAACCATGTAGGTCCATTAACTCCTCACTAATAGGAGTAGTGTATAAAGGGCACATGTCAAAAGGCATATAATTGGTCTTCATTATCATTGCAATTGACATCAAAATTAAAAGGAATTTTACGACCAGTGACCTGACCTCTCAAGACACTGAAAGAAAACTGATTGTTTTCAAGGAGAGACAGAATGCGATAAAGCCAATATAAAATTTTTAGTTAGTTTCATTTTGAGTGAATCTTTCATGCTACATATCTCTTTAAGTGCTATCTTGGAAACATAATTTGTGACACACTAAAATGTTGATTAAATTGTCTTATAAACTTTGTGCATATAAAATGATAGAAAAAGACACTAATTTATTAAAAGTTAGTGCATTATTCCATGACTAATAAAGATACCTACCTTTCACAATCAAGGTATATCCATACTTCTATTTATTTCTTACTTTCATAAAAAGTTTAAATGGGCCTAAGTAGAGCTAGGTAGCACGCATATGGTAACTTTTATTTTGAATGATACCAGAAAAGTAACCCCTGCAGGCTATTTATAATTAAACTCTAATGTTGAAAGACATAGACAAGCAATCTTGAAAGTTACAGCCGGTAGGTTATTTGCCTTGCATGCAGCCGACCTGGGTTCGATTCCTCCATCCCTCTCAGAGCCCAGCAAGCTACCAAATGTATCCTGCCCCCAGGGCAGAGCCTGGCAAGCTACTCGTGGCATATTCAATATGCCAAAAACAGTAACAAGTCTCACAATGGAGACGTTACTGGTGCCCACTTGAGAAAATTGATAAACAAGACAACGACAGTGCAGTGCAGTGCTAATCCTGGAGAAAAACTCATGTCTTTGAGCATTATGGTCTATACCAAAACAAAAGCAAAGAAAGCAATGGCAGAGATAAATAGTAAAGCAGGTGGGGTGCTTGCTTGTAAGCAACATGTCTCAGTTTCATCTCCCAGCCCCACCAAGAGTGAGCCTCAACAAGAGTGATTTCTAAACACAAAACTACAAATAAGCCCTGAGCACCAATGCATATGTCCCCCAAACAAACGAAAAATACAATGGGTAAAATAAAATTTGAGCATATTAATATTCATGTGTTGGGAAGTGAAAGTGGGATAAACTTGTCTATATGTGTGTATAATGGTCATGGGAAAATATCCAAATTAGTAAACCACTCTTAAATCTGCTCATCCTTGGGTTCCCTAAATCTTGAGAGGGCTTCTTGGATGAGTTCTGAATTTAAGTCCAATGAGAGATAGTAGAGTGCAGCTAAACGTACAAGGATGAAAAGATAAGTATTAGGATGGGGTGCAAATACAAGATTTAGGCACATGTAATTTGGCAAGAACACGAGTTACTTTATGTTTAAACTTAAATTCACCTTAATGGTACCTCCACATGCAAGGTGGAGCCCATAATGTAAATAACGGCTGTTATTAAAGAATACATGAGGATATAGAAAGATAAGATACTTACATGAATGCTTGGCGGTGTTTATTGATTGCAAATGGTCCCCAATAGCTCTGGAAGGGGGAGAGTAATGGAAGGAGATACCATAGTGTACTAACCTATTTTAATTAGTGTAAACCAGTAATTAATTTGATCTGCCATGGTTAATAGTGAAGTTCTCAAAGGAAGAAACTAACTCATCCCTCTGAAGTTCTATGTCTTTGTAACCAATAGTGCTCTTAAAGGCATTATCACTGTCACTGTTACCGTCATCCCGTTGCTTATCGATTTGTTCGAGCGGGCACCAGTAATTTCTCTGATTGTGAGACTTATTGTTACTGTTTTTGGCATATACAATACATCACGGGTAGCTTGCCAGGCTCTGCCATGTGGGCGCAATACTCTCGGTAGCTTGCCGGGCTCTCCGAGAGGGGCGGAGGAATTGAACAATGGTCGGCCACGTGAAAGGTGAACACCCTACCACTGTGCTATTGCTCCAGCCCAAGGCATTATCAGATTGAACAAATTTAAGACAATGTTAGACATATTTTCATATTATTAGGTATACATAATTGTTTCGAGGGACTAAAATGTCAAGAAAATCTAATATTGTGCATCCTTTCTATTTTAGTCTCCCAAATAAAACAGAAGTTGGGAAAACTTTTCAGGTTTCAAGAAATGTAAGATTTATAAGATTTATATATACAGAAGATGATATTGCACAAATAAAATACTAATTCTCAACATGCTCTGGAGTAAGGAACAAAATATTGGTTGTCTTTAAAACATATAAATGATAGCTATATTAGTACTTTTTCAACCTTTAAGTTTTGGTTCACAATTACCTGGATTCATTCAAATCACTTGGACTTTGACATCACAACTATGATAACAGATACAGAATTACAGATTGCGCAGTGTGGGAAAGGGTTAAGATGAGATGATGAAGAAGAACGGGAATAAAAGTGAGATAAATACTATGGGGAGATTCTTTGGTGATTTGGTAGTGATGGTGTATAGTATCTTTGTACAAAATCATTGACATTATTTGTAATATATTACCTCAAGTTCAATGACAATTAAAATTGAAATAAAAATGAAAGAAATAGAAAGTTTTTATCTATCAAATGTTTTTTAACTAGGAATGTAACTATTTTATTTTTTTAAATATGTCTGAATAACTTTAACTGATCTTAATATTTTATTCAAAATTCAAAATCCTATTAATTTTATTGGGCTGGAGCGATAGCACAGCAGTATGGTGTTTGCCTTGCATGCGCAGACCCAGGTTCGATTCCTCCATCCCTCTCGAAGAGCCCAGCAAGCTACCAAGAGTATCTCACCCACACGGCAGAGCCTGGCAAACTACCCATGGTATATTCAATATGTCAGAAACAGTAACAACAAGTCTCAAAATGGAGATGTTACTGGTGCCCGCTCGAGCAAATCGATGAGCAATGGGATGAAAGTGGTACAGTGGTGGTATTAATTTTATAATTTATTTAATAATCAGTGACAGGGCTACAATTGTTGGTTACTGAAAGAGAGAAGGAAGAGATGATTCAGGACAAAGGGCAAATATGTATAGTAAAGAATGGATGTACTTTCAGTGGTAGACTTACTATGTGTGTGTGTGTGTGTGTGTGTGTGTGTGTACTTTGACTTTCTTTTCTTCTTCTTGTTGTTAATATTGTTTTGGTCACATCTCGCATTGTTCAAGGGTTATACCTGGCTCTATCACTCCTGGTAGTTCTTGGGCGATCTCTCTCTCTCACACACACACACACACACACACACACACACACACACACACACACGTAGCACTGTAGCACTGTTGTCCTGTTGTTCATCTATTTGCTCAAGCAGGCACCAGTAATGTCTTCATTGTGAGACTTGTTGTTACTGTTTTTGGCATATTGAATATGTGGCGGTTAGCTTGCCAGGCTCTGCCATGCAGACAAGATACTCTCGGTAGCTTGCCAGGCTCTCTGAGAGGGACAGAGGAATTGAACCCAGGTCGGTCGAGTGCAAGGCAAATGCCCTACCCGCTGTGCTATTGCTCCAGTCCATAACACACACACACACACACATATATACACACACACATACACACACACACACTATATAGTGTCTGAAATGGGTCTAGGGTTAAGTGTATGCAAGGCAATGCCTTGCCCTCTGAATTACCTCTCTGCCATCTCCATGGTGATTTTCAATGATATACACCTGAAACTTATGTCTAAATGTGTTCATTTGATAAAAAAAATAAGATGGGTAAATGAATAAAACAAAACTGTCAGTAGCATGATGAGTACAGATTATTAGCAGTGAAAGTTAAATATGTATTATCCCATTATCTTTACAATAGTCCCTGTGTATTATTTGTTCTTAATTCTCATCTCAAGCAATAAAAAATGAAGCCAATCCTAGTATGTAGGACTACACTAAGGTGTGCCTCATGCACTTCAGTTATAAAGCTCCACATCACTGAAGGAGCCAGGGCCGGATTCTCTCTGGCGCTGTTGTAGGTCTCGAATCAGAGCTGCAGGAGTTGGAAGGCATTTTCCATCATCACGTCTAGTTCTTGACCCCACTCAGGAAACTGGCTTGCTTGCACTGCACCTGGCGCCTTTCAAAATGTTGTCAGGCTCCTCCGTTGAAGGCAGAATCCCTGCAGCGTCCTGGCCTTGCTCAGTGTGTGTGATTTTGCTTCAGAAGTCAGGAGGCCGGCTGCTTCCTTTCCTGGCTCTTGAGGGCAGAGGCTAGGCTTTCTCACCTCAGAGATGGTAGCCTTAATGAAGGCTTCCCTCTTGTGACTTCAGGAAAGCACAAAGAGCTTGAATATTTAATAGCCAGAAAAAAAGGAAGCCAAAGAAAGAAAGAACGAAACCCCACACACACACCCGTATGTGTTTTGCTTTTGCAGTTGGAGTCCTACCTCACCTGCAGGCTCCTTCTGCTATAGATTTCTCCTTACTGCAAGCTGTGAGGCTTCCGGAAGCACCCCCACACTGAGGATCTCTTTCCCCTCTCTCCCGTTGGTTAATGAGCCCTAATGGACAGCTGTCCTCCCCGCGTAGGACACAGCCTGGATTACTTGGAGGCTCAGTTCAGTGTTGTCCAGGCACAGCACTTCTCTTCCTTCCAGTTCTATCCTTTAGACTCTTGTTACTCCGGACAAGACTGCCAGTCATTTGTTACACTTCCAAGAACATAGCTTAAATCTACCAAAGGCCACACTAGACTTTCTCTGCAGGCATCTTTTGCTCAGAAAACCCCTCTGGTAATACTGGCTCAGAATTTCTAGCTAAATGCTGAACTTTATTTTTAAGAATTGGGAATCTCTTCTGAAAATGACTTACTTTTAAATGTACTTTTCAGATCTCTCTGAGGGTCACTTGAAGCTCAAGTGCCATTGTTTATCTCCTTTCTCTTGGCACATCCTATTCAACCTGTTCAGTTCAATTGGATATATTTGCCCCCTCTTCCTTCAGGAACTGCCTTCAAAATCTATGACTAAACCTTTCCCCATAGGTAGATTAATGCCAATTCATACTCTCTTAACAATTCATCTTCCACACTAAGTTCTCTTTTTTCAATGCCCATCTCATCCTCTTCCCTTTTCTTAAATTAAACCACTCATTCACCACATAATCAATATACTGTCACAATTATAGCTGGGCCTTTCTGGATTCTCCAGACTCTTCAGTTAAATATCCTTTATTGAATTCTGGGTTCTGAACTATCATTTATTCCCCCACACTCACCCCTCATTTCTTATTCTCTTCACACATACTTTTTTCTCCTTTCACCATTTCTTCCAGCTTCCAGACTCTAAGATCCCCTCACACC
Organism: Sorex araneus; assembly: GCF_027595985.1. Classification (NCBI taxonomy): domain Eukaryota; kingdom Metazoa; phylum Chordata; class Mammalia; order Eulipotyphla; family Soricidae; genus Sorex; species Sorex araneus. The sequence goes on from NC_073306.1 coordinate 107,074,389, forward strand.
CCCACTCATACTCCTCCTGTTCACAACACAACTCTGTGACACATGAAACATAATATATAAATAATATGTATATTATATTCTTTTCATTTAAAGATATCATATTTATCTGCTTTCTCTTGGTAAATAATTCATTTCCTGTAGCCTTGCTAATAGAATCTGAGTCAGGGGCTAGTTTTACATCTATGTTTAGTAAGTTGAATAGTAGAATATTTTGACATAATGCAGTAAGTATACTGAAAAAAATCACTCTTTTAGGAGACATAAAGACCTCAGGGGTAAGACCCAAATGCTCTGGAAGATTAGTTAAAACAGAAAAAAAGCAATTAATTTTAATTGCTAATCCAATTGGATATTAAATGGCTAGTTATCAAAAAATATATTAATTCTTTAAGACTTGTAACCTTGTGACAGCAGCTATTTTTTAAATACATCTAGTAAAGTACTCTGATTTATTTTCACTCTGTTAATAGAAAGAGATGAAATTAAGTAAGTTCTGTGAAACTGTGATTCTAAAAAGAATAAGTGATAGTATGGGTTTAGGATTATTTATAACATCTGCCATAAAGATGACTAATATCAAGGCCCTCGTTATCAATGTAAAGCAGTACCTTCAAATATGTCAGGTTAGTGGTTAGAGATCTTAGAGAATTACTAAAAAATATAAATTCAAACACTCCTAACTCTTCAAACTTTCAGTACATGGGTGAGTCAGAAACATAGGTGGGGTGTCAAGTTTGGAGCATCTATTTAGAAGCTGCTGTGAAAACACATATTCTGCTTTGGGATTTTTATAACTACTTTAAACAGATATTATCTGTAACAAGAATCATTCTAATATAATGTGTAGCTTTATGACTCAAGAAGATGTATGTGAAAAAAAATTGATCCCAACAAACTTATCAAGTCCAATTTTCTAGATCAGATGTCATTCTGAATTCATCACAGTTATTATGTAATAGTCCTGAGTAACTGGAAGGAAGATTTCTACAACCAATATCACTATATTTTTTGCTTTTGACTATATATGGAAAATACATATGCATATAAACAGAAGATATACATTTGACCTTAAATATTGAAAAATAGCTCAAGTGGTGGGGCATATGATTATTAATGTGTGTGAAGCCTTGAGTTTTGATACCAGTCATAAATGACCCCTGAACACTGCAAGGTATAACCTCAGTGGCCCCTGGACTACCAGGCATACAGAGGAAGGCATCCTGGGCCTGAACACAAAAACTCAGGGGTTACTGTGAGACCAGGAGTCACTAGGGGTGGCCCTGGGTCCCCCGAGCTCTGCTGGGTAAGTTCCCTTTAATAAAATAAGATGAACTATTTTAAAATGTAACTGCCTTAAGATGAATTTGTGCTATGTAAACATTTTAACTGTAAAATGCAAAAGAGCAATCACACACGATCAGTATGGAAAAGCTGCCATACTCATTGCTAATTCTCATCTACTCTGTATTTTCTAACACTTTAGTGCATATTGCAGATCTCTAGCTAGATTCCTATTCAGAATGGTGTACCCATCTCCCAGTGTCTGGTAAAATCTGCTATTGATAATTCCTGATTTGGTTCCTACTATAAACTTCCACTGAGCCTAAGAAATTGTAGCCCCTCCCTGTGGGCACTTATAATCTGACTGAAGACAGAACCAAGGATACAAAGGTTCATTGTAACAATTCTCAAAGTTCATAGGTGGTCTAGAAACTCCAACAAATCAAAGAGATAACAATTGGGAAAAATTTATTGATTGTATATTTTCATAAATTATGTATATGCTCAGATACATAATGAGGCCCCCCAAACCATGCCACCAGAATCCGTGCCAGGCTGTTTTCACTCAGGGAACCCCAGAGGGAGGCGGGTGAAAGCCCTCTCTGCCTCAAGGGACTCAGCCCTGGCAGCCGACCTCCACAACCCAACCGCTGCCACACTCTAGGCCACTTCCCACACGCTCGGGCCAAGCTTCACATACAAGTGAACATATTCCTGGACCATGTGGCAGCTTTCGAGGCTGCAAGACACATCATAAGACCTCAGGGGTAAGACCCAAATGCTTACCCCTACTCATTTTCCACGCCTCTTGGAGAACCTGGCACGGTTACCAAGGATATCCTGCCCACATGGCAGAGCCTGGAAAGCTACCCATAATGGATTCAATATGCCAAAAACAGTAATAATAACATGCTCTTCATGTTCCTGGAGCAAGCAGATGCCACTGGGCTACACTAGCATGCGACAGGGATGAATGGAAACATTACTGGAGCCCTCTAGAGCAATCGATGAGCAACAAGATGACAGTGATGCAATGATGTGTATGCTACTTTGTCCCTCTAGTTAAGGTCTCCTAGGAGGCTCCTTTAAGATCACACCCTGATCAAAAACAAGCCTTCTGGATACAATTTTCTATATCAAAGCCTGTTTGTAAGGGAACTAATTTTTAAAAAGTAAAATAACCTGGAGCCATAGAAATCATATGGGGTTAAGGCACTTGCCTTGCATGTGGCTGACCCAAACTTGATCCCTAGCAACACGCTGCTTCTGAGCACCTCCAGGAGTGAACCCTGCGCAAGGAGCAGGAGTAAGCCCTGAACACTGACTGATATCACCCAAGTCACTCTGACCCTTTCCCCCCACCCATACCACCTAAAATAACTAGAAAAAAAACCACTCAACTTTTCTGTGTCCCTTCTTGTGTCAAGATCAGATGCAATCTACTAAGAGAAAATAATTTTTTCCCTCTCCATTCATAGCCAAGACTCACTTGGACATGTTCCCTTGACTCTTTCCCATCATCTAGGTTTTGGTTAGGACTACAAAATAAGAATCCATAAAGATTCCAGACCCTTGGAGGAATCACTGAGCTAATAAACTTATGTTAACTATCAACACCTAAATTTAGATACATAAAAAAATTGCTTAATTTTACTCACAAACAAATACAATTTCTAAATGATAATTAAGGAATAGCTCTATTTAAAAATATAGATTTGTGTAGTAGAGTGATATTATATGTATAAACATATAAATGAGGGTGAATTTGTGTGGATAATATTATATAGAGTTTTTATTTATTTACTTTGTAAAAAATACAACGTAAAAATACAATGTAAAAATACAATGTATAAAATATACAATGTAAAAAATACAAAGGCACACATGCAGGAGTGATGTGATGATGTGTTGTGTTTTTCAGAGGCTCTCAGGGCACGGTTCTCACTTTCTCTCGCTCGCCACTTGCATTTGGTGCTCTCGAGCTGCTGTGTATAGACCGAATCGGGATGGCTCCTCCTTGTGCTCTGCTTCTGTGTGTGCCGCTGTGCTCTCATCTGTCTGTCTCTCTATCTCTGTCTCTGTCTCTGTCTCTCTAGTCTCTCCTCTGGTCTCTTTCGACCTCTCTCTATCTCTGCTTCTGTGTCTTCTCTCTCTGCTTCTGCATCTTCTCCCGTGTTTTGTTACTTGCTTCTGTGTCTTCTCTCCACTTCTGTCTCTTCTTGCTTCTGTCTTACCTCTGCCCCTCTGTCTTGCCTCTCCTCTACTTCTCTTACAGTCTTAGTTTACATAGCAATCATATAGGGTGGTGACACAAAGGTAGGTTGAACATTAACAAATCAACAAAGAAGGGTAAGACATTTCTCAAGGAGATTAACAAAATCTCATCTAAGGAGATTACTCCAGATTACTAGGAGATCCACTCAAGGGTGGGATCCAAGCAAGCTGTGTCACTTTCTTCCTTCCTCAGCTAGTAATCCACTTAACTAGCATAATATTAACTGTCTTCCTGTGTCCATATGGAAAGGATATTGCTTTAAGGTAAACTAAGTGCCCTGCGGCAAGGCTGAAAGGACAAACCCAATATTATCCTACATCTGAATACAGCTTTTATTTATTTGTTCATTTTATTAGTGAATCACCATGAAGTACAGTTACAAACTCACGGACTTTCATGTTTGCATTTCAGTCATACAATGGTCCTTTACCCATCCTTCCACCAGTGCCCATTCTCCTCCACCAATGTTCCCAGTGTCTCTCCCACCATCTCCAATCCATCCCCCACAACCCCACACCACCTCTGCGGCAGGGCATTCATTTTTGTTCTCTCTCCTTTTGAGTGTTGTGGTTTGCAATAGAGGTATTGAGTGGCCATTGTGTTTGGTCTTATATAGAAAGTTTTAAATAAAAACAAATAAGTAGAACTGCTGTACAAATGGTAAATTGTGCCTTACTCTTAGTGAAGAAATCTATAGCCCTTAAAAGAATTCCACTGAAGACTGATTTAAAATTTTTGACACACAAACTTGGTGCAATATTAAATTTATAGCTATAAATCCCATTTTACATATATATTATGCAACCAATCCTTTATAATTATTTTATAAAAAGTTAATTTTTCTAAAAAAAGTGTTATGAACTTGAAACAGTGGGACACTTGGGTAGTCTCGGACCAAGCCGATACCAGCTCTCGCTCCACCTAGATTCGACCTGGGTGGTGACACTTTTGTGCGGCCTCTTTGCTGCTGATTGTCCATGATCCAGAGGCCAGCTAGACTACTTTTGGTCCCAGCAACTGCTTGCAGCCATGTCTCTAGACTGTGAACTAAGCCATTGCCCCATGCTGCCCCGGGAAGGGAAATGATGCAATTTCTAACATAAATCTCCCTGGACTTAATTACTAAAATACTAAAATACAGAAATCCTAAATCGCGGCCGTGTGACTACATATCTCTTCATTCTCAGCAATGGAAAACTAATTATCAAATGCTTCCTTGTCAGTACGGCTGGTTTTGTTTTGGGGGTGGGGGGAACTCCAACAACAATAGTGAGTTTTGTATTGAAAAATGGAATGTAATCAAGTTAAAGAGAAAATGAAGTGAAATTATCAGTTACGCAGATGGGGTGGGGGGTTGGGGGGGTGGGAGGTATACTGGGGTTTTTGGTGGTGGAATATGGGAACTGGCAAAGGGACGGATTTTTGAGCATTGCATAACTGAGACATAAACCTGAGAACTTTGTAACTTTCCACATGGTGATTCAATAAAATAAATAATTTAAATGAAAAAAGTTAATTTTTCTGTAACAATTTACTTCAACTAAAGATGACCAGAAATATAAAGATGCATTTATATTTATTTTGAGCAAATAAATATGTAAGTATATATTATTTATATTTTATTTTATATTCACTATAAAAATAAATCTAACAATTCCATACAGAGAGTGTATATTCCTTTACTCTTAATTTGGCAAGGGTTTGTGACTGTTTCTGACTCACAAAACACAAGAGAGAAAATAAATGTTTGTTCTCATTTTAAATTAATGAATCGGAGGATTATTTATTGTGTACTAGCCATCATCATCATCATCATCATCATCATCATCATCATCATCATCATCATCCCATTGTTCGTTGATTTTCTCGAGCTGTATAAGTAACATCTCCATTCATCCTAGCCCTGAGATTTTAGAAACCTCTCTTTACTCATCCGTACCAATCGTGCCACATTGGAGGCGCTTTCACGGTCAGGGGATGAGACCCATCATTACTACTGGTTTTGGCATATGAATATGCTATGGGGAGTTTGCCAGGCTCTCTCATGCGGGCAGGAAACTCTTGGTAGCTTGCCAGGTTCTCTGAGAGGGAGAACTAGGCTATAAAATGTTGCACGCTTCCGGGAACTTGGTTTTATAGTCTCTGGATGTTGGCCATTGATGGGATTCATGGTGCCGGGGCAGTTTCTGAGTGTGACTGCCTAGCTACTTGAAAATGGGGGATCTGGGTGGAGGTCCAGATCCAAGCAGGCTTGGAAATCTCAGCCCCGGGTCCCACACACCTGTGTTCCTCTGCCGCTACTTCATGTGTGCATACTACTAGATAATAGAAATACCAAAAGACTGTTTCAATTATTATATGATCTTTAATTCTCACTGTTATTATTTTTTGTTTCTTTGTTTAGGGGACACACTCAGCTATGTCTTGGGCTTACTTATGTTTTTTCATTCAGGATTCACTCCAGTAAGGTTGAGAAACCAGTAAGGTTGTGTGATGCCTGGGATCAAATGTGGGTCAGTCATGTACAAGACAAATGCCCTACCCATTCTATCCACTGTGCTATCTCTCTGACCACCAATACAACTTTTAAGACTTGAGACTCATACAAAAGTGTAATTTTATTTGAAATGTATATACTATATGTCCTTCCTAACGTTCTCGCTTCTGAAATCCGACACGCCATTTCATTGGTAAAGATTCGAACAGCACCTGGTCCAGATAAGGTCAGACCCGAACACCTGAAGAATCTGCCGCCAGTACTCATCAATACACTGGCCCGACTCTTTACACGCTACCTGTCTGAATGCAAGGTTCCGTCTCAGTGGAAAACCAGTAGGATAGTTCTTTTGTACAAGAAGGAAGACATCCACAACATCGGCAACTATCGCCCAATCTGCCTGCTGTCTGTCGTCTACAAGTTGTTCACTCCTGTCATCCTTAATAGAACAGGCAGAACACTAGACGAAGGACAACCATGCGAGCAAGCCGGGTTCTGAAGGGGATTCAGAATGATAGACCATATCCACATCGTAACCAAACTCATTGAAGTTTCGAGAGAGTTCAAGATGCCACTCTCTCTAACGTTCATTGAATTAAAGAAGGCCTTTGATTCTGTTGAGACTGAGGCGGTCATCGAAGCCCTGGCCAAACAGGGCGTTCAAACTCAGTATATCAAAATCCTCCAAAATCCTCCGAGAGCTGTATTGTGGATTCACCACCAGGATCTTACCATTCCACAAGGAAGTGGTCATTGATGTAAAGAGAGGGGTGTGGCAGGGTGATACCATTTCACTGAAACTCTTCAGTGCCGCCCTCGAGAACATCATGCCGGAATGGGAAGGAATGGGAGTGAAGATAGAGATTGGCAATTACACCACCTCCGCTTCGCTGATGACATCATTTTCATAACACCAAACATTAGCCAAGCAGCACAAATGTTGGCCGACTTCGACCACGAGTGTGGAAAGGTCAGATTGCAGCTGAATCTCAACAAGACGACGTTCATGAAAAACGAACTGGTCCCTGAAGCTCCATTTTCTCTCAATGGAACTAACATCTCCGAATGCAGCAGCTATGTGTACCTGGGTAGAGAAATCAACATGAGGAACGACTTGGTGCCAGAACTGCGCAGGAGGAAGAGAACAGCATGGAATGCCTTCAAGAGCGTCCAAAAAGTGGTTAAGAGAACAAAGAATCTCCGACTCCGGGCACATCTTTTCGATTCCACCATTCTTCCTGCACTAACATATGCCTCAGAGATCTGGGCCCTACGCAAACAGGATGAGAATGCTATTAGGGTATCCCAAAGAGGAATCAAAAGAGCTATGCTGGGAGTATCATGTCTCACTCAAGAGAGAGAAGAAATCCGGAATTCTGACCTCCTTCAACGATCGAGAATCAGGGACGCTGTCTCGTTTGCCAAGGCATCAAAAATCAGATGGGCCAGTCATGTAATGCGATTCAGAGATGACCGCTGGACTAGAGCTGTTACAGACTGGATTCCACAGGACGTCAGAAGACCTCATGGCCGCCCACCAACTAAATGGTCAGATTTCTTCGTCAAATCCCTGAATGAATGATTTGAGGCTCTTCCTTTCCTGGAGCAAGCAGATATCATTGGGCTGCACCAGCACGTGATAGGGACAAATGGAGGCATTACTGGCACCCGCTCAAGCAAATCAAAGATCAATGGGATTACAAGTGATACTATATGGCCACTCTAATAAAAATGACCAAAATATCTAAAAATTATATTGTTTGCTGGTCGAGTTGAGAATCCTTTGCCCTACTAATGAGGCCTAAAAGTTGAAGCAGCATCACAGTTTTCTTGTTAAAAAATTCTATCTTATTAAAATCATATCAAATTGTATGCCTAACTATTCTTTCTAATGAGCATAATTCTCATTTCTGTACCAGCCCTATAAATAGAGGTAAACTGTAGCAAAACATATCTGAATTTCTGAGTAAAACTCTAAATAAAGCAACTCTAAACCAAATTTTAACAATACAGAACAGAACTTACTCAGACCTATTTTTCTTCCTTCCATGAATAATGAATCTGTTAGAGACTGCAGTTATCTCCATTTTCAATATTATGCAGAATACACAGATAAAATGCAATAAAGACCAAGATGTTCTTTGGGTCAGGACCATCCATTCTATAACTTCCCATTTGTAATTTAAAATACCACAGTAAGAAATAAAGATAAATGAAATTCTCATTTTTTTCAGAAATGGCATCCCAAAATGATGTTATTTCTTTAAAACATGCATATACACACCCTGATATCAAATCTTCATACTCCCTCCTCCCAGAAAATATCACTAGGTTATTTAAGCAACATTAATTTATGTACAGAAAATCATCAGGGTCAGGTAGAAAATCAGTCACCCTGCAAAATGTTGCAGGGTATGAATTACTGCCAAAATATTTAGTTTTGGCATATCTCCACTTTTCAATTTGCTATAATGCACTTAACCTACCACTGTTATTCAGTGTATTATAACAATAATACAAGCATCTATGTGTCACCTGAGCTCAAGTATTCCCTTACCTTGAAATATTTCCAAACTGTGATAAATATAAATTATTGTCATTTTCAACAGTACATACCCTAAATATTTCTGAAATACTTTGAATACTTATCGTTAACAAAATAATCTTTTTCATGAATTAGGGAAAAAGTGGGGCAAGAAAGCCTTGTTAAGTACATGATTTATTACATTGCAGTGACGTTCTTATAGGATTTCTTCAGGAACATGAAAAAGTTAATGTATCAGCTACTGATGGCCCTGCTTTAGAATGCTAGAGGTATAACCAAATTCTAATGATTATTCATCGGGCAACCTAGGCTTATACCCAATTCATTACATAAACCACTGAAAAGAGCTTTTAAATTTTTACATGTAAAGTGTAGCAAAGATAAATAGATGATATATAAATGACAGAGATAAATTAAGATAAGTTATAATAAAGATCAGATGATAACAAAAGAAAACTAAATATTACAGCTAGCAAAGGAGAATAACAAATTATCTCAAAGTTCAATGACTTAAATAATGATAAACATATAATTTATATGATAAACTTATAAATTTTGCCAGTAGCAATTCAAAGTCACTTTGACCAAGCAAAAATTTAGTTGAAGGTATAATATATTTTCTATCTTAGCTGCATGCAGATCTGACTGCCTAGACTTAAAACATTAAGAAAGTAACTTTACTTCTCTGGGTAATTAATGACCTTTTCATGACTCAGCTTGATATTAATATATTTAGAGTACTCATTGCTTAAATGAATCCATTCCTTGTCAACACTAGTCTTGGAACCAGGAAATGTAAGTATAGATACATTTGTACTATACATTCTAAATGGAAGACTATTTATGTTCATCTACTAATTTCTAGTTGCATAGATATCATCATTACCAACTGATGTAAACAGAACAGGTATGTATTCTAAACCATCTCTTTTTGTTATTACTTAGGAGAGAGATGACCCATGAAAAATTCCCCATGTTTCCCTATTCTATTGTTTTTATTTGTTCTAACATATAAATAAATGTTACAGATCCTCAAGAAACATTCTTTCATCCAACACTAGACAATATATTTTTCCCTTATTAGTTACAACAAAATAACTTTGAAAAAAATGAGATTATTCAAGAATCTGTTTTTGATGTTCATTATTTTTCTTAAAGCTGTAATTTCTAAGAAACTATCTGCATCACTGAGAATGTACTGTACTTTATCCTAATAGTTACTACTAAAAATCAAAGTTTATTCATTCTGATAATTGTAAATTTTCTCTCTGGTCTCAAGTTTAAAAATGACCACTTTAAAAAAAACACATGTCCCATTTTCTATCCATTGGCCGTATGTGTTTTTTTCTCTAATTCTAATTATTTCTTTTATTCCCAAATCATGATATAATCAAATAAACTGCATACAAAATAGAAAGCACAATATCTATATTAGCCCTAATATAGCCCTATATAGATATATTATCTATATTAGCCCTAATAAAAAATATTCAACTTTTTTAAAAAAAATGGGGGGGGGAATTCTGGTTTGTTCACACAATAAAATACTACATTATCTAAATTAATAAAATTTAACTAAAATCTTTCTTGGGATAAAGAAAGTTATTTTTAAAAAGTCATAGGGGCTGGAGAAACAGTATAGCATGCAGGCATTTGCTTTGTACACATCCAACTTGGGTTTGATCTCCAGCATTACCAGGTTCCCCAGCACCACCAGGCATGATCCTTGAGCATAGTCAGGAGTGATCCCTAAGTACCACCAGGTTTTGCCCCAAAACAAAATAACGATAAATTGCAAAGGGTCCAGGTATATAGTCAGGAATCAGGGTCACATGTCTTGAATGTGTCATACCCCGAGTTGAATGCCTGGAACTGCATAGTCCCTGGGCACTGTCAGGGGAGGTCCTAATGACGCCCAGCACACTGGGACTATGCTTGCGGAATTGTGGGCCCCCTGCATTGAACCATGTGTTCAGTGAGCCAAGCATCACAGGGTGTGTCCTAGACAAGGGAGCTAGAGCTACAGCTTCAGAAATAACTTTGGGCTGCCCCCCATCTCCATAAATATATATATATATATATACATGTATACTTATGCATATATATAGCAATATCACTTGCACATTCACCAAATTCCTACTATGAAACATTTTGTAAAGCAATAACTATAAAAATCTTATTAAGATTTCTCCAGTTTCACTTTTTATATGTTTGTTGGGGGAGGGCTGAGGTTGTGTTTATTAAATTTGATAAGATTAAAGTTCTGTACAACATCTTTATAGGTTTTTATATTCACCAGCAGTTAAAAATATTTAGTGGTCCTAGCACTGGAATCTGCTGTATTGACCTTTGTAACTATTAACATTCCTCTCACTTCCCAACACCCGATTCTATCACTAATGCATTCTCCATTTGTATATGCTATTATTTTGAAGTGTTATCTAAGTGAAATCATTTGAACTTTTGGACAAAGGGTGTTTTTGCTTGTTTGTTCACACAATTCCCTAGAAATTCAGTGGATTGCCTATGTTAATAGCTGACTTAATTTTTATTACCTACTTGTTCTATAAAATAAATTTATACTCCAATACAATATTTTGTTACCATTCTGTAGCTAATATTTATTTATTTATGTATTTATTTTTAAATTTTATTTTATTGAATTACCATGACAAAAGTTACAAAGCGGAAGAGACCAGGCTGTCTGGTGAGCAATGCGGCTGGAGAAATGCTCTGGACCGGAATCCGGGCCAACAACACCAGGGATCCAGACGGAGGAGGTACAGCTGGGATACCTTCTCCAAATGGAGCCCTGGCGACACTGAGCAGCAACTAACACGGCTCCGGGGTTGCGGGACTGGAACACATCGGAACCGCGCGGCTGCACTAGCGGCCGCGCGACCTTTTCTAAAACCTGAAAACATACAATCTTTTAATGGAAAACCAATTATCAAATGCTTCCTTAGTAAGGCTGTCTTTCTTGGGGGAAAACTCCAACAACAATAGTGAGTTTTGTTTTGCAATATGGAACGTAATCAAGGTAAAGAGAAAATGAAGTGAAATTCATCAGTTATACAGTGGGGGGTGGGGGCGGGGGGTATACAGGGGATTCTGGTGGTGGAATATGGGCACTGGTGAAGGGATGGTGTTTGAATATTGTATAACTGAGACATAAACCTGAAAACTGTGTATCTTTCCACATGGTGATATAATAAAAATTTATTAAAAAAAAGAGTTACAAAGCTTTCAAGTCTAAGTCTCAGTTATATAATGATCAAACCGCCATCCCTTCACCAGTGCACTTGTTCCCCCACCAAGAACCCCAATATACCCCCCTCCAACCAACCCCCGCACCTGAGTGGCCAATGATTTTCACTTTCTTTTCTCTATACTTTGGATACATTCAATATTTTAACAAAGAACTGACTATTATTATTTGGAATTTTCCCCCAACAATCAAACCTGCTGAAAAGGCTTCATTTGATTGTTTTTCATTGCTGAGAATGAAGATTATAGGAGCACGGTTTTGGATTTCTGTTGTTTTAGCTCAGCTCACAGTCTAGATGCATTTCTATGTCTCTGGGTGCCAAAATGGGTTAGTAGACCTCCTAGATCATAGTCTTCAAGGAGCAGAGGGGCCAGCCATGTCATGCACGGCTACTCCAGGTCTCATCTGGGCCGAGGGCGTGCTGGTAACACCCCCATCCCATGATCTCTTGCGCGCCACATCACGATAAGCAAGTACCTCTGGGTTGTGAGTCTTAGAAGATGGCAGACGCCACGTGGGCGCTGTGTAGCTAGTATTTAAATCCTGTTCACATGTGAATCAATAGAATGGAGGGAAATATGGTTTGGGGACTGATCAAGCAGTGCTAAAACTTATTTCTGGCTCTACACTTAGGGATCACTCCTGACAAGCTTGGTGGCAATATGGGATGCCAGGTATTGAACCTGGATCTCCCACATGCAAGGCAAATACCCTACAGATTTTACTATTTTTCTGGCCTCTAGAGCAAAAGTTTTGACATTTGTTAGGTATAGTTTATCAAGTTTTACTTTGCAGTTTATGATTATGGCATCAAACCTAAAAATTTAGCATAGTCTAACGCCCTCAAATTTCCCACTATTTGTTTTCTGAAAGTCTTATTTTCACCTGAATAAGATCCTTTATCAATTGTATTTGTGCACACACTGTAAAAGCATCCTCTCTCCCTCCCTCCACCCTGCCTCCTCTTTCTTTCCTTCTCTCTCTTTTTCTTTCTTTCTTTCTTTCTTTCTTCCTTTCTTTCTTTCTTTCTTTCTTTCTTTCTTTCTTTCTTTCTTTCTTTCTTTCTTTCTTTCTTTCTTTCTTTCTTTCTTTTCTTTCTTCCTGTCTTTCTTTCTGTCTTCTTTCTCTCTTTTTCTTTCTCTCTCTTTCTCTTTTCTTTCTTTTTCTTTCTTTCTTTCTTTCTTTCTTTCTTTCTTTCTTTCTTTCTTTCTTTCTTTCTTTCTTTCTTTCTTTCTTTCTTTCTTTCTCTTTCTCTCTTTCTCTCTTTCTCTATTTCTCTTTCTTTCTTTCTTTCTTTCTTTCTTTCTTTCTTTCTTTCTTTCTTTCTTTCTTTCTTTCTTTCTTATCTCTTTTCTTTCCTCTTTTCCTTTTCCTCCTTCCTTCATTCCTTATCTCCCTCCTCCTTCCTCTACCATGGATGTGTAGCTTCATTTGTTGAAAAGACTACCCTTCCTCCACTGAATTGGTTGCTCATTTGTCAAAAATCAGAGTATATTTATGTAGGTCTTTTTCTGTATTATATTTTTATTGATTTATGAATCCACCTCTCTAACAATGTCACACTGTTTTGATTTTTTAGCTGCTAATATCAAGTAGGGTAATTTCTTTCAATTTATTTTATTTTGCTAAGTCATTTAGCTCTCTTGTAGCTTGTACCTCTCTGTGAATTTTGAATAAGCATAACTAGGTGTATAAAAACTTCCTTAATTTTAAGAAATTGCATTAGGCCTATTGATTCTAATGAGAGCTAAAAATTTAGACTGGAAAATAAAACCAGATACACTTAAAGATAACAATGCAAACATGATAATGCTATGCCATAGGAAGAAAAGTAAAATTAGTTCTAAATAAACAAATTGATGTAAAAAATTTAAGCATCAATTTAAACTATATTATGGATATGTGAGGAGGGCTATACTAAAGCACAGCTGATATATCAGGAAAAAACAAGATATGAACTAGAATAGAATTAAATATAAATGAAAAGCTATTAGTGTTGCTGGAATAAAACATACAACTCTAATTACTACCAAAAAATTGTCAATAACTATGTTCCTGTGTAGAAATACACACATTTGGATTGCTAGCTAAAGCTTAATACCAATTTTAATATCTCTCAGTGGATGGAGCATTACTAGTTTGAAATAGTTAAATATACGATAGCACAGTGAGTAGGGCATTTGCCTTGTATGCAGCAGACCTGGTTTCGATTCCTCTGCCACTCTTGTAGAGCCCAGCAAGTTACCAGGAGTATATCACCTGCATGGCAGAGCCTGGCAAGCTAGCTGTGGTGTATTCAATATGCCAAAATCAGTAGCAAGTCTCACAATGGAGACGTTACTGGTGCCTGCTCGAGCAAATTGATGAGCAACGGGATGACAGTGACAGTGAAGGACAATGATGCACACTCTCATCACCACAAAATAGTAAATACCCACGACCATCACATCCAAAAGTTTCCTGTCTTCCTGTGTGGTAGAAACTTGTGTTAAGGAAATATAAGATTGGCGCTCTTACACAGCAAGGAAATGTTGTCTATGAGTGTAAAGAAAGTGCAAAGAGATATTTATTCAAAGTGTTCAGAAATAAGCAGAAAAAGGTTATAATTGACTGAACTTGGCAAAATAAAAACTAAAAATGGTTTCACTTTGTAATTAGCATGTGAATAGTTCTGAAGAGTAGACTATATATATATATATATACTTTTATATATGTATATGTATTTAGTGTTAAAAAAAACTCTATATGAGTTTGCAAATGAAACAATAAGTATACAGTGTTTTAAAACCCATTGAGTGTTAATGAGCTCAGTTATAGGACAACTATCAAATGATGAACTCTCTGCATATATCATCTTCCCTAGTCTGTTTGTTCCAAAGATGCAAGCAGCCAGAGAAATGGGGAAGTTAATACTACAAAGGTTTAAAATAATTAGCTTTGTTGTGATTTCCCTGCCCCTTCTCCCATGCCTGGGGCCAGCCAACTTTGATTCGCTTGATCTAAGTTGTTTTTTTTTTTTTTTTTTTTTGCTTTTTGGGTCACACCTGGTGATGCACAGGGGTTACTCCTGGCTCTGCACTCAGGAATTACCCCTGGCGGTGCTCAGGGGACCATATGGGATGCTGGGATTTGAACCCAGGTCGGCCGCGTGCAAGGCAAACGCCCTACCCACTGTGCTATCTCTCCAGCCCCGACTTGATCTAAGTTTAAGAGCCCTGTGCTGCCTACAGTGACTAAGGATGTTCAGAAGTTCTGTTAGAAATCATTATGGCTTGCCAAGGTGAATGAGTGCCTAACAGCCTAAAGGAAGAGGGAAAGAAACTAAAGCCGGCAGGCAGGCAGAAGTGGCGGGTGGGCGTTCGGGAGGTAGATGCTGGCAATGAGTTCTTGGGTCATGTGTATTAAAACAGTGGATTTGAGGAATTGGAAGAAGTTATTCTCTTACTAGCCCTTAAAGCATTATTGCCAGGACTCACCTTGGGGACACAGGAAATCAGGCCTGGTAGACTCTAATAGGTACCAGAGGTGACTTAGAAGAAGCCTCAATCCCAGACCCCCACAGAAGAGGACAAACATCAGCAGAGACAAAGGCTGTGGTAAAGACATGAAGGAGGAGGGCTGCCAAAAGTTTAACAAGCAACTTTAGGACAATAGCCTGGTCAACTCTCAAGTCCACAGAAAATTTCAAATGAAGGCAAGCTGATGTATATCCAGTTATAAGTAGACCCTAAGGGCTATTCAAGGCCCTCTCTGCCTTTGTGCTCTCTTTTGTGTGTGTCTCTGTCTCACCCCTTATTCCCCCACCACCACACTTTTCTCAAAATTTCCAAATAAAAGATGCTTTTTACTTCACTGTCTGATCTCCTACTATTTATTTTTCTTATGAAGAAAGACAATGGACCAAAAGGCTGGGTAAAATCTAAGACTCTAGGATTGAATTTTCTTTCCTGCAAAGAGCCATTCCTCATTCCAGCCCTAGTTTACGGCTCTTGGAAACTGGACGACAGACATCATCTTTATGCTGTGCAAAGCAAATGGACTTCGGTGCGCCTGATAGCTGCCTCATGAAGCTTGCTGTGCTGTGCATGGGCTCCCTGCAGACCTTCCCGAGTCCTGGGTCTCCCAGAGTTTCTCAGGGTACAGAAATTGTTAGAGAGAAAGCTATAGAATTCCTTCTAGAGAATGCTGTTTCTCTCCTCCCCACTTCACATAAGTCACCCAGGGAAACTCTACTGGCATCAAAACATCAGAAAGAAAGAATTAATTTCATGAGATCCACTTAAGTTCAGAAATGACTCATATGCCATCATACAGAGAGAATTTGCCCAAGATAGCTCTGTAAATTACAGTCAGGATCTTTAAGAGTTGAACAACATGAATGCTACCTAAAGATTGGAGACAACTGACTATTATTCTAAATTTATCCTTGGCAAAATAGAGAGAAACTGAAAAGTTTTCTAGAGTGCAACAGCTAAGATTTATATGAGGATTATCCTACCTATAATCAAGAGAATATATTGGAAACAACGCAAATATGATCCCCAACCTTTCTGCTTGGCTGGGAACCCAGTTTTATGCTTTGCGACAGAACAAAGACAACATTCACAAAGATGCAATGACGAAAGATATAGACTTGGCCCAAAATTAATAAAAGGTTCTTTTCTGAACACAGTGACTATGGGCACATCAGAAGAAAACTTCAAATGGGAGCTCTATATTTGAGAACAATTTGCATAATGTTGGATTTTTAAATTATAAGAGTAAGTGAATTTAGCCTTGGTCGGTGTACAGATCTTTAAGAGGAGAAAGCTTAGAACAAAATGTAAAGAACGTTGAAACTAGCAGTAGAAAAATATCCACAAAGCAGATTAATAGGAAATGTAGGAGGAATAGCCAGAGTGGTAGAAGTAAAATTAGGAAAGTGAAATATAATGGTTGTTGAAAGAAAAGAGCATTTGTTTAAAAAGTGATTGAGAACTATCTGCCAAAATTTCCAACAGTTTTAATAAGTGGTAGGAAAAAATCTGATTATAGTAAATTAGGGTGGGTGGGAAAAAAAGTGAAATGTGCAAACAACATTACAGTTATTTAATTAAAGACTCTCAAGTTTGGTTAGAAAGATATTTCCCTTTCTTTTTTCTGAATCAAAATATATTTATAATATAGTACTATATCCTTACTGATATTTCCTGAGATACATATGAATACTTTTGTCCTGATGAAGATAATCTAGAAGGATGATGATGAGGTGATAATAAAGGGGAGAGGAAAGATAATTATTAAAATAATTCAAGACATCTGAAGTGGAAACTGGAGTGTGTGAAGGAATTAAACTGAATTTCACTCCACAAGGGGGAAAAATTCCAAAATAATGCTCAATGAAAAATATCGTGAACAAATTTTATGTATGTTGATAGTATAATGATAGGATTAGGAGACTGTTCTACCAGCTTTGATTTTCTTATAAAAGGAAATGGTATTGTGTAAGGAAAAAAATAAAAGAACCCTATGCTCAAAGAAGAATATTTGAAAGAACAATAGCAGAGAACCTGAGGAAGTGAAATGACTGACAATCATAAAATTTTATTGCTGACTGGAGTGATAATATAGTGGTTTGGACGCTTGTCTTCACAGGGCCAATCCTGGTTTGATGCCCAGAACCCAACATGGCCCACCAGTCCTGCCAGAAGTGCTCTGTCCTGTGCACAGAACCAAGAGTTAGCCCTGAGCACTGTGGGTGTGGCCATAAATCAAACAAAAGGAATTGCTAAGAAAAAGAAAAAAACCCATTCTTCTTGATTTAAAAAGTTTAATGTGAGATTCTACAGTAGTGATAATGAGAGAAATGGCATAAAATGGTATGAAAGCTATACAAACAGTGACTAAGTTTAGACACAATTCTATCCAGCATACTATTGGGACTCACATAAAGTCAAATGGTATATATGAATAATATATCACCAAAGAAAAGAGTACATGGCCCATGGCTCATATATACTGTAAAAATGGTAGCGGTGGCATTAAACACTGAGCAACATATTGTTTTTGTTTTATATGAGTTACAGTACACACATGGTGGATTCTGTTATAGTTTTCACTGTTTTGATGAAGAAACAGAGGCACAGAGAAACTGATCAATCCTTCAAAATCAGGCATCTTTGAACAGCAAATATATATAACAGAAAGTGAGCTGAACAGCAAAAGACCCAGATTTTCTGAACTATGAGGGAGAGTTTGATCATTGATAACAGACATTTTTTTTCCTATTGAAACAAGATAGTTTTTGTTGAACAAACCTTAGCTGTGACGGGAGAGAAAGACAGGAGATATAAGTTCAAGAGTGAACACAGGAGTCTCAAGACCAGAACAGGTAAGCAGACATAGAGAACAAAGCAAGTGAGATACCTGTTGAAGGGAGGGGACAGCTTGAAGAGCAAGTTGGTAACTGAGTTTATTTTGTTTAAATAAGTGAGATAGCAGCAAATTATTGTGACTTAAATAGCTTAGTAGTTGCCATAGGAAAGTGAGTTTGATTTTATGTTACAAAACTTCAGAAGCAGAGAAAACATGCTGAAACTTGAAGGAGGTAGATTGTAACAAGAAAGATTTTCAGTGGGTTTTTGTAGACATGGGATACTGGTGAAGTAGAAGGGATAGTTTTACAAGTGAAACCTCAGTGGTGGAATTAAGAAATGAAATTGGAAAGGAATTCAAACCTAGGGCAGAGGAGACTGGCTGGCCTAGGATAGATATCACTGAAAATCTGCATTTAGTGCATTTATTAACCACAATAAATATTTACTTTTTCTTCTCCCCAGAGTAAGAATAGTTGGCAGGTAAATAAAATATTGATATCACTGTTACTATAATATTTGAATAGACAAGAAATATGGCCATGCCAAGTTTTCTAGACTTTCAATTTCTTCAAGAGTTTTAATAATTCAGAAAGGAGAAAGGAAAGGAGTAGAGTAAGGAATGGAAAAAAGAGAGAGAGAATAAGAAGAAAGAGGCAAGAGAGAGAATCCTTTTATCTTGAAATTTAACCTCTACCCAAGAGCAAACAAATATTCTAAAGAGAATTATAGAAGTTTCCTGCCAAAATTATCCTTTGAGCTTTTAAAACATAATCCATATTTCTCCCACTCTTTATACTCTTGCACGTTTTATGCAAAAAAGAGCAAACAAGATCTTCAAACTATTCTCTGAGCAAAGGTCAGTGTTTCTGGAACTGTACAGAAGTTCCTTTTATTTTTAAAGGTCAGTTTATGTGGTACTGCATTTTATTTTATTTTGAGGAGCCTCTTGAGCAGTACTCAGGAGGTCCAGGGGACTCTTCTAGTAATTCTCAGCAAACCAGGCCAGTAGTTCAATGAGAGGTCCAGAAGAGTCCTGTGTCGCTTGGGCTATACAGTGCCATACTGGGGCTCAACCAGTCCTCACAGTGATGCTTCAGGGCTATAAGTCTGCACCCAGTGATGTTTGATGGTACCAAAATTCAAACCGGTTCTGTTACTAATATAGAACCCTATGAATCTCTCAGCTTTCTCAAAAATGAATATATAAGAGATCTACATGTTAAGAATAAGATTGTTCTGCCTGGATAAGATGCCAAGAGAGGGCCCAGGTATAGTTCCTTTGACATCTTAATCTTAGATTTGGCTGCCAGCTTTGTACAAATATTCACCTTCTTTACACACTTAGCAATTCTTTTTCATTTTGGAACCTAGTCTGCTCAAAGAAATATTGTCATATAAAGTAGATCTTGTCTTTTAATCTTAGAGCAATTGCACTATATTCTTTTCTTCTTCAATAAAGTTGTTTTGTTTGTTGCTCGAGATCCTACAATTAGAATCATGCTAATCCATCAAGATCCATGGACATCATATTCAGCCACTAATCTCTCACAGTAAATCTGACAGTGATGACTATCATATTTTGAGACAAATGACAAAAAATTTTACTCTATATTTCATACATTTCTTTCATTCACTTATCTCTTTTTTTTTCTTTTTGGGTCACACCCAGCGATGCTCAGGGGTTACTCCTGGCTTTGCACTCAGGAATTACTCCTGGCAGTGCTTGGGGGACCATATGGGATGCCGGAGATCGAACCCGGGTCGGCCGCGTGCAAGGCAAACGCCCTACCCGCTGTGCTATCGCTCCGGCCCCCTCTTTCACTTATCTCCTTTTCCAGGAGTAATGATTAACCATTCCTATTAAATAAGTCATTGTGTTCTTTAAAATTCCACTGGTATATGTTAGTTTTTATAAATAAGGCTGCACCTGTTTCTTTATAAATTTTATTATGTTAATTAAGTATAGGTTTCCACCCATTCAGCAATAACAACATATTGTAGTCAAGGCATCAAATTATGTTAAAATATCTAACTAGACATTTAAAGTATTTCTGCCCCCCAAAAAAACTTTTAAAACTCTTTTCTTCAAATTATTATAAACCGTTACATAGGAGACACAATCATTTAATCAGGCTCTGCTTACTAAAAATTTGAAAGTAATATGGCCAATTGCAAGATCACATCTTAAATATTTGAGTCCCTATCCTATTTCTGCCAATTTTTGAAAGCAAATCCAATCAGAAAGGTTGATATTGAGTGATTTTAATATAAGAGAGATGCATATATTCATAACAGAAATGTGTATTTGTCAACTTTTATTAATCCGTCTGATTAGTAGGGAAATATTCTTTGACATTACAGTTTTAGATGACTGTCTTTTATTAAAAAATAAAATCTTTCAGGGCTGGAGAGATAGCACAGCGGGTAGGGCGTTTGCCTTGCACGCGGCCGCCCCGGGTTCAAATCCCAGCACCCCATATGGTCCCCTGAGCATGGCCAGGGGCAATTCCTGAGTGCAGAGCCAGGAGTAACCCCTGTGCATCTCCAGGTGTGACCCAAAAAGCAAAAAAATAAATAAATAAATAAAAATAAAAACTTTCATCTTATTCTGGGTAACTTATTGGAAGCCATGGGGTTGGGTCTGCATGTGATTCTCAAACCACTCTCTCTTTCTGGGCCTCCAGATTTTCATTTGTAAAATAAAGCTCTGTATTAAATAATTGTTAATGATCACATCCACTTATAAAATTATATTTCTATGATATATTATTTTTGGTAGGGCAATTAGGAAATAAACAAATATATATGTATATATATATATATATATATATATATATATATACAAGTGACTAAGAGATATGAGATAATATGGGAGAGTAAATTTCAAATTCTGAAAACAACTCACTGAGAGGACTTATCCTAACTCTAGAAAATGTATAAGAAGCACAATGTTATAACATACTCTTGTTTTTATACTAATTAAAAAGTCATCTTAGGGGGCTGAAACAATAGCATAGCGAGTAGGGCATTTGCCTTGCACACGGCCTACCCGGGTTCGATTCCCAGCATTTCATATGGTCCCTCAAGGAACACCAGGAGTAATTCCTGAGAGCATGAGCCAGGAGTAACCACTGTGTATCGCCAGGTGTGACCCAAAAAGCAAAAAGAAAATTTTTAAAAAGTCAGCTTATTTAAAAGATATAAAAATTTTTGGCAAACAATATGGACGATTCTCAAAAAATTGGAAATTGAGCTCCCATCTGACCCAGCAATACCACTTTTTGGAATATATCCCGGAGAGGCAAAAAGGTATAGTAGAAATGACATTTGCATTTCTATGTTCATTGCAGCACTGTTTACAATAGCCACAATCTGGAAAAAAACAGAGTGCCCTAAAACAGATGACTGGTTAAAGGAACTCTGGTACATCTACACAATGGAATACTATGCAGCTGTTAGAAAAGATGAAGTCATGAAATTTGCATGTAAGTGGATCAACATGGAAAGTATCATATTGAATGAAATGACCCTTGTTCAATCCCTAGTGCCCCAAATGCTCCCCTGAGCCAACCAGGAGTGATCCCTAGGTGCATAGCCGGGTGTAGTCCACCCCGAAAATAAAAAGATGCTAACTCATATAGTGGATCAATTCATTGCTTTCATTGTTGGCCTGTTTTATTCAGTGTAAACTCTTATGTAATAGCATAGGAAGCTCTAAATGGTATCACCTTCTCTATGTGGCCTATAATTTACCTCATGTTTTCTTGTCTACTGTTTCCCAAATTTCCTAAATGGTGCTCCAACATGTCAGGTATGGTTTTTGCCCTAGGCCATTATCCTTGCTACTCCTCACTGGAATGCTCTTTCCCTTAAATTTTATGTTTCAATTCTATACCCTTAAAAGTTTCTGTTGAGATGCTAATAAGCATTAAAATATAGGTATTATAAAGTCAGAGATGTTAGAATCATTTAAACTACTTCTATTTTCACTGCTGGTAGAAACAATAAAATAAAAACAATAAAATGGATTCATCAGCCTCCATTATTTTTTTGTTAGAACTTAATATACTAAATGTTCATTATATAAAATGTACATAGTAGATACTAAATAAATCATAGTTATTATTGTTATTATACCACACAACCTCTATGTCAGTATTTTTCAATATTAAACAACTGGATAAATTCTATTAGATTAGTCAGATGATTAGTTTCAATTCTTGAAATTGGTTTTAATCTTTTAAAAACTTATTTTAATAAAAAATAGTTTCATAATAAAGAAAAAGTCAGCTTTCAGGAATAAAAAGATACCACTTTTTCTCAGAGTTTTGATAAATGCACCAAAAGAAAAACCATGCACACACTGACAGCCATTGCTAGGGGGCTCACTTTTATTAGTCTGAAGATTGTTAATGCAGCCTTTAACACTAAGGAGATTAATGTAAAATTGCTGAGAGTCTGCCAAAAGGGTAAATGTTCCCAGAGAAATGGCAAAAGCAGCAAGGTAAGAGATTTAAAGTGCATCAACATTTCATATTATTTCTTAGCAAAAAAATGTTAAACAGTTGAATCAACATTTGGCAGATTTACAATTCAGCCCAGAAATTAGTTTGTGAAAATCACACAACCCAAAAATGCTAGATTCCAAAAGTGGTACATTGCTTACCATCTATGTACAGACTGATCTGAATAAGAATCAAGCCATGACAAGTGACCTCCACATTTGTAGATCAGAAAATCTTGAACTTGAGCAAATAAGGGATAAGTGCTAAATGACTGCTCATAAGTTATCTAAAATTCAAATTTAGCAAGGGGCCCTATATTTTCTTTGGTAATCATATCATGAGAAAAGTACATTCTCAAAAGTCTTTGCTGTCAAATTATTATTTTTCTTTAACATCACCTTTCTTCGAATGATGAAAGTATCAGATTCCATAACTTTAATATATCTATTGGTTAGAGGCTATATTTCACAATACACAAAATTTACTAACTTCCCTGTCTGATCCTATGGCCAACAATTTCAAAACTGCACTTCTTTAGACCTGAAATCTTATTTACATATCACTCCACTACCTTACTTTTCTAGTTTCTTTTTCTGATCTTCAATAAAAAACAATACCATTCTCCCTTATCTTTGTAAGTAAACTTGTTTCCCCTTTCATTCAGAATGGAAGCATTAGAAAGAAAAATGTCCATATACTCTAACACCTATATGTCACAGACACCAGTAAAGTCATGTATTCTATCTTTCTGACTCAGTTTCACTTAAGGTCATATCTTCTGTTTATGTATTAGATATACTAAATTTTATGTTGCCTTTCACGAGGACATCTTTAATAATTATTGCTTTTCAATCCTCCAAAAAGCAACATTCTCCTCTCTAATACAGGATTGCCATCAGCATTCAGTCGTGGTTTCATATTATGTCACAGCTTCAATATTCAGTCAATATTTTATGTTTGTTTGTTTGGAGACTACACTTGGTTGTGCTCAGGGCTTACGCCTGGCTCTGCACTTAGGGATCAATCTGGGTGGGCTCACCCTGAGGGATGGCAGGGATTGAACCTGGTTGGCCTTGTGCAAGATAAATGCTCCACCTGTTGTACTATTACCCCAGCCTGAGACACGGTAATATTTTTATCTAAATAGGAAGGAAAGGGTATACAAGAGTGGGAGGAAGTCAGAAAAAGTAAGAAGAGAAGGAGTGAAAGAAAGGCTTTGTTTGATTTAATATATCTCTTTAGCTCTAATGTCATTGGTTTCGCTACCTCCTTTACAGGACTGGAGCAATAGCATAGCGGGTCGGGCGTTTGCCTTGCACGCAGCCGACCTGGGTTCTATTCCTCCATCCCTCTCAGAAAACCCAGCAAGCTACTGAGAGTATCCCACTTGCATGGCAGAGCCTGGCAAGCTACCCTTTGATATTTTTAAAAAAGTAACAATAAGTCTCACAATGGAGATGTTACTGGTGCCCACTTGAGCAAATTGATGAGTAATGGAATGACAGTAGCAGTTAACAGTGACCTCCTTTACAGATAAATTGCTTAAAAGGTTTCTCTATCTTTATTATTCCCAATTCACTCTATCTTTCTCTTCTCTTGAAGCCATGCTAATCAGTGTTTAAAGTCTTCATTGAAACTACTACTTCCCTGTTCACCAATAAGCACAATGTGTGAATCCAGTGTTTAATTTTCAGTCCTCACTTTACTCCATATTGGGATGTAGCTCTAGGGAATGAACATAGGAATACAAAGCAGGCCTAAAACAAGAGAAATGTATCATCTCATAGTTAATCGAGATTTTATGTCCGCAATGACAGTCCTAGCAGGGCTATGATTCTCCCAAATTCTGTAGAGAAATTCTCCTTTGTCTCATCTGTCTTCTGTCCTGTGCTAGAAATATTTGGTATTCTGTCACTTACAAGTGCTAAGCTCCGATATTTCATCACCAGCCTTCATTATCACATGTACTTCCCTGTATGAATCTATCTTTATGGAATTAATAAGGACAGCCATATTGAATTAGAGGTTCCCCAAACTCATCTTAATTCACTCCATCTGCAAAGATCTTAGTTCTAAATAAGGTCATATTCCAAGATACTGGGAGTAAGGAATTCAACATATTTTGTGGAGGAAACTTATGATATTTCCATTTTTTTTTCTTTTTGATTTTTGGGTCTTACCCAGCAATGCTCAGGGGTTACTCCTGGCTTTGCACTCAGGAATTTCCCCTGGCAGTGCTTGGGGGACCATATGGGATGCCGGGGATCGAACCTGGGTCGGCCGCGTGCAAGGCAAACGCCCTACCCTCTGTGCTATCGCTCAGGCCCTGATATTTCCATTTAAATGTTGAATAGCCATATAAAATTTAGAAATCCAAAATCAGACACCTGTTTAAGTCTATCAAGTTTTTTGCTTTCATAGTCCTTCCATCCATCTTAAAAAAAAAATTAGTAGGGTACAGGGAGTAGGGTGCTTGTGCTACACGTGGCTGACCTGAGTTTTATCCCTGGCATCTCATATGGTCCCCTGAGCACCACCAATAGTGATTCTTGAGCACAGAGTAAACCCTGAACACTGCCAGGTGTTACTCCCAAAATGAACAAACAAGGAAAAAAAATACCTGGCTACTTTATTCTTCTGTCCAGATATCTTTTAAGTCCGTGGAATAATTATTGTCTTTTTACTCTCTACCTCTTAGAATCAATTAGAAAATCTTTCCAGCTCATTACTTTTTGCCACCTTCACTATTATCTATCACTGTGAGGTCCACAGCATATTTCACCTAAACCATTAAAACATCTTTCTGACAGATTTCAATGTATCCAGTCTTATCTTAATATAATCTATTCGCAGTATAGAAACTGGACAAATCCTATGAAAAAGTTAAGTCATGTTATTTCTCGAACCAAGACCTCTAACTCCCTTTATTTCAGAGCTATTAGCAAACTCTTTATAATGGTCTAAAAGCATCTCATGAACATAACCGCTAAATCAACACACTACTTCCAAAGTCATTCTTTTCAGTGGAAAGAGATACCTAGTGGTGCTAAGGAAACATAGGACCCTTCTCTGCAAGTCTCAGCCAGTCAGGTTGGCAGTTCAATGTGTTTGATGGTGCAGTTCTGCCGGGGTCCTGTAGTGCTAGAGATTTCCTGGGTCACCCAGGGCTGTGCTCAGGAGCTTCTGCAAAGCATGTAACTTAATCCCTATTCTATCGCTCTGGCCCCTCCAATGTCACTCCTACATGCTTCATCGTTACTCTGAATTTTAAGGAAGGCCTCTTCCTGCAAATTTCATCAAGATATCTTCATTGCTTCTCTATCTTCTTTCCTTATAATTTCTGCTTTAAAAAATTAGCAATACCCCAGAACGGATGACTGGTTGAGCAAACTTTGGTACATCTATACAATGGAATACTATGCAGCTGTTAGAAAAAAGGAGGTCAAGAATTTTGTAGTTAAGTGGATGGGCATGAAAAGTTTCATGCTGAGTGAAATGAGTCAGAAAGAGAGAGACAGACATAGAAAGATTGCACTCACCTATGGTATATAGAATAACAGAGTGGGAGACTAACACCCAAGAACTGTAGAAATAAGTACCAGGAGGTTGACTCTATGGCTTCGAGGCTGGCCTCACGTTCCGGGGAAAGGTCAACTCAGAGAAGCGATCACCAACTACATTGTAGTCGAAGGCCATGTGGGGGAAGGGAGTTGCGGGCTGAATGAGGGCTAGAGACTGAACACAGCGGCCACTCAACACCTTTATTGCAAACCACAACAGCTAATTAGAGAGAGAGAACAGAAGGGAATGCCTTGCCACAGTGGCAGGGTGGGGTGGGGGGGAGATGGGATTGGGGAGGGTGGGAGGGACGCTGGGTTTAAGGGTGGTGGAGAATGGGCACTGGTGAAGGGATGGGTTCCCGAACTTTGTATGAGGGAAGTATAAGCACAAATAGTATATAAATCTGTAACTGTACCCTCACGGTGATTCTCTAATTAAAAATAATTAAATTTAAAAAAAATAAAAAATAAATAAAAAATTAGCAATAAGTCCTCCTCTAATAAACCTTTTCATTCTTGAAAACAAAATGACCTTTCTCTAGTACCCGTATCACTCCTTTCCTGCTTTATTTTTCACACTGGCCCCAACATAACGTGAAAACTACATATTAATAAAACTGTCTTACTTTACTTTCTGCCTGATATATTGTCTTTCTCTCTAACGGAAGTTCGGTTCTAAGAGATCCTAAATATTTGTTTACTTACAATACTGCTGAGAGAATGATTTGATAATTATAGAGAAAGTTATCAAAAATAAACTCTGTACATATAGTTCAATGTTTCATGACCAGTGAATGCTTAAATTGAACAAAATTTAAACTTGTATTCTAGAAGCTAAAGTCTCAATACTGGTAAGTCTGATATAAAGTGTATTATGCTATATAAATTAAACAACTTTCTATTTTTATAATCATTATTAATTTCAAAATAATCTCTTCTGGTGAGGCAAAGACTCCAATTTCTTATCTATTCTCTCCTCTGTCACCTTAAGAAATGACATTCTGTGCTGGTTAATCTTTTTTCCACTTAATATAAGATTATAACTTGTATAGTTACTTCAACATACAAATTCATCCTATACCTCTTCCACTTCTTTGGTGCTAATTTTATATTTCATATTAATTTTTTATCATATACAAAAGGTTAATCTTTTATACAAAAGGTTAATCTTTATTCTGTATCCTATTGAATACTTATCAGAAGTTTAATCTCCCCCAGACACTATTCTATTAATATTTATAGGTTTGACATTGAATAATAAAATGAAATCCCATGATATTTTTGCCCTGTCACATCTCAGATAGTGAAAAAAATTAATAATAAGTGTCAATCACTGTTTAGCACTAACCAAGTCATATATTTGAACATAAGTTCAAGGACCCTAAATTTAGTAACTATAAAAGGATGGTTTCAAGAAATATTAAGAGATTGATCACTAATTTTCCAGTTATTAGTAGTTAATGGTTAGTGGCCCCAAATCTATACAGAAAAGAGCATTTCTAGCTATCTATCTAGAGTTGAAGTTGAATGAGCTGAGCTGATAACTCTATATCTTGACAGATCCTTAGGGGAACCACAAATATCAGAAGTATGCTAATCATTGATACTAATGACTATGCCAGATTTTGAATCTAAGAACATAAAAAATTTTACTGATTGCAATTATCTAGATGTGTTATAACTGTACTGACTCATTTTGAGAGGGACCAAACAGAGAAATTAGCCCTGAAATTGCTGATTCCTAGAAAGAAATCCTATGGAAAAACTATCACCTACGATTTTGCACTGGAAAATGTTAATTTGAATAGCCTTTTTCAGAACTTTGACATTTCTATTAAAATTTTCCTCACAACAATAATACATATTTTCCGATTCCTAATCTTGGCTACACATATGAGAGAACTCCCCAAATTTAGATAAATATATATGCTTCTTCAGATATAGATTAGAGTATAGAAATCTCTGTTTTGTAGTGATTCTTCCAGTGATTTCTATACACATTGAGGGTTAAGAATTAAGTAAGGAGTTCAGTCATAGAACATTCCACCATTTTGTGACTGAATCCAATCATAGAGAACTTTGCAATTGTGTATCTCATGGTGATTCAATAAGTAAATTTTAAAAAATACAATTTTCAAAAAGAATCAAGTATAGAGGCTGGAGAATTAGTACAGAGACTAAGGGTGCCTGCCTTGCATGCTGCCAATCCTGGTTGAATCCCCAGCCTGCATTCCTGCATTCTGTAAGAACTGCCTGAAGTGAACCCTGAGAACAGAGCCTGAAGTATGCCCTGAGCATTTCCAGGTGTGGTCCATAACACCCCACTCACCCACTGTACTGCTTCCAAAGAAAATTATGTAAGAAATATTGACTGCGTTATTAATCTAATTCAGATTTGTAAGTCATGAAAGACAGTTCAAAAGAACTATCCAAGATCACACTGGCATATAAGATTTTTTCTTTTTATTGTATCAGGATTCCCTCTCCAAACCTCTTAAATATCCCTGTCTCATAACATTTTTGTTTTTTTCTGCTAATTCAGCATACATGAGCTCACAAGAGGCAAATAGGAATAAAGTTGAACACAACTGGGATAAGAATGATTCATGAGTCCATGAATCATTATATTATGTGATTGTAACACAAGCTGTACATCCCAAGACAGCACTGGAGAATTGTTATCAACTCTTCTGACACTGAGGCAAGGGAGCCGGGCAAACAGAATTGCTGCCCTTGCTATGGATGCTCTAACCATCACCACTACTAGTAATCTTCATCATCATCATCATCATCATCATCATCATCATCATCATCTTCATCATCATCATCATCAAATATCTCTTGGTGTTGATTTTATGTTATTCTATTTATTTGTGGAATTGCTCAGACATGCTCAGGAATCACTCCTAGTGGTGCTCAGGAGACTATATGGAGTTCCAGATATTAAACTTTGGTTGGCTGCATGCCAAGTAAATATTCTACCTGCTGTACTATCTCTCTGGTTTCTCTCTTGTGCTTTATACATTGAAACACTATTTTTGTTTTAATTTTAAAACCCCCTACAAATGCTGTTAGGAAAAATAAAGTCATAAAATTTGCTTATACTTGTATAGACATGAAGATCATGTTGAGTGAAATGATTCAGAAATAAAGGAACAGACATAGAATGATTGCACTCACTTGCAGAATAAAACAACAACAACAACTAAAAATAATATGAAAATAATTCCCAAAGACAATAGAATTGAGTCTAGGAGGACTGTCTCATGGTAGGAAGCTTGCCACAAGGGGACAGGGTGTAGAAAGCTTCCCACAAAGTGAGTGCATTTAGGACAGAGAATAGATCATTATGACAATGATTGATGGAAATTATCACTTTCGACAAAAGTTGAGTGCTGAAAGGAGGAAAAGTGATATGCATGGTAACTTTTCAGTAACAATACTGCAAACCACAATGCCTAAAAGGACTAAAGGAAAATGATGGGTTGGTGAGCTGGCAGGAGGAAAACTGGGGACACTGGTATGGGAAATGTACACTGGTGAAAAGATGGGTATTGGAACATTGTATGACTGAAACTCAATCATGAATAATTTTGTAACTGTGCATCATTCAATTTTTTAAAGATTATACAAATGATATACAATTTATAGTTTTTTAAAAATATATATATGTACTTCACAATGAAGAGTACTACCCATGGCATATTCGATATGCCAAAACAGAAACAAGTCTCACAATGAAGACGTTACTGGTGCCCACTCAAGCAAATTGATGAGCAACATGCTGACAGTGATGACAGTGACAGTGCTATACTTCACATCAGACACTCAGCAATTTGTCATATATACTTATCATATATAACAATTCACGGTTCCTGTGGATAGATAATAACATAATTTTTCTGTGAATTGCTTGAACAGATGAGAAAACTAACAAAAGGAAAAGTTTCTTCCTACCACAAATTACTGAGTCATACAATAATAAATTTTTAAACTAGACCAAATATATTTAATAACCTAGATTAACCATCTTTCAGGAAAGGGTGTTGACTATCTTGGACAAGAAATAGAATTTTAGACAAAGAAAATATCAAGAATACAAATTTGTAGACCCAAATTTTCTAGTCAAAAAGTTTAGATGTCTATCTTGAAGCATTATATCATCAAAATCCATTTGTCTTTTCCTTCAATTCCTTGCCTACTTCTCAGAATTATAAATGAAATTACTGCAAGGTACCTACTAAAGGTCTGACTCTTTTCTATGATCACAGGTATAGGTTAATGTGTATATAGTACATCTAATTTCAAGGAAAAAGCATTCCTGCTAAAATAACCCTTTCCAGCTTTGAATAATTTGGATTAAGCTATTATACTGTTTATCCAACTATGTTTTTGTGGGGCTGGAGTGATAGCCCAGTGAGTAGGGCATTTGCCTTGCACGCAGCCGACCCGGGTTCGATTCCCAGCATCCCATATGGTCCCCCAAGCACCACCAGTAGTAATTCCCAAGTGCAGAGCCAGGAATAACCCCTGTGCATCTCCGAGTGTGACCCAGAAAGCAAAAGAAAAAAAAAAACAAAGAAAGAAGGAAAGAAAGAAAGAAAGAAAGAAAGAAAGAAAGAAAGAAAGAAAGAAAGAAAGAAAGAAAGAAAGAAAGAAAGAAAGAAAGAAAGAAAGAAAGAAAGAAAGAAAGAAAGAAAGAAAGAAAGATGTTTTTGTAAAGAAGTATCTAATAATTAGGTCCTTTTTGTTATAGAAACGCCCCTTACATATTTGAAGATAGGTATATAGATCCATTATAGTTTGTTTTCCACTAAGTATTCCCTGCCATCTAAAAATTATACATGCTGGGAGACAGAGCAGTAGTACCACAGACAGAGCACAGCCTTGTACACCAGCCTACAAGGATTTGATTCTAGGCATCCGATATGGTACCCTAAACACTGCCATGAGTGCAAAGCCAGGAGTAACCTTTATGGACCAAAAACAAAAACAAAAAAGGTATTTATTTCTGTCATCCTGTCCTGTTGTTCATCAATTTGCTCAAGCAGGTACCAGTAACATCTCCATTGTGAGACTTGTTGCTACTGTTTTTGGTATATCCAATGTGCCACAGGAAGTTTGCCAGGCTCTGCCGTGCAGGCAGAATACTCTTGGTAGCTGACCGGGCTCTCTGAGAGGGACAAAGGAATTGAACCCAAGTCGGCAATGTGCAAGGCAAACATCCTACCCACTGTGCTATTGCTCCAGTCCATGTCATTTAATTATTTTTGTTAGAATAGCACCTTATTTTGAAATGAATCATTTAGAAAGGATCATATTAGTTGCAACATTTCTAAAAATAATAGAAATTTGCTTACTTTTTTATTATTTATTAATGAAAAAGCCTACTCATTTTAAATGAGAGTGATTTGTTCCTAAAAGGGTAAAAATTACTGTGGAAAAATAATTCCCTTTTTATGTATAAATCACAGGTGTGTATCATATTAAGATATTTACAATATACCAATGATATCAAAATTTCCTTGGAAAAATTATTAAGGAAAAGAGTTCTAGAAGGACTTCTTGGAGAATGCTCTGGACCCCAAACAGAGCCAACAACACTGGGGTGCCCCACATGGAGCAGGTTCAGTCTCCCTGCCTTCTCCTAATGGAATCCCAGAGACCATGAGCTTCTAAAAGCATGGTTCCGGTATGTGGGGACCAGGACTAGTTCTCCAAACTGCACGGCCGTTTATGCAGCTGTGCGACCTTTACTGATATACAAAAAAACACTCAGACTGCATGCTCTCCCTCTCCTAGGGAAGAGAAGAATGATCATCAGTGGTCAAAGGCAGCCGCAAAAGCAACACTTAGAATAGGTTTCATGCTCAGGAGATGATCTTCTGGCTCCTCTCTTGTTTTCAGGTGCTCTACAGAATGAGAGAAACTTCTCTAGTAATGAACTGTAGAAATGATCCCTGAAAGTATATCCTTTGGTCTGAATTCTCGCACATGGTTGACAGTTGCTGTTGTTTGGCAGTTGATGTGCCATCCCAGTTCAAATAACTAGAGCAAGTGACTGGAGATTGTTACCACATGTACTCAAAAACATACACTCAGGACACACACAGAAATCTCGGACCCGAGCATCTTGCAGCAGAGATGGCCTGGGACCTTGCAATAGGTTTTCTCTGCTGGGCCACACGCTCCAGACGAGGGCAGGTGCCATCCCACCGCCTGCCCTATAAGAGCTCCAGCAAGAAGCACCAGTTCCAATGTAGCCACAATCCAGAGACACACACGAGAATCTCGGACACGATGTTCTGGGTGACCATCTATCCGCACCAGTTGCTTTGCAAGAGTGTCCACCACACTCAATACTTGAGTGTGCAAAAGTACTTGAATAAATAATTGCCTAGAGGGGCTGGAACAATAGCACAATGGGTAGGGCGTTTGCCTTGCACAGGACCGACCTGAGTTCGTTTCCCAGCATCCCATATGGTCCCCTGAGCACAGCCAGAAGTAATTCCTGAGTACAGAAGCAGGAGCAACCCCTGTGCATTGCTGGGTGTGACCAAAATAAAATAAAATAAAATAAAATAAAATAATTGACTAGAGGAATGTCTAGAAAAAAAAGATTCATAAATGATGAATACACATAGATACATACACATCACTTAATTTCATTCTTTGAAACAAAATGCCAATTAGAACCTAGAATAAATTATATTATTACAATTTGTAAAACATATCAATTTACCCAAATAAAGTATTCTAAAATACTATTTGATTATTCAAGTGATCAAGTAATTATAAATCTTTAGGAGTTAAGGATGGCTTTATTTGTAGTTTTATGTTTTTAAACAAGTGAATTTCTTGATAGAAGTTGTTTGAACAAGAAAAAATACATTCTGTGATTGTAATTAGAGATATCTTTTTGTAGGAAGCAATTAACAATATAAGTACCAGATTGCAAGTTCAATTATTCATAAGCATTTACTAGAGAAATATTGTTTTAACTTCTGAAAATTAACCCATAATAAAATTTGTAAAAACATAAATTGAGTTATTATGTTTAAAAATAAAAAATGTCACAAAAATCTAATTCATATTAGTTTTTATAATCAGTATTTGAAATGAATGAATTTGGTTAATTCTTTTAAGATTCTTGTTTTACCACAAAAAGTAAAAGTATTATTTTCATGTAACTATTAAAATATTTAGTTAAATAAAACTAAATGTTAAAGTTCTTAGTTCTACCATATAGTTGTTATTGTGGAACAAAGCATTTTTTAAATAACAAAGTGACCAATCTCAGAGTGATTTTTTCATTTTCCTTACTTCTCTTGTTAATCTCTTATCCGGAATAAGTAGCACTGTAGCACTGTCGTCCCGTTGTTCATCGACTTGCTCAAGCGGGCACCAGTAACGCCTCCATTGTGAGACTTGTTACTGTTTTTGGCATATCGAATACGCTACAGGTAGCTTGCCAGGCTCTGCCATGCGGGCAGGATACTCTGGGTAGCTTGCCGGGCTCTCTGAGAGGGACGAAGGAATCGAATCCAGGTTCTTGGGTCAGCAGCATGCAAGGCAAATGCCCTACCCACTGTGCTATCACTCCAGCCCATCAGGAATAAGTATTCTGTGAAAATATTTTAGTCACTGTATATTTATATTTGCATCTATAATTAATCTATCATTAAGCTACAGAGGACCATTATTAAGAAAACTGAATTCTAGAGCCAGAATATAAAGATCAAAATCCAGTTCTATCTTACTACAGAATTGCTGGTATTATAGCAAATTATATACACTGTCTATGCCCCAGTTCCCCTCTATGAGACAAGGATAGACATACCACAGTTTTGACAAGAATGAAATAAAATAATGCATACAAAATACATATAAAGTTGTGTATAATTACTGATTAGTATGGCTAAGTCAATATTATTTATATTTTATTGTTGTAATTAAGGTAATATATTTACAATAGTGTTAACTTTTATGGTCTTGATATCCACTTACCACACCTCTCACCAATAAGATGCCTAATAACTTGCACATATCTTAATGTTACTTCTAAATTACCTCTTCAGTTCCCCAATTGTTATTATTTTTAATAATATATACTAATGGGCACAGTTAACCAAACATAGATAAATAGAGATAATAGTGATAAATAGACCTACGATGCTGGAATCTATACAAACTTTAGAAGATGCAATGTACAGTCTTGGTATTCTAGAACAGACCTCTTGAGAACTTAGCTGGTCAACATAGAGAATCAAGAAAGAAGCTAAAAAAAAAAAACCTAGAGCAAACAGTTTTATGCTCTTTCTAACAGCTGAAAAAACACTACTGAAATTCTTTATTCTCTACATCCATCTAGACCATTCACTTACCAAAAAAATGAATGAGCATCCTAATAATGCAAGGTTTATGGTATTAGATACAGAGATAAATATGAAATGTCCTACCATCACAGAAATAAGTTTTACAAATGTGTGGACCACCCTAAGCCATCTTTATTTCTGACTCATTGTGCTTAGTTTAATAAGAAGTCTACTTTTATATCTGAAGTAACAAAAATTTGGACAAATATTGAAAATTACATCATAGATAAAGAAGATGAATAGTGGTCCCTACTTTTGGGGATATGTATCATAATTACCTGAATTATTCTTATTGGGCTATAAATATACATCAAAAGGTTAAGTGCATGCTTTGCATGCAGAAAACTTGGTACTATCCCTAGCACCACTTGGTCCCACAAACCCAGCCAAGAGCAACTCTACATACTAAACCAAGAGTAGCCCCTGAAAACCACCCCAGTATAATTATTTGAATATCAAATTTTTTTAAAAGCCTACAGGAATCTCTTCTTAATACATTGTTACTTACATTGTTATTTTAACAGAAAAACTCAAAAAATATTATAATGAAGGAAACATATGTTTCCAATTCCCAAAAGGTTTTGGGTATAGATGAAAGAGGAAGCAAATAATATTTCCCCTTTTACTTACGAGCAAGAGCCTCCATTACTATTGCTCCTCCTTTCCCTTGCATCCTTAACAATCATGTTAACATCTGCTGTTCTGTGAGCAGCTCGGTTACCCTTTTTCCAATTTAGGTTTAGAAAATTTCAAGAGTCCTTAAGAGTAGCAATTTACATTCAAAATTACTTAGGATTTATCAACCTTCCTTCATATAGTCTATATCTTAAATATTTTAAAATTTCAGTCTTGGAAGAAAATATCTTGGAAGAAAATATCTTGGAAGAAAATATCTAGTATAATATTTGCATTCTCTGTTTAATGAATGATCTTCTTGAGGCTACCCAGATAGTTGCAAAGTCAGAAACAGAATCTAACAACCAAAGTTCCATTCCTATGTCAACTTCTTTTCACATCAGCTTGTATTCTAATAGGAATTTACTATAATTGAAGATGGACTGTAAACTAGTGATTTAATCTGTGGCTAATGAGGCATTAAATATCCACAGCTGATAATAAATAGTTTGCAAAATATTTGAAAACTAAATTTATCATCATTTTCCATCACTTAAATCAGACCGTGTACTACCTTTGTTTATAATTTTTTGCTGTGTTTCTCTCTATGTTAAAGATTTCTGCTCACTAAAATATTCATATAGACAAATTACCAAAATTAATGAAATCACAACCTTGACTTTGGGGTTTATGCAGTCAAAATTATTGGAAAAAGGATAAAAGATTTATTAAATAGTTCTAAATCATTTCAATCTATGTAACTCTCTATCCTATGCAATGTTATCACATTATAATATGGTGAAAATAATGACCACAAAAAAAAAGACAACACCTCAATGATGCATTCCTGTCTAGATGTTGAATATTTTTGGTTTCAATTTAAGATACAGAACTTCTAAGCACACTTTGTTATAAAGAATTCTGCCATTGATGGTAATTATATATGTAAGCTTCTAATTTCTCAGTAATTAAATTTCTACAATCAGTTGTAGCATATGCAGATACATCTTCAAAGAATTTACTACAGAACCATGAAGGCAATGCCATATACTCCTGGAACTCATTATATCCATCATTTCAAAGCAAACATCAAGAGGCATCTAAATAAAATATATAAGGGCATTTTCTTATATTTCAATCACATTCCAAGCACACTGCTTGCTGACAGATTGGAAGTTCAGGGCCAAGTAGATTCTTGCCTTTGTAAATATTTTTTGTATTCTAGCTGTAGGTTTGGAAGGTTTTCTTTTTATTATTGAAATTCATAAATATCTGGTCTATATGTGAGTCAAAATTAATTTTTTTATTAGAAGCTATAAGTTTCTAACTCAGGAAAAGATTTTTCCTGTGATGAATGATTTTCAATCTACTCATTTTATTCTTGCAGTATTTTATATTTTGGATATTCATTTTTAATTCACATATTTACTAAGCTTTTCCAACTTTTGTTTTTAATGTAAGGTATGGGATACTTTATTTTGTTTACTTCTAAATGTTATTGGTGGTTGTTCTGCTTATTTTTTTCTCTTAAGGAATTTTTTAAATCTTGTTTTAAATTTCCTCTAAAA
This sequence comes from Sorex araneus, assembly GCF_027595985.1. Classification (NCBI taxonomy): domain Eukaryota; kingdom Metazoa; phylum Chordata; class Mammalia; order Eulipotyphla; family Soricidae; genus Sorex; species Sorex araneus. Next base: position 107,111,234 of record NC_073306.1, read on the forward strand.
CAAGAGTTACTTTCTATAGGATAACTATGCCCAAGTTCTGTACTTATATCCTTTTGAGTTGTGGCTTGGCAAATAAATAGCTGTTTAACCTTGGGCAAGTCAACTAATTATCCCTCAACTTCCTTGCCTAAGGAGATAATAATAGCACATTCTTCATAAATTCATGAAGATTGAATGGGTTAGTATACATATAATATATGTTGTAACATTCCAGCAAGATTACCCTATTGATTCCTCTAAATAACAGTGTGCCTACTTAACAGAGATAAAAGAACAAGTGAAAATCCTGGATTGTTGCAAGCACAACATGCCCCCTCAGAATCACTGAGTACAGTCATAGAAGGCACTCAATACTGCCTGGTTTGATCCCTGAGCACTGCAGGACCCAAGCATTACCCTATCCTCTGGCCCTCACATTGATTCTCAAGTTGGCTCCTGAGCAGTGCTTGGGAGGAAACCATCAGTGCCAACAAAAGAGAGAATATGAAATGCTTTCAATGCCCAGGGCTGGTGTCCCATCAGTTTGTCTCTAGGGTTTCCTTACTCTCCCTCCATTGGGCATCTTAAAAATAACTTGCAACTTTCAGTAAACAGAGTTTGGCGTGTGAGATTTCCCAACTACTACTAGGGGACTCAGGGGGTAGTTCTAGCAATACTTGCCAACTGGACCTGACAGTTCAGTGCTGGAGTATAAATATGTGATGGCACTAGGGGCAGTGCCAGGTACCTTTAGGTCCATTCCAGTGTTGTTGGGGCCCTGAAAAACTGCAGCCTTCAGTGCTGGGGAGCCAGGTGGTTCCAGGGAGTGAACAAGGGTTACCTGCATGGAAAGCTTGGGGCCCCATGTTCCTTGCTATTTACACTCCTCTGCCCCTAACCCCTCCACGTTTATTCCAATTTTAAAAATTTCACTGAGGTAACATTGCCATGATGCTTTAGGAGAATTTCATGTTTTAGAAGCATAGGCTCACAACTCTTCAAATGCATGTTGTTTACACAGGCCCACCGCCAAAGTGCCCGTATCCCTTCGCCAGTGACTTTGAACACCCTCCTCTCCTTGCTCCAAAATACTTCATCCAGAGACTGGGCTAAGGCACTTCCTTGTTTGCAGCCAGTCCAGGTTCAATTCCCAGCACTACCACATGGTGTCCTGAGCATGCTGGGAGTGATCCCTGAGGAAAGAACTAGGAATAAGCTCTGAGCACAGTCAATGTCACTGTCACTGTCATCCCGTTGCTCATCAATTTGTTCAAGCGGGCACCAGTAACGTCTCTCATTGAGAGATTTTATTGTTACTGTTTTTGGCATACCCAATACACACAGATAGCTTGCCAGGCTCTGCCTCTCGGGCTTGATACTCTTGGTAGCTTGCCAGGCTCTCTGAGAGGGGCGGAGGAATCGAACTCCAGTCGGCTGGTGAAAGGTGAACGCCCAACCACTGTGCTATTGCTCCAGCCCACAGTCAATGTGGCCTCCAAAAATAAAGAAAAAAAATTAAAACCAAAAATAAATAAATAAATAAATAGATAAATAAATAAATAAATAAATAAATAAATATATAAATAAATTGCCAGAGCTAGAGCAATAGCACAGTGGGTAGGGCGTTTGCTTTGCAAGTAGACAACTCAGGTTCGATTCCCAGCATCCCAGATGGTCCCCCAAGCACCGCCAGGGGTAATTCCTGAGTGCAGAGCCATGAGTAACCCCTGTGCATCACCGGGTGTGACCCAAAAAGAAAAAAAAATTGCCTCTCCGTAGTGAATTCAGTTCTGTGATGAGAATTTAAAGATTTGGTTTGGGTTAATTTTGTCTGCTTTTTGCTTTGTTTCTTTATCATCCACATATGAATGAAATCATCCACCATTTGATTTCATTTGGAATGAAATATCTAACTTTCCTCAGGATAACCACCTCCAATTCCATCCATAATTTAGAAATCCTGATTTAAATCTTTTTTTTTTGGGGGGGGGGGTCACACCCGGCGATGCACAGGGGTTACTCCTGGCTCTGCACTCAAGAATTACTCCTGGCGGTGCTCAGGGGACCATATGGGATGCTGGGATTCGAACCCGGGTTGACCGCGTGCAAGGCAAACGCCCTACCCGCTGTGCTATCACTCCAGCCCCTAAATCTTAAAAATAATTGAAATGTTTGTTTTCTCCTTTGGCGGTTGAGATTAGCCAAAGAGCAGAATACTGTCATGATGGAGTGATGTCATGTCAAGTTGCTTATTTAGGTAAAGCAATGCAAAACAAGTAACTGTCAACATGATGGATGTTATAGAAGTCTGGAATTACTTAATTTGAGGACTATGGTTTTTTGTTACTTTGTCCTACCTCTTGACCTCATACTAAGATTGACTTTTAGTGTATCTTTAACATTTCTAGTGCAATAGTAAAAAGTAGTGGAACAACTTAAAAAAGTAAAACAGCCTGCATCATCTTTTTATAAGAATATACATTCATTAAATCACTAATGATTATATTTTGCCTTCCTAATATTATATATAAGTCATATAAAAATTTAGATTTAGGGCCAAAGAGATGGAAGATTAGGTAAGGTGTCTCTCTTGGATGCAGCAGGCCCAAGTTTGATCCCTGGCACCTGTCCCATAAGCCCCGACAGAAGTCATTCCTGAATGCAGAGCTAGGAATAAGCCCTGAGTATCACTGAATGGTGCCCAAAAAATTAACAAAGAGAAGAGAGATAGAGAGGTAAAGAGAGAGAAAGATATATATAAAGAGAGAAGAGAGACTTAATCTTTTTATGTATGTCTCAGGGTATACAAGAGAGAATAACTAAAGAAAGGAAGGGAACGAAGCAACCAGCAATTTAGATATACAAACATTGAGATCAAAAATTGACTGTGTATAACTCAATGGTACCTTGTACACCAGGTACAAGGCAGTAAACACGTTGCTTAGATAAAACAAATCATGTGTAGCTCCCCATTGATGGAAAAAACAATGTTCTTTCTTGAACATGTATCTCTCTTTTTCTCTCTCCTCACACTAAATTTCTCTCAATAAATATTGTTTTGCTTCATGCACACAAACTCACACACAGAATACTCATGTCTAAGCATTTTCATAAAGCATTTTGAACAATGATAATATTTTATTACTGCTAACATAAATGGCATTTTTTATATTAGCACCTTTAACACACACATAAGAATGAATATACACACAATTACATTTTTTTTATCCCTACCAGTTTGTGAATTGGAAAGGAAATAAAAACAATGACAATCTGTGACAAGTATTCAGCTTCACTCACTGAAGACTCACCCTGAGTGTCTGTGAAGTCAAATGCTGTGAACTCCACTCTACTTCCTGAAATTAATAGCCAGGTGCTATGTTAGTTATATACCTTAATCATTAATTATGACTGTGGCAGCAGGAAAAAAGAAATTCTAGGACACATTGAGCATGGCTGATAAGGTGAAAGCATCAATCACACTTGACAGAAAGATACCCTTTCTGCCCGGTATGAGTTCACTTGTGACTCAGTCTGTTTTACAAACTTTAAACTTCAGAGTCACCATTTTCCATCTTTTTTTCTCCTTTTAACAACAAATGTATGGTCAGCCTATAAAAACTTAGATGAAAATAAAATAAAATTTATGTTGCTAGTATTGCCTATGTTTCTCACATATCAACATCAATTTATGGATAAAATTAAACTATAACACAAACTTGACATAATAGTTATTCTTATTTCAATAAGTGTTAAACCTATAGTAAAAATTCATTTTGGAGTTAAAAGTTTTTAGACATGTCAACAGCATAGGTTGACTCCCACTATTTTAATATTTTTATGTCATAAGTAGATTATAGCATATATTATCTTACTGAGTTGAGTGGAGGCAGTGAATTTCCCCAAGTTTCATAGTATTGCACAGCAACGCTTGAGAATCAGAAACACACCCCATTCTAGTGGTAGTGAATTATGTCAGGCATAGAAGCAAGACAAAGGGGTATTTGATGGAAGGAAACTAAGAATTAGATTATAGCTTGAAGGAGAATATTGGATAGATTAATTCTTGAATGTACAATGTTCTTATGTATACGTGACACATTTTAGTCATATCAAGAATCCTTAGTCTGAGGTACCTGTATGAATTTCATGTCAATCTTAAAAGAAGCAAATTTTGCTGGTAACTTTATTCACTGTACTCCTGTACTCTTCCAGGGTTACTGAAGACACTATTAAAGCAAGAATTCTGTGTGCAAGAGATAAACACTTGCACTACATGCATCCAACCTAGGTTTGTTCCCAATACCACATATGATTTCTAGGAACTCCCAGGAGTGATGATCCATAAGCACAGAACCAGGAAAAAGCCCAGATCACAGCCAAATGTACCTGCCACACACACAGACACACACAAAAAAAGTAAAAATTTTGAATTGAAGCAAGAAGTCTTTATACAAACTGAGGTAATAGTTTTCTTTTTTAATCTATTATGAATCAAAACATACATATGCAAAAATGTAATATAAATAAAAATATGTGAGTTAATAAAAGTAAATATAGAAAAAATAGAATCCCTAACTTTTATATTAGAGTCTGTAAGTATAAAATTACTCTGTCATGTTTTTATATCATGTCCTAAGTAAGAGGCTGGAAAGATAGTACGATGGAACAGGTATTTGCCTTGCACACAGCCAACCCTGACTCAATCCTCAGTAATCCATATGGTCCCCTGAGCCTGCCAGGAGCGATCTCTGAGTACAGTGCTAGGGGTAAGCCTGAGCAATGCAAGGTGTGTCCTAATTACCAAAAAAAAATGTATATAATAATTTTTCTTTGGGTCACACCTGACGATGCTCAGGGGTTACTCCTGGCTCTGCACTCAGGAATCACTCCTGGCAGTGCTTGGGGGACCGTATGCGATGCTGGGAATCGAACCCTGGTAATGCCCTACCCGCTGTTCTATCACTCCAGCCCCTGTATATAATAATTTTAAGAGATTCTTCTCAATGGTGGCCATTGTTTAGGATTGACTAGAACTAGTGCATTGACCAGTAGATCAGTTGATTAGTTGTTGCACTTTGGATAGCAACTGTTCTAACATTCCCTCCATCCTAACCTGAAAGTAGTGATACAAAATATAGGTATTTTTGCGTCCATTCATCCTCAACAGTGAGCTAAATCATCTTATAGTCCAAACTATCATTACACTCAGCACAAGCCAAAGGTCTCTGTTCCTTAGAAGTCAATGTTTGACTGTAAATAACAATGACAACAACAAAGTATGTTTCCTCCTTTTACTTGTGACTATTCATGTTCACTGAGTAGTAAGAATACAGATAACTGTGAATGGAGAGATAGTACAGTGCAGAGGATGCTTCCCTTGCACGAGTCTGATCCCAGGTTCAACCCCCAGTACCAAACAGATGCCCTAAGCAATGTACTAGGAGTAATCCCTGAGCTCTGAGCCAGAGGAAACCCCAAGTCTTCCCAAAATAATCTAAATATTAGACAGTAAATTTGATATTTCTCTCGTGAACACATAACATTGGTTACACAGAAAGCAACAAAATAGACTAGATTTACTCAAGTACCCTATGGTTCATAAGACAGATTAGAATATATGTGTGTGATATATATATAGAATATATATTATATGTATGTAGAAACAGAGATCTTTAGGATAATACTGGTTTAGATAAAAAATAAAAAGAAAGTACAAAGTCCTGAGATAGTGCAGTAAAAACGAATGGACGCTAATACAAAGTCCTAAGAAATAAGTCAGAGATTAGTGGTGATGGAGATGGTGAATGTCAGATACATGGATAACTCATTTTTGACGATTTTCCTTTGAGTGTAATGGGGATCAATGAAAAATTTTCAGCTAAGAAAATTTTAAACCTGTCTTGATGGTTCGTTCAATGATTCTGTTACATGTATTCATACATATATGTTATGTGAACAGAAAAGAGAAGCCAGAAAGCACTGAGTCATAATAGACGCTTACGAATTACCCAAAGTAGGAGAAAGGCCATTTCCAGCCCAATCAACATGTGGTCTTAACAAAGGAACCAAAGTGAGAATGAGCTTTTCATGTAAGAAAATACAATTTAGCATAATAACAAGGCTAATAATAAGGTAGAAGGAATAAGAAGGGAACTAAGGAGCCATTCGCAAGAGCACTGAAGGATTTATATATACCTAATCTTTGCAAACAGACAATCCTGGGGACAGAGATCATATATGTCTTCATGTATGATGATAATTGTATGTATAAAACAGAGGTGCTCTTCAACATCTACATGAACTGTATCACTGTATCCTGTCACTGTCATCCTGTTGCTCATCAATTTGCTCGAACGGGCACCAGTAATGCCTTCATTGTGAGATTTGTTGTGTGCTTTTGGCATATTGAATATGCCACGGGGAGCTTGCCAGGCACTGCTGTGTGGGCGAGATACTCTCAGTAGCTTTCCAGGCTCTCTGAGAGGGATGGAGAAATTGAACCAGGGTCGGCCACGTGCAAGGCAAATGCCCTATCCACTGTGCTATGTGTACATAACATTATTGATAAAAGGCTTTGCACCATGGCTGGAATAAAATATTTGGGTATATTTTGATAAAATATTTACCCTAGATATCTGATAAACTGGATTTATTAATTAATGTAACAGCTATTAAGTTATGCCTTAAAAATAAAGCATAACAATACTTTAGAAAAAATAACTCATTTATCTAGTATATAAGAGAAATGTGTTTTTGTACTTCCCCAATAAGAATTTGGGGAGTAAAAAGCATGTTATTCTGACTCATTTTATCATCTGTTTGCTGGAGACACCATTAAGAAGTGATTCTGCTTCATGTCTCTTGAATCTAAGTTTGGAAGTTATAAATTCCAACAAAACTTCATGGTCTAGATGTGGAAATACAAACTAGATATACCTTAATTCAATAGCACTATGTCACTGTCACTGTCACTGTCATCCAGTTGCTTATAGATTTGCTCGAGCAGGCACCAGTAACATCTCCATTGTGAGACTTGTTGTTATTGTTTTTGGCATATCGAATATGCCACGGGTAGCTTGCCAGGTTCTGCCATGTGGGCAAGATACTCTTGGTAGCTTGCCGGGCTCTCCGAGAGGGATGGAGGTATCAAACCTGGTTTAGCCACATGCAAGGCAAAAAAAGCCCTACCCAGTGTGCTATCGCTCCAGCCCAATTGGACTATATATTCTATAAAATGAAATCTAACAAACATTTGCTAACTAGTAATAATCAGACTGTATAGAACATTCTCTCTTTTTCTTGTTGTTGCTGGCCATACTTGGTTAAAATGCAGGGCTTCCCACATGCAAGACACCTGCTCTATGCCCAGTAGTGGAGGGCCTACAAATGTAAGAGCTTGAGTTCGGTTCCTTGTAAGTGCTCTCTGAGAACTGCCTTTATAATTTCTGATGACATGAGTGAGCAGTCTTGGGTTTACCACAACCAAACTTCATAACAAACATCAACCATCAAACCCCAGACATCATAACAAAGAAAGGAAATAAGGGGAAACCATCATAGCGAAATGGGTTGTCTGAAACAGAATTTAAGAGACAAAAAGAAAGGAATATTGATGTTCTGGCAGAAATAAAGTGGTTGGTTGATGCACTTACCCTTCGTCAGTTCAGACTCTTTCAGTAGAAGAACTCTAACCATTTTCAGCTGCTAAAAGATTTGATTAGAACACAATGTAATATACCTTTTATTTAGCTTGGCAACCTAACATTCTAAATAAGAATAAAGTTTGCCAATTGTCAAAGGAGAAAAAATTGGATTTCTTAAAGCAGTATTCTTTTTCATACTTCTCTAAGTATGATTTCAACCGAAATAACAGTGGCTTTTTCTTTTCATGTAAATGAGGCACATGGTGTTATTTTTTAATTTCTCCTGAAGATGAGTTTTCAGAGCTCTTTTCCCTTAATGAAAATTTATTGCTGAGTCTTTGGTAGCAAAAGGTATATATTTTTACCACAGAAAATGGCAATTTTCTCTACCAAATATAGCAGTAGACTAATGCAAACTCACAGCTAGCAAACCTTAGGAGTACTGGATTTTAAGTACCAGTAAACTTGCATGAACCCAGTTTCTAAATGGATTAAGAAGCTAATACTGTTAAGTTTAAAAGTGTATGCTACCTCTTTACCTACTCCAGAGATCTCCAGAATTACTCCTCCATCCATGTGTACTAGAGACTCCAGGTAGCATGTGAACCTAAGAGGCAATGCCATACTTTTCATGAAGGGACATCTTTAGAATAAACACTAGCTGTGTTTATATTAATGTAAGTTTAACTTTTTGGCCACACCAGCAGTAATCAGGGGATACTACTGGCATGATGCTTGAGGGTCATGCCTGGTAATAATCGAAGGAACATGAGATCCAGAGATCAAACCTAGACCTCCTGCATGCAGAGCATGTTCTCTGGCCCTCTCTGCCAACACTTCAGTCTGATGCTGATATTTCTTTAGTTCTCCCCAAACATATTGTTACATTCAAATAAGAAATATACATTTATAACAATTAAGTCTAAAATAAAATGATGAACAAATGTTAATATGGACTAACTAAAAACAAATATTGAGGATAGTTCTTCAAAATTGAGCCTCTAAATGATTATAGATTAAATATAATGGAATGGAGAGTGGGGGTAGGGAGGTAGAATGAGAGAATGAATGTAATATCACATTGTTGGAGTGCAAACAACTCAAGGGGGAAATTATTTTCTAGGGATATAGTGTCACTAAATCATTGACATTTACTATATGTCCCAGTGAACTCTCCATTTACTAGTCTCATAGAAATATATTCTAAATAATAAAATAAAGATGCAGTTACACAAGCAAGATAGAAAAATCTCAAAATAAAACAGTTAAATATTAAGCAAATGACCTAAATCAAGGACCAATATATTCCCTCTATTACTTCATTTTATTTTATTATTTAATTCGATTACTTCTATGCTTGTATTACTCTATTCAGTTTTCTCTTTTGAAAGATGCAAACAATAGTAATGCATGATCTGTGTGTCTCAGTATTGTAGAGCAAATGAATCAATCACCTCCAATTTTGAATTACATATGACATATTCATAATATTTAATTCTAAATCTTAGTGACTAAAAAATGTCAGTGAGCTTCAATGTATTAACCTATAAAATAAAGTTTTGATATAGGCCTTCCTAAATCAAAGTGATCTTGTAAAAACCAACTTTTTACTACCATAGTCTTTGAATCATAAGGTACTGTAAAGCATTGTAGGATAACACTGAGTTTGTCCTTTTAGCCTTGCCATAGGGAACTGTCCTTTCTGTATGGACACAGGAAGACAGCTAATATTATGCTTTGTAACTTGAGAGTTAATTGACTCCAATGATATTTACTCCTGGGCATCTGTTTTCTTAAATCAGTTGCCCTTACTTCCTAGCACCCCAAAAGCAGTATCCCGACAAGGACGGAATGGACCCAGGGCAAGCTGTGAGCTACCCTGGCATCGAAATCGGCCAGGCCAAAGCACCACAATACTCAACTATAAATTGTGAGCATGGTCATGGACAAATACCATCATGATCCAAAGTAGCGATGAGACTAGGACCCTGCTGGGGTTAGGAAGACTAACCTGGCTTGAGGACTGTGATCTGAGTATATAGTGAGATGTCCTCAGAATAGAACCAAACTTTAAGTTTGATAAATCTCTTATTGTGCTCATACAGAATGACATTGCTAGAAATATTAGAAGTAGATTTACTATAACTAATTAAGTGGATTACTAGCTGAGGAAGGAAGAAATCCACACACCCTTATTTGGATCCCACCCTTGAGTGGATCTCCTACTAATCTGGAGTAATCTCCTTGGATGAGATTTTGTTAATCTCCTGAAGAAATGTTCTTACCCTTATTTGTTGATTTGCTAATGTACAACCCACCTTTGTGTAACCACCCTATGTGATTTCTATATAAACTAAGACTGTAAGAGAAGTAGAGGAGAGGCAAGACAGAGGCCACAGGGGGAGAGGTAAGACAGAAGCAAGGAGAAGAGACAGAAGCAGAGACAGAGAGAGGCTGGAAGAGACCAGAGGAGAGACTACAAAGACAGAGACAGAGATAGAGAGACAGACAGAAGAGAGCACAGTGGCACGCACACACAGAAGCAGAGCACAAGGAGGAGCCATCCTGATCCGGTCCATACACAGTGGCTCGAGAGCACCGAAGGCAAGTGGCATGCATGAGAGAGAACTGCCCCGAGAGCCCTCCAACAACACAACACACATCACATCATCTCCTCCCCTCCCACACACGTGCACATTTGTAGTTTTTACAAAGCATAAGGCTTTTGAATTCCATTCGAACAATAGTATGGAGGAAGAGATTATGTTGTTGTCTAGAGACGACAAAACCTTCTACCCATTAGATAGCATCAGGAAGTAAAGTTAGAAAGTATGAAATAATTGACAGTAGAATGTTCAGATATAGGAAAGAAAGTTAAGAGAAAATTCCACTATCAAAAGTCTAGAGATTAACTACCAATACTGTTACAAGTGTTAAAATACTGAAACAGTAAATTAAAGTATGCAATTTCTTCCCAAAGGAGGTAGAAATATACAGTCATTACTTAGAATTGAAATTGGTCTGGGAACAGTAGGCCACATGCATTACAGGGAAGCAATGCTTCAGTGGGAGTGAAGTGAACCAAATGACACTGCAGATCTCTTTCATATTTAATGTTTAATGGGCAAAAATAGTTTTGTTGGTATAGTAGTGTGCAATGGAAGTCATCCCCCTGGGAATACTCAATCAACACTTTAATGTTGCTTAATAAAAGCATATTTTCCCTTTCAAGAGCAACATATTGAAGTTTGAGGGAACTGCTAAATGGTAGCACTTGGGAAAATCTCTACTGATAGTCTGATCTAATTTCTAAAACAAATTGATATTTTAGCCTTGGCTTAAACAGTGGTACCAACAGAAACAAATCTGGTCACCTTTCAGGGGCTGGGCAGTGCCCCTCAGAGTAAATTTGGAGGTTCTACAAAGGTTGAGGGGAGCATCAGCTCTAACTGTCCCCACAAAAGAAAATAAAAGAAACTCATATTTTATTAGCATAAAAAGTATATTTATGTTTGAAAGAAGAGATAAATGTGTTTTGGATGTGGGAATATGGAATTTTCCAAAGATAGTCACGAGACCCAGAGCCTGGCAAACTCCCTATGGCGTATTCGATATGCCAAATACAGTAACAATAACAGGTCTCATTCCCCAGATCCTGAAAAGAGCCTCTAATCATTGGGAAAAACGAGTAAGGAGAGGCTGCTAAAATCTCAGGGCTGGGACGGACGAATGGAGATGTTACTGGCGCCCATTCGAATAAATCAATGAACAACGGGATGACAGTGATACAGTGATACAGTGACTCATGAGACCAAACCCTTTGCTACAATAGGCAGAAAAGACATTAAGGTGCTGAAATAAAAGAACATATTAACTAAAACATAGAGTGTGATTTGGTATATAAAATAAACCAAAGTGGATCTTTGGTTAATAGTTTAGTTAGTATAAGGTGATGAAGGTTTGAGACCTGACTTCTTAAAAGAGCTACTCAAAAAAATAAAGTTAAAAAAATAGCTACTCAGATTAGTCACAAACCTACAAGAAAGTCAGTTGACCTTCCCATGATTTTGTACCAATCTGTGCACATATAATTCTAAATCAATGAATATTAATTAATGGTTAAAGGGACATTCTGCTGGACCAGAGATATTTGAGTTATGTGATTTAGGGTGCAGAAGGTATGTGATAGCAGAGAGATCTAGTGAGTGAAGTCCAGAGATGTTACAATGTAGGGTATGTCACCTTTCCTAAAAGAGAAAAAAAGAATTAACTGACCCAAAAGTCAGTAATATTGAGAATGAGAAACCCTTCTAACTTCAGAATACGCAAAAAACATGTTATGGGCTAGTCAGTCTCAGCAGGAAAACAATGTTTTAGAAATTCAATATTTTATTAGCAGTTAATGCTTAAGATTTTTTTAACCTGATTTTATTTTAATTATAAAACATTTGGCAGAAAAATAAGACTTATTTCTATAATATACTTTGTACTTTTTCAGCAACTTTTTTCTTCCAATTTATTAACACTCAATTACTTTCTTATAATGATGGGCAAAAGAATGAATTAACTCCCTGAATTTTTTATAAATTGTAAAACTCAATGCTATTATTAAATTATCTTGATTCAATAGGATATTTTAATTTTTAAAAAAAATTATTTTTATACAGTTGTTCACATTAATTGGCAACATTCAATATATCAATACCAATTCGACCACCATTACGCCTTCCCACCACCATTATTTCAAATAGAAACATTATTTCAATGTTTTAGAATAAAAATTTTATGACATAAATCTGGAAGATTTTTCTCCCTCTGGGATACTATTTTTAGACATTTCTTAGAAGTTGGAAATAAAAATACAACAACTTCATAATTCTGAAGACTAGTTGAACTTTCAGTACTACAATATAATGCTAGCACTAGAGTTTCTTTCAAGTGTGTCAAAGTAGGTAAGATAGCCAAGAAACAATGCAGGTAAGAGAGCTAAGAACTGACCCATATACTGAATCAGATTGAAATCCCAGGTCTGCTGATGCCTGCTTTTGAAATTGGTTTTTATGCATCAAAAATATATTATAAAAACCCTACATAACTAATAATATCTCTTAAAATGTTTTGAGTTCATATTTACTGAAAATTAGAATGATTTGTATGAATAATTTCAGAATCAGAGTACTTTTTTTGCAAATAGTTTCCTTGATTCTTATAACTGAAATTTATCTATTTGACACACAGAAGAAAAAAAAATGAAACTGCCATTTATTAGTAATTATATAGGAGTAAACATGTTGTGACAATTCTGAAAGTTTATTTTATAATCTGTGCTGACATTTGTAAAAAATAAGTGAAAAAGCAATAACCTAGATGTAGTTTATAGACTTTCTATCATGGCTAATAGTTCATGTTTTATAAACTGTTGGTTTGAATTATTGCATTTGCTACATATAAAAATAGAAAATTTCTAAAAGAAAGCAAGTGAAATGAAATATGCAGATGAATAGCAGAGCTACATGACATGTTCTTATAAGAATTATGTTTATTAAATTTAAAACTGTAAACAAGATAAAAAAGTGACAATGAGCCATTTTTATATATCTGTAAGTTTCTATTTTAACCAAAATTATAGTATAGAAAGAGAAGTATCACAGAACCAGAGGCTATGACGTTTGCTTTTCTGCTCATGTTAGTACTTTCCAAGATGTTGCTTAAGACTCAAAGACTCACTGATTCTTCCTTCACTTAAACATATTATGTTGAGATTGGATGGAATGATAAATGAAATTCCCCAGTATTTATTATGGTTTTATAATACTTTCACTTATATTTTGACCTACATGTATTTATAGCACTCTGGCTTTCACATAATTATTTCTGAAAGGGGATTTTACATTATACAAGGAAAACTAACAACCTAGTTGTATCCATTATGGGAATTTATTGTTCTGACTTGTTTAAAGTTTCAGTGACCATTTAGTCCATGTCCCAGATACTCAAATGAACTTGTCATATGTTGAACTCTCTCCATCTCTCAGAATTGTTTTATTCTACGTAGGTTATTGTAGGATAACATTGCCAGAGGTAGCTTAGGTTTATTTGTCTTACTCCCATCACAGTGCTCCCATTCCTCTGTGTTTATTTGTAACTTCTTTCTTTGTGCTTTGTTGACTTATAAATATCATTTTCCTCTTCTCCTTAAGTCCTATGCATAGTTGGTTCAGAGCAATGCCCTTTTTATATGGGCACAGGAAGACAGTAAATACTATGCTTTTGTAATGTGGGAGCCAATTGACTCTAAATGATATTTTCTTCCTGGGCATCTGTTCTCTCGACCAAAGCCTCAGCTGCTCTTACCTCCTAGCACCCCCAAAAGCAGGGTCCCGATGAGGGACTGGATGTATCCAGGGTAAGCAGGGAGCTATGTGTTACCCTGGCATTGAGATAGGCCTGGCCAAAGTGCCTAATGCTTAACTATAAGTTAAGAGTTTGGTCATGGATAAATGCTGTCATGACCCAAAATGTAATAACTAGATTCGGACCCTGCTAGCGTTAGGAATGATTAATCTAGCCTGAGAACTGTAGTCTGAATCTGTGGCGAGATGTTCCCAGGAGCGCTGCCCCACAAGTCTCAATGTATCTCTTACTGTGCCCAAACAAAAATCACCAATATTAAGATGTTAATTAAGATGCTAGGAGGAGAGGAATACTCTCAGGTGGTGTTTCCACCCCTGAGTCTGATGAGCAGGCAGGAAGAGCTATCTTATGTTGATTTTCTTACCAGACTGGGTGTAGCTGGGTCCAGAGGGCAAGGGGTGGAGAGACAAATGGAATGAGGCAGAAAAGGGAAGTCAGGGAGTTGATGGGGAAGAAGCAGTCAGAGGCAGTATCCAGAGAGGAGAGAGAGAGCCCAGGCTGTGAGATGGAGCGTGGAGAGATGAGCGGGGAGACAGGAGGAGACGGGAATGAGGGCAGTGTGACTAGAATGAGACTAGAATGGGGAGCTCAGAGAGACTGGAACAGGTGCGTGGAGAAAATGGAATAAATGGCAACTGATCAATCAATATGCTTGACCATTGTTTCCTCTTCCGTTTGCCCCATGATCTGGGCCGTCCCGGCAGGGCAAGTGGTCGGGGATCACCCCCGAGCCCAGGCAACCAGGAGGAGAGCTGTCAGGGCCTCACCCAACCCTCCAGGAAGATTTTTTACATGTTATATCATAGCAAAATCCTGCTTCATTTTTTGCTTGATTTGATTAGATTACAGACCCTTCTATAAACTGATTACTCACATCAGTGAAATACTATAGACAATTTTAAATTGCAAAAATAGTGAATTCTGGACTAGACAAAAGGTTAAAAGTGTGGAGTGATTGTTTTGCATGCAGAAGTCCCAAGTATGATTCTTATCACAACATGTTCCCCTGGGGACCATCAGGAGCCTTCCCTGAACACTGAGCTGGGTATAAACCTTGAGCATTGCCATGTGAGGTCCAAAAAACAAATAAGAATAGTGCATTCTCTTAAGGAACTAAAAACCAGGACACGGGAAAGGTATGCTTCATACAGTAGAAAGTCATGGTATACATTTTAAGAATGGATAGTGGTTTCAATATGGCATAAAGGAGCAGTAAAGATAGAAACAAACCAGGTAATGAAGATGCCATATGAAGATAGCTGCATGAATACTGAACTATATGGATGAAATATCCTTCTTTTTATACATTGTTTTTTCTTATATCCTAACATAATTAGTGTAAACAGAATTAAAGATAGTTTACAATTCACAGTGAGTAGGGTGTTTGCCTTGCATTCAGCTGACCCGAATTCAATTCCTCCTCCCCTCTCAGAAAGCCTGGCAAGCTACCAAGAGTATCCCGCCCACACAGCAGAGCCTGGCAAGCTACCCGTGGAGTATTCAATATGCCAAAAACAGTAACAAGTCTCAAAATGGAGACATTACTGATGCCCACTCGAGCAAATCAATGAACAACAGGATGACAGTGCTACAGTGCTACAATTTTCTTATATTCAAATCAGTAAAATATTTTACCCTCAAAGAACTCAATCATATATTAAGTATAAATAAAATGCCTTATATTTAATGGACACAGTAAATATTGAGTGTCTGACCTAATAAAATGAAGAGAAGAAAAAGATATCTGTATGTTCTAAGAGTATGTATCAAATAAAACTAAAATCTAGGGGTGGGGCCTAGAGAGATAATACGGCAGGTAGGATGCTTGCCTTGCATGCAGCTAACCCAGGTTTGACCCCTGACATCCTACATGTCAGGAGTGATCCCTGAGCATATATCTGGTGAGGTATCCAAAACAAATAAATATATAAATGCAAGGGCTCTTAGGAAAAAAAATGAAATAATAAAAATAAGAGTCAAAATTATGTATTTCAAGGTTGAAAAACTCAGAACATGTTCCTCATATTATTTTTGTGATTCTCCATTTCTTCCCAGTGGGTTTCACAATAAATGTTTACCCGTATGATTAGTAAAAGATATTTTTTATTTTTTTAATTTTAAATTTAGTTTTTAACTGAATAATAGTGAGATACAGTTACAAAGTTGTTCATGATTTGATTTGCAACACCCATCCCTTCACCAATGTCCCATCACCAATGATGTCAGTTCCAATGATGTTAGTTTTCTGCTCCTGTCACCTCTAGCACTTACTTTCTCAATCTCTCTGTCTCTCTACTGTCTCTATCTCCTCTCTCCCTCTCTCTCCCTCTCCCTCTCTCTCCCTCTCCCTCTCTCTCTCTCTCTCTCTCTCTCTCTCTCTCTCTCTCTCTCTCTCTCTCTCTCTCTCTCTCTCTCTCTCTCTCTCTCTCTCTCTCTCTCTCTCTCTCTCTTCCTTGCTCCCCCGCCCTTTTGGTATGGTGCACACTTGGCAGTGTTCAGAGCTTACTTATGGCTCTGTGCCTTAAGAGTAGGTGCCAAACATTGAATCCAGGTCAGCACTGAAAAGTAAACCCACTATAGTTTTATAGTTTAAGAAACACTACTCTCTCTCATAGTCTTTTAAAATTAAGTACCATAACTTCAGAGATCTACATTTTGTTTACTTATATATACCTTCTGTTATTAGTAATTCTTTACAATAAGTACATGATAAAAAGTTGCTAATTGATTATTACTAAATTGTTTAGAAGGTAAAGGAAGTGATATTTCATCAAATATAAAGTAAAAAACTGTACGGAGAGGACAGATATTAGAAAAGAAAAAACACTTTAAAATAAAATTTTAAATAAATGTAAGATTACAATTGTACTAAAATGTCAGTAGAATAAAGGATTATCTCTTATATATAGGTATCATCAAATCAAGTTACCTCTTAATCAAAGGCAATAAAAAGCTTTACACAAGTTTTAGAATAAAATCCAAATTACCCATTGCTTTTGTTTTATTACCATCACATTGAACTTTCTGATTTCAAAATCACCATACTAGATTTTGTTCTGTAAAATTTTTGCATGGATATTTCTTCTCCTGTGCTTTCCTTTCCCCACCAAAATTCCATGACTAGTTTCTCCTCATTAATCAGTTCTCAGACCAAATGTCACCTCTTCAAACAGTTTCTATGATATGATTAATACCATTTCTATCATTGCATCTGCTTTTTTCCTCCTTCTAAAAGTTGGTTTAGTATTTATTATTATTACTTATGCTAGTATTAATTTATCTTAGTGATCATTTCCATTTTTAAAAAACAAAAATTCTAAAAGAGCAGGAGGTAAAAGTCTATTTTATGTGATATACCAAATACCAAGAACTGTGGTTGGCATTTCATAGCTGATCAATTACTATCAGTATAAAATATCCTTTTATGGCCTAGGGTTTAATGACCTAGACAACTGGCACTTGAAGTTCCTTCAATATTGAGGATTTAAAGGAAAAAATGATTCTACAACAAATTGCTTTGTATTAATTTCATTTTGAGTATTTTTACTACCTAAAAATAATTTTTTTCTGAATTGGTTGTTAATTGTAATTTTAGAATAATGATCCCAATTTTTTAAAATTTATTTATTTTTAATTGGTGAATCACCGTGAGGGTACAGTTACAGATTTATACATTTTTGTGCTCATGTTTCCCCCATACAAAATTCGAGAACCCATCCCTTCACCAGTGCCCATTCTCTACCACCAGTAAACCCAGTATCCCTCCCACGCTCCCCAATCCCATCTCCCCCCACCCCACACTGCCATTGTGGCAGGGTATTCCCTTTTGTTCTCTCTCTCTAATTCGGTGTTGTGGTTTGCAATAAAGGTATTGAGTGGCCATTGTGTTCAGTCTCTAGTCTACATTCAGCACGCATCACCCTTCCCCCGCATGACCTCTGACTATATTTTACTTGGTGTTCCCTTCTATGAGTTGCCCAGAATGAGAGACCAGCCTCCAAGCCATAGAGTCAACCTCCTGGTATTTATTTCTACTATTCTTGGGTGTTAGTCTCCTACTCTGTTATTCTATATTCCACAGATGAGTGCAATATTTCTATGTCTGTCTCTCTCTTTCTGACTCATTTCACTTATCATGATACTTTCCATGCTGATCCACTTATATGCAAACTTCATGACCTCATTTTTTCTAAGAGCTTCATAGTATTCCATTGTATAGATGTACCAAAGTTTCTTCAACCAGTCATCTGTTCTAGGGTACTTGGGGTTTTTCCATATTCTGGCTATTGTAACAGTGCTGCGATGAACATATAAGTGCAGATGTCGTATTGACTATACCTTTTTGCCTCTCTGGGATATATTCCCAGCAGTGGTATTGCTGGGTCAAATGGGAGCTCAACTCTAGTTTTTGAGAATTTTCCATATTGTTTTCCAGAAGGGCTGAACCAGTCGGCATTCCCACCAGCAGTGTAGAAGGGTCCCTTTCTCCCCATATCCTCTCCAACAGTGGTTACTTTTGTTCTTTTGGATGTATGCCAGTCTCTGTGGTGTGAGTTGGTATCTCATGGTTGTTTTGATCTGCATCTCTCTGATGATTAGTGATGTAAAACACTTTTTCATGTGCCTTTTGGCCATTCGTATCTCTTCCTTGGGAAAGTTTCTGTTCATTTCTTCGCCCCATTTTCTGATGGGGTTGGATGTTTTCTTCTTGTAGAGTTCAACAGGTGCTTTATATACCATTGATATCAACCCCTTATCTGATGGGTATTGTGTAAATATCCTTTCCCATTCTGTAGATAGTCTTTGTATTCTGGTCACTGTAATGATCCCAATTTTTTTATAAAATTACAGAAAAAAATTTAAATACAATTTGAAATTGAACGCATTAAAACTGTGTCTATTTTATACTGGTATATGATCTTTGAAATGCTTCAAAGAAATTGACCAGGCAACTTAACGTGTTTTTACAAATTAATCATATTGAATATTATCTTACATTTAATTAGGAATCCAGTAATCCTTTTTATGAATCACTAGTTACAAATGGAATGAACCATAACACATAAACTGTTTTCAAATGATAATGAAAAGACAAAGAAGAATGCAACAAAACTAAAGGCTAGATGAGGAAAAAATGAGAAGTATTTGAGTTTACCAGATGTTTCACAAAATTTCTAGTATTGTGTCCCACAATATCTGGTCCCAAAAACACAATATAAAGAATACTGAACAAGTAAAACCCTACAAGTCTTCAGTTCTTTACCACTGCTTTAAAATTTATAAAATAAAATTTTTAAATAGTGGAAGAACCTGAGAGAGAAGCTCAGAGGATAAAAGGATAGGATGAAAAATATTAGACCACAAAGAATTTATAAAAGATCATGGTTGATATAAGCCATAAAGATTTGCAAACTTTCCTTAACCTTCCTTCCAAAATGTGAGTGAAGATAGTGTATGTGTGCATGCATGTGTGTGTCCGTGAGTGTGTGTGTGTACATGACAACTGCATGCAGATATGCGCAGACGGGTGGCTGACTGTTTACTTTCACAAGTTGAATGGGCTGTAACATTCAGCAGGGTTGACCAACAATCTCTTCATAGGAGGGGCTAGGGTGCATGTTGCATAAAGCTTTCATCAATAATGTTTTGAGTCACAAAACATTGCTATTTTCACTTTATTTTTCAAATATATTAGACATCTATAAACTATTCTTAGATTGCAAGACATATAAAATAGGTGTAGTAAGCTTCATGAACATTATTTTTCTTAGCCTTTATAAAACAATGCAGTACCATAATCTCCATCTGTGATTTCCAAGAGACCACACGGGGACAAAATACAATACAGCCCCAGGCTATACGGAGTGAGGTCTTATTACTAGCAGCCAACAAAAATAAAAGTCTACTTTTAATACATTTCCTTCTGTTCTTCCTTGGAAATTATTTTAAATTTCTTTTAAAAATCAATTATTAGTATACATAAATGGTTTCAATTTGAAATTTCTTTCTTTATTAGACTCATTTTGTTATCTGCTAAAGCAAAGAATTAAATTTGTCTATTGACTAATTACAAAATATACAACCTCTAAAAGGTCCATGGCACTTATTAAAATTGACATCATTGTAAGAAAAATGCTGTGAGAACTCAAAGTCATTAGATATATGTTTATACATATGCTTATATAAATTTATATGATATATAAATATTTGGTTGGGGAGCTAGACATGGCAGTTTTCAGGGCTAACTCCTGGCTCTGTGCTCAGGGATCACTCCTGGCAGGCTGGGATCAATGCCAAGGATCACCTTGGCATCATATGGGATGCCAGGGATCAAACCCAGGTCGGCCACATGAAGGCAAGGCACTGTACTATCACTCTTACCCCCCCTCCAAAATATTTAATATATTTATTTTCCTTACAAAGTAATGACTTTAAATGCATTACTATGTTTTCTGAGACACATCAATTTGCTTTTCCCTAATAGGAAAATGTAGATACAGGCATATTTGACTCCTGTCTTGGAATTAATTCTGGAATAAGGAAGGATTCTTAGAAACCAACAAACCTGGGTTCTGCTACTATGGAGGCATATGTGTCCTTGGGGACAAAAATAAAGTCAGTTTTCTCTACTGAAAATTGACCCTTATCTCCCTCCAATTCTGAAATGGAAACAAGTCCTTACTTCCCAGGGGAAAGGAGAGGTTAAATAAAGTTAAATGAAATGAGAATGTACATGTAATGTTCACATCACTAGCACAACATGCAGAATCTATTATTCCTCAAATAGCCTCTGTGGCATACCTAGCAATAGGCACAGCTTGATCCAGCAGCCTGGAAGTTAGCTGAGAATGTTTCTCTACCTGAAATGAAAATCATTCCCTGCACTTTTTTGCAAGGAAAGAAGTAACTCCATGATAAGTTAATAATTAGCTCAAGACATATAAATGGAAAATATAAATATGTTCCCTTCAATATTGTTGTTAAATCAACTAATCTTAAAAAGATTTTTTTCTGCTTTAAAATCCATGACTAATTCATAGTTTGAAACAGAAGCAATTTCAAGTTATCAAAAAAACAAACAAACAAATGCACTGCAAATCCTGGATTTCTTTTTAGAAGTTCATAACTTCATGAACTAATTTAGGACATCTGAAAATAGAGTGAAGTTGTGGCAATAAAATTGTTGAACTAATTTTAAAATCACCCATATTCCCAAGTAGAGCAATAACATTGACAGAACTCCAGGTTATTAAGAAGTTAGTACAACACCATCTTTTATATAAAATATAGTCACTCCTAATTTATATTTTAAAGATAATTAATAAGAACATAACATTTTTTCTGCCAGATACATGAAAGCAAACAGTTGTGTTAAAAATGGAAATACTTTCGACTTAAAAAAATATTTACATAAGTTTCACTTCAACTTTTAAGTACAAATAGCAAAATTTGTGAATTTTCTAATATTATTTAGATGTTACCACTATTTCCAGAACTAATCTCTTTAATTTTACAATAAAAAATGATATCACTATATCACTATTCAGACTCACTGGTAAAAATATACACATGTCAGAAGGAGATGGAAAAACTGAAAATATAATATCTCATTATAGACTATCCACTGTTTAAACCTTCAGGCTGGAAATATGTATTTAAATAATATGTCATAAAAATATCTTGGTACATAATGATGTAATAAATATGAAAATGCCTCAAAGGCTAACTAACTTATTTTCCCAATTGGTAAGTTACTCCCTGTGATGATACCATCATCAAGTGAAATTTTAGGCATATTCCTTTGGGCAAAAAAAATAAGGACTATGAAAAATATTACTAATTCTACTTGGAATGAGAAAGGAGTCTTAATCATCTAAAGCATTCATTGTGAGTTATATTCTTTCTGTTTAAGTTGATTCAACTACAAAATTCTAAATGATTTTAAAATTTCCAACTTTTCAAGATACCTTAGGTAAAATGTTGGGAAAATAAAAATGCCCCTCTATAAAGTATACCTGGAGGACCTAATATTTCATTCACTGAATTTTACAGAAAAATATTTCTTCCTTTCAGAAGAAATTTAATCTACAAAGAGAAAGAGACTTAATATTAAAAAGCAAAACATCATTAATCAAAGAGAAATTATGGAAAAACTATTGGATTAGGCAGAAAATTAATGCTAGAAAAAGCAATTAACTATAGTAGATAATCCCACAAGTTTATCTCAAGGAAAAACATATACCAAATCAATATACTTCTATATAATAAATATAGGTAAAATTAAGCACATAATCTACACATACACATATATATATATTTATTAAACCCTAGAAAATACTTCAAATTAACATTTACTAAAAAACATAAATATCCATGCATAGAATATGATGTATATAGATATAAACAGATAAATATGTGAACTGTTTACCAAATCCTGAAAAAATACTTTTAAAGTAGATTGTGGAAAAATGTAAGGAAAAAGCATCTTATATAACCTATAGCCCAAGAATTGCAATATTTCTGATGATTGCAAATCTAAAATGTCCAATAAGCTTCTCTATGAATTTTAATGTGGAAATAAATTAATGTGGGCATAATTAAGCTCTTATAAAAATTTGCATTAACATTACACAAAAATGACTGCCCTGAGATTGCCTCTTTGAAGTACCTTTAGAGGATTTGTGAACAACTACTGTGAACAATAAATTAAAACAACACAGAAAACCTAACAGATCAGCCATCTTATATCCAAGCACAACTATTAATAAATTTATGTACCAAGTCACTGGTTCATGTAAAATGATATTTTTATCTTTATAGACCTGTTTATTTCTCTAAAATGTGACCAAATGTGAAGTTTCAAGAAATTATTTTGATGTCATCCCAAGGAAATTTTCCTCATAATTTTCAAAAATAGACCAACAAAATTTGTCTTTCAGATACACACTCACACACACAAACACACACTCACACATACATGTGTATGTACATATATATTTTTAACACATGCCAGGGTGAAGTCTTTATGATAGTTTTCTATTTTTCAAGAAATGCACTCAGTATTTACAAACATTTTCTAAAACAAACATGAATATATTCCTAATGTAAAAACATCTTTATTTAATTCATGTTTGAAAAGAAGTGACCAAGAATTAAAATTTCCATATTAAGAGCAGTATTCTTTTATCTAGTGTCATAGGAAATGATATTGACATACAATGTTTCTGTTTCTGCTCACATGATCAACCCATTTCTTATCATAAAACATTGTATTGTCAAAATCATCCAAGAAATCCATCCATTCTTATGTGTTCTGATATCTGTTAAATAATATACCTCAAATACCTACATGTGATATCATAAGTGAATGCTGAAATGCTTATGGCATCAATTACAAATAATGTTAAGCAATATTTTATATGTTGTAGAGTACTCAGACTCTTGCTTAAGATTCATCAGTCTCTACAATATATCATACTCAAAAGACAAAACTATACTGAAACCATAAAAAATGCCCAGATACAGCAAAGTAGAGTTGATCTGGGATGCAAAACCTCACTTAATACTTCATGTATGAATGACAAAGTAAATCCCTGAATTTAACAAATAGATATCTCTTATAAGAAGCCCTGAATTAAATATTACTAACAGATAAATGTGGGAAACAAAACTTAGAGATAGGGCAAATGATCTAAATTCACAATAGTTGAAAAATATTAAAAAATAAAAATCTAGCAAATTTATCAAGATTTATACTTTATATAATATTCTGACTAATATCTGAGAATATCAAGACTTAAGTACAATTAAAAACTGTTATGATTCTTTTTAATCTTTTTAAGTATTGCCTTTTCCTGCAAACAAAACTTACTGGATTATCCTGAGTAGCAGGCTGGGTACTTAATATTTCATACTTTTTATCTGAGTCTGTAGTATATGTCAACACACACACTGAAACAGTCCTTACACACTATAATTTGAGCCATCAATACTTCATATGGGTAACTATGCAATTGTTTCCATAAATAAAATAAGACGCCTTTTCCTCCAACAACTATTCATTTCTGCTTTCAGTGAACTCGGCCCCAAAGGGTTTTTTACATAAGTTCATTTAGTCCTTCCAATCACCCTTCTGTAATTTATTTTTATTATATCCATCTTACAAATAAAATAATTTAAGCACAAAGAGGTTTAGTTTTTTATTGACAGTCAAACAGTATCTGGCTATTGAGCACTAGCCATCTAACTCCAGTGCCTCTATTCTCAGCACCATATTATCAGCCCTTTAATGAAAGTGGAAGAAGCTAAAAAGGAACTCTCCCCACCCCTCCAAAAAAAAACACAAAAGAAAAATTGGGCTTAAAAAAAAAAAAGGTGTATTTTCAGAAGAATTTAAAGACAGAAGTTATACTGATTATAAATATTCCTCTCATGATAAAAACAAAACAATATTCTCGGTATATCCCCCCTTTCCCACCCTTCCCCTGCCTCCATGGAAGACAATATTCCCCAAACATGGAAGCCTGTAACTATTTCACAGTGATTCAATAAAATTTAAAAAAGAAGAAGAAGAAATCAAGTTCAGAATTTTAAAAAATTTAATATACTGCAAAAAGAAGATATATAAAGATGCTAGAAGGGTTAAAGCTTTGGTAGAGGTTCATTTCTTTATTCAACAAATAGGAATATCAGATTCTGTTAGAATCAAATAGACATTCATCTGTTATGGCCTAAAGGGAAATCTAACAGGATCATGATGAAACTGTACTCTAAAACCTATCTGAAAATACCAGCCACTCTTCTAAAGAACTTTGAATGACACAGTGGGTATCAAAGCAAGATTATAGGTTTGAATCTGGAGTTAGCATGGAAGAATATTCCAGGATATCTCTACTCCAACCCATTGTTAAATTAAGTCTTAGTCATCTGTAATAAAAATTATTTCCTGCAGCAATGAAGAGAGATGGCAATTATCAGGCGGGGCTGAAGATAATCATCTCAGAAGCAAGCTAAAATATATTCACGAACAACACACATGAGACCAGGCAACTCACTATAAACAATGTATGTTGGATAATTTTCAGGAGGTTGGCAATTCTCAGCTAAATAGTCTGTGAAATGGCTTGCAAAATTGCATTGAAGAACAATGATCAAAAAGAAATATTACATGTTTTCTTGGAACACATTACTTCGCTTCCAAGTTAAAAATTCTTCCTCAGATTGAATGTGCAAATGATAAAGAGGTTGCCAGACAGTATTAAAACACATTGTTTTGTTGCTGATACACACTCTGGGAGTTGGGCAGCTATGTTTTCTTTAAAATGTATAACTGATTCGAAATAGATTGTTATGGTGGAAAGAAATATCTGTTCATTTTGCAAGGCTCATATTGTACTTTTTTCACATTGCTAAATAAACACTAAATGTGAGAAAATTTATTTATTAGTCTCACCTATGAAATCATAGATATCATTTTGTTCTAGAGCAGAAATCATGCAAACTTCAGTCCTGGAGAAAGTCTTTAGAGAGCATCTGATATAACTAATGAATAACAATCTTCATTTGTTATTTTTTTCCTCTTTTTCATTCATTACTATTTCTTAACAGCTTTATTGAAATGTAAGTGGCATAAATTAAGCTACCTACTCTTACAGTTTATAACACAATATGTGGTTTTATTTTCTAGATACATCTAATCAATTGTTCTGGCGCAACTTGTTAAATGTATTGTCCTTTGGAGCTGGACTGATGGTTTAGTGGCTAGGGCACTTGCCTTGAACATAGACAACCCAAGTTCAATCCAGAGGATGGTCCCCCAAGCCTGCCAGAGGTCCAGATGGTCCCCCTGAGCACAGAGCCAGGAATAAGTCCTGAGTACGGCCAGCTGTGACCCAAAAACAAATACATGAAAAAAAAAGTATTATTCTTTAAACTCTGAATTGCCTGTGTACCTTTTTTAAAAAACAGTTACCTAAATGCATGTAGAGTACTAAACGGATGTATATGCTCTCTTCTTTTCTTTCAAACTTTGCTTTAGCACTACAGTGCTTTGTTACTGTATTTCTGAGATTACAGTCAATTATAGAGACATTGATGTTGCTATCAGTAAGTTATTTAGAAACCATTCAGTCAACTACTCTAATAAAAATAATGAGACAGGGAAACATAAAATGATTTGTTTAAGTTAACGGTAGTCACTGGCATATGCAGTCTGGAAAGGAATGTCTTTGCATACTTTCTTTTTTCTATATCCTTTCCAAAAGTTAGGGGAAAAAAATACTTCTTCAAGATTTGCTTATTCTTCTACAGAGGCCACAAGTTCCATAATTCCCGTAACTTTCTGAGTAATTTGAAAAATTGAGTCAAGAGATTTCTTTGACCCTTAAATTGGACTTGCTTTCTTGAGAAAATATTTTTCTAATTGACTAAGGGTTTTCTGTTTGGCTAATGACATTCTCTGCTGATGAAATCATGGAATAACCTAGATCATTTAGGATATAAAACTCTAAAAATCTTTCAACAGTAACCTTAATGTCACTTTCAGAAAATATTCACATATAGATTCTTAGAATCTTAATGACATGCAGAATTATTGTTTGTTTTTCCTGAAATTATCTCTGTGGTAATTCAACATGTATTTTAGGCATATATTCAAAATACATGATTTCAATATGTCAATATGTAAGTCAAAAATTTTAATATCGAATGAAATATACATACCTTAAACATATTTTGGATTAAAATGAACTATAAGGGACTACATAACTATTTATTTGTAATTGAAAGTTGAAAAACACTTTAAAATTGTTACACATTTGTCCTTCTTTCAGTCTTAGAATTTTCCTTGTGCCATGTAGCAATTTCTTTATACATTTGCCATTTTCTTCCGGGGGAGATGGAGAGTCCCTCACCAGCAGTATTCAGGGTGTTCTAGTCATTCCCAACAAAGTTTTGCTAAGCCAGTGAGAAGATTCAACGCTCGACACAGGATGCAGTGAGGCTCAAGCCTAGCAGTGCTGTCAGTGTTCCAGAGACCGTGGGGCCATGTCCTGTTTGAACCTGTGTCCTCTGATGACTGAGCTATCTCCCCGATCCCTGCATGTATGATTTTCTATCTGTGAATACATTTTAAATATGATATCCATTTTATCATGCTTTTCTGAAGAACTATTAAGTACTGGCAGTTAATGTGGGGAATGTAATTATTGAGTGGAGGGGAGGTTGGGGAAAGCCAGTACTCAAGGATCATTCCTGTTGATGCTCATGGAACCATATAGAACCAGTTTCAAATGAATGCAAGACAAGAATCTTACACACCTTGTACTATCTCCCCAGACCCTAAAATGCATGTCTTCCCTCATTGTACATGAATTAATTCAGAGAAAGCTATCTAAAGTAAGTAACGAGAAAACTCACTTTCAAAAATGTATGATCAATGGAAATACTACTGTTTTCTATCAACTGATTCAAACCTCAAGGCACTTATTTGTTAGAACCAGACATTCTCACACAATCAACAAAAAGAATTGGTATATACACTATCTTTAAGAAACTTTAATAGAGAAACATATTCTAACATTTATTTTTAGAAACTTCAAAGAATATTAAAATCATATAAGTAAATAGCTATACCATTTAATTTAGATAGATTTAATCACTTAACCCTTCCTTGTGGATCTTCATTATGTTTTTGCTATTCAACAAAATTCATACAGTCACCCTTACGTTCTACAATTCTCATTTTTCTCATGTTTTCACTCCTGATGTTCACTCTTTCTAACTTCTCATCCTGTACCCAGCCATCATTTCTGTGTCTTCATATTTACTAGATCTAAAGTTCCCTACTTCCTGAATGTCTTTTTTAGTAGGTATCAACACTAGCAGAGATAAAATAGTAAAACAAGTGCTTTTTATCCTCCAACTTAAAAATTATTTTCAGTTTATTTAACAGTTTAGGTAACTTTTAGCACTAACATTTACTGTACTAATGCACAGTGTTAGTGCATATCATCTATTTTTCTTTCACATATCTTCATGAGAGAAGTTCTCTGAAGTTTGTTAAATGTTAAATAGCTGGTAGTACAAATTGAGATCCACATTGAATTCGGGGAATGTGAAAAAACATGAACTTCAAAACTATATGAGTGATTTCCCCTAGGATATTTAGAACATGGGATTTTCAGATGAGAAATAAATGAAGGAATTAACTGAGGTAGACATGTGACTAGCATATTGAGTAAAAATTCATTAACCCAAAAAACTGCCTTTGGCTCTGATATTCAATATCACTCAAGACAGTTATAGATATCCCTCAGCCTTAGAAATACCTAGATTTATCTCAAAGTTACTAGCAGTATTTTCCATAGGTCAAAGTGTGATTTATATGTTAAATCAATAAAGCAACCAAAATCCATCTCTTTCACACATCTGAACTCACATACATACACACTATGATAAAAAAAAAAGATTTAAATACATTGTCAATAACCTGTTACTTTTAAATACAATGACATACCATAGTGGGTCTTTTTCATTTAGAGCTCTTTAATAACATAACAAAAGCCTTGCTTGAAAATGAACAACATCTCTTCATGGAAAGTAACCTTCTTTTCCATTTTCTCTATTATGTAGCACTGTAGCACTGTTGTTCATCAATTTGCTCGAGCGGGCACCAGTAACATCTCCATTGTGAGACATGGTGTTACTGTTTTTGGCATATTTAATATGCCATGGGTAGTTTTCCAGGCTTTTCTGTGTGGGCAGGATACTCTCAGTAGCTCGCTGGGCTCTCCAAGAGGGACAGGGAATCAAACCCAGGTCAGCCCCGTGCAAGGCAAACACCCTACATGCTGTGCTATCGATCCAGCCCTAATATAAACATGAATCACACGAATCACGAAATCCCGTTGATTGTCGATTTCTCAAGCGGGCTCAGTAAGCTCTCCATTTGTCCTAACCCTGAGATTTTAGAAATCTCTCTGCACTCAGCCTTCCCAACTATGCCGCATTGGAGGCTCTTTCAGGGTCACCTGAATATAAATAGAATAAACCTAATATAAACAGAATAAACATTTAGATGCTTCTAACCTACAGTACATCGGAGATAAGCACAAATCTTTGGGCTGTGTCTACTTTATATCAAGAATTATCCATCAGAATAGAGAAGGGATCACTAAGAAAATGATGGCTGAAGGAATCAGTTGGAATGGGAGATGTGTGCCAAAAGCAGATCATGGAACAAACATGATGACCTCTCAGTGTCTGTGTTGCAAGACGTAATGCCCAAAAGTAGAGAGAGTATGGGGAATATTGTCTGCCATAAAGGCAGGGGGAGGGTGGAAAAGGGGATGTATATGGCGGATATTGGTGGTGGGAATGTGCACTGTTGGAGGGATGGGTGTTTGATCATTGTGTGATTGTAACCCAAACATGAAAGCTTGTAACTATCTCACAGTGATTCAATATAATTAATTTTTTAATTGTCTTAAATCTAGTAGAATGATTAAAAACTACATCACATAACTTTGTCTCTTATATTAAGAAATATTTTTGTTCAGAAATTTTTCATTCAAATTTAAATTTGATGTCCTTCAAATTTAATGTCATTATAGGAAAAATAGAAACCTTATAAGCTAATAAAGTTATATTTATATTTATCCTAAAAAAATTATCCATAAGTTTTTTCCTTATTTCTTTACTTTTTTTAAACAACCAGGACCCTTGAAGAACCACAGGGCATGGCTCTGCTGGAATCGAACACTGCCAGTTCCGTGCAGCACCTGACAGTCACTGCTAGCCAGAGATCTCTGGCAATGGCCCTGGACTCAGAAGGAAGCAAACAAACAAACAAGCATCCAGGAACTATTCTCCAGGTCATTTGGGGGCAGGAGAAAAGCTGCATGTTAGGAAGGAAAATGCATCTTTCCTCCCCTGCTCCACCCTTCTAATACCTAGTTGAAGTCTTCTCTATCTACACTTTCCCCTTTTAGACAACACTGTAGGCCCTTTTTCTACACATATATCTTGCCTTTGAGGGACCTTGCTTTAACTGTGTGCTCTATACATGATGTTTTAATTGTGAAAGGAACTTATCCTTTATTTAATGTCTCTAATTTGAAAACCTACTGAGAACATCTGTTCTACAAAACATATTTCTAAGAGATCAAACTTTTTAGAGAGGAAGAAAATGAAACGGTGGGTGCTGAGAAAAATCAACATTATAATGTTGTATATTCCTCTTTGAAAGACTCTAAAATACCACATTAGTCACTGATTTGTTAAAAGCCCTTTGCGTGTTCTGTCATTCACTCTGTGCAACATGGAACACTTCTGTGTGTCCAAACATTGGCTTCCCTGAGTATCAACACAGATGCCCCAGACACTTTCTCAACACATATCTGTTGCTCATTTCACATATTATCTTTTAATAAGTAAAATGAAAAGGAAGAAAAAAGCTATGTGTGAAGGTAATTTACCTAAAAGATCTAAAGTTGTGTTTTGTTGCATTCCTGGTGGATAAAGGGCACTGCTTCCTAGTGCAGGTATAAAAGGAACAGTTAGATGCTGGGGAAGAGGTAAAAAATAATGATATTTTAAACTCATATCTCAGAAGAATGCAGTGTTTTCCTATATTCGGTATTATTTTCCAAGTGTACAGAGTATGATTTTTGTTTGGTGTGTGTGTGCATGTCTGTGTGAGTGTGTGTGTGCGTCTGCATATGTGTCTAGCGTCATTAGCATGCAAGGCATTGACTCAGACTGCTAACTACTGCTGACCATCCCCTGCTCCAAATTTTTCCTGTCTTCTTTTTCTAATATTTTGTTTCAAAGATACCTACAGTAGTCACAAGTGTTCTAGATGCTTATTGACAATTACTTTGCCAACATACATTCGTACTTTCCTCCTTTATATATTCATGTAAATCTAAGCATACCGTGTATAACATCAAAATTTATAGAAGTACTTAATGGAGTCTAAATACTACAAAATATGTTTTATAGTCAATGATTTTATTATATTTAATTTTTCAGTTTTATTTAAATAATTTTTAAGTGTTCAAATACATTAATTTATACATCTTTAGAAAATAATTGGGGGGGGGGGCTGGAGTGATAGCACAGTGGGTAGGGTGTTTGCCTTGCACATGGCCAACCCAGGTTTGATTCTCAGCATCCCATACGGTCACCTGAGCACCACCAGAAGTAATTCCTGAGTGCAAAGCCAGGAGTAACCCCTGTGCATTGACAGGTGTGACCCAAAAAGAAAAAATATATATATTGGAATGAAAAACTATAGAAAACAAAATGTAGCTTTAATTTACATTTTCTTGAATATATATTTTACCTGAATTTTAACTGGAAATTTAATAAATTTTATTTTGTATTTTGAGACTTTAATCTGAATAGAACATTGTAGAAAATTATTAGTAGCACCTAGTATTTTCACAAAATGGCATAGATATTATGGAAATAATGTATAACATATGAGTCATGCCTATATATATTTTATGGTTCATCTAATCATTACATATCCATCAAACAAAATCCCAGCGATGATCCAGTCAAGTGTGTTTTTCCAAGTTAAAATCACATACCGGGTTTTGTCTTACAAATATTTTATTATTATGTAAATTTTTGTGTGCATGTGTATGTGTGTGATAGGAAGAAGGGCCATGTTTTATATAAAATTACCAGTTTGATTTGTAATATTTGCATCTATATACAAAATGTCTCCACACAGCAGAGCCTGTCGTGGAACCAAAGTGGAGTATTCTATATGCCAAAAATAGTAACAATAACAGGTCTCATTCCCCTGACCCTGAAAGAAGCCTCCAATAGTTGGAAAAGACGAGTAAGAAGTGGCTGCTAAAATCTCAGGGCTGGGACAAATGGAGACGTTACTGGCACCTGCTCAAGTAGATTTATGAACAAAGGGATGACAGTGATACAGTGATATACAAAATGAAAAAGTGGCAACTAATTTCAACTTACAATTTTGTTTCCTTGGAACATTCAAATGTTGAGATTGATCCTGTCTACTTTCCTCGGTGAAAAAGAGTGGTATTAAATTTGACTACATCTAAAGTATTAAAAATACTGGAAAGAAAAATGAAAGCAGTGTGTAGAGGAAAATAGGCCATCCTAATAGCTACATCTCATAAGGGAGATGTAAGGAAATCTTTAAAAGAATATCAGTCCTTACCACACTTAAAATGACAGAATTGTAACAGATTAACAAAAATAATGGGAGCATAATAAACTGGATAAAATAAAATTGTAATTTATCAACAACATTTTCTTCAAACCTTTTCTAATACATTATTTAGATAAAGCAACTTTTTTTTCTTCATGGGTTTAGGTGATCCAGAGTTCTTGTATGATGTTCAATAAAATTATACCTTTAAACTAAAGACCTATAAGTACAATGAAAATTCACCTGTTTTCTTTCTCTGTGTTTAGATTATAAAGCTTAGCACTTTCATATACCCAAAGACACAAAAGTTAGATACAATTATCCTCTACACCAATGTTTTCCTTATGGATACCCTATTCAATTAGTCTTTGAGGCAAGTCACTATTTTCTAAAATTATTTTATCTAAACGTTTAATTACTTCTATAATGAAAATTGTATTGTGGTTGCCTAATCTATCATGATTATTGCCAATCTTGTCTACCATTTAAATTTATTTTACTTCCCTGAACTATTCACTATCTATCCTGCCTTTGAGGAGCATTGTTAGACTATAACTATCAATATCATAGTATCACTCAGACTTCGTTTGATACCAATTCTTGGGTATTTCACCAGTTGTACTCAATCAAAATTCTGTGAATGGGACCTAATCATCTATGTCCCATGTTCTCCAAGTAGTAACATGCATGATAAAATTTGAAAAAGAAAGTTCTAAATTACAGTTTTAAATGGCTAATGTCAATATTTCCCCCTGCTTGACAATTTTTAATGATTCCCAACCAAATAAAGGTTAAAGCCCAAGCTATTTGGAAACTGTATAAGGTGTTGCCTGCTCATAGTTTTCAGCATTACTCTATTTCCTCCCTCCCACCCAGCATTTTAGTCATAAGAACATTTTGAGTATTCTAAATGCACCCTGCGTTTTATGCTATTTCCTAGTGTACCTCTCCCACGCACAATTTATCCACCTGGAGTTCTATTCATCTTCCAGATCCAACTCAAATGTCCTCTTTTGTAGGATGATTTCAGAAGGAGAATTTCAATAATTTACTTAAAGCCTTTTCCAGCTCTTTCAGGCCCACCTACATCCTTTCCCTGAAATAAACTTTGGGTACTTTTAAGATATAAGTGCTCTCAGAATAGAAATGATGCCAATTCATTGACAGATAATGGTAGAGATAGAGATGGCACGTTTTTTTTCCATCTCCCACCCTCCTACCTTTGGTTCAAAAATTAAAGGTTATCATGCAACTCTTGAATTAGTTCTAATTCCTTGATGGTAGTGACAGCTTGGAGGTTGGTTCAACTGGTTTTGTATTACTGTTTGTTTTAATTTGGGGACCAGGCTCAACAATGCTCAGGGGCTACTCTTGGGTCTGTGCTCAGGGGCCATTTTTGACATAGCTCAAGAAATATATTTCACAATGGGGATTAAACTCGGGCATGCCACAAACAAGGCAATTTTAAGAATCCCGCTGTATCTCTTCAGTCCTGACTCAACTGATTAAAGTCCAATTATGTGAAGGATAAATACCTAGTTATAGTCCAAGAGATTGAAGTCATTGTTTTATGCTTAATATGTCTAACAAATAGTGTTTAGCAACATATGTTATTATTAAGTTCATACTAGATTCACTGTATTTAATTCAACCATATTCAATGATCATAATCATTATTTTACTTTGGTATCTCTGTGGTCCAGTTGTGAAGAGGACATGAATGAAGAATATTAAAGTGTGAATTTAAAGATTCTACACATAGATTCATTCCATACATCACCTTCAGTAGTCCATTACAGAGGTCTTTACTGTTCAGTGAACCTGTGCTGGTCCAGATATAGAAAGGGTGAAAACTATTAGTCTACATCTTGGTTATAGCTGACAATCTGTGAGCAGTATTCTGGAAAAGTGCTGGTATATAGGTGTAAAAAGGTTGAAAAATCTTTTATATTCAGTTTCTTCGACAATTTTCTAGATGTTTTTGTAGAAGATAATTTTACAAGGTGAATAATATTATAATTAGTATTGTTTTTAAATAGTTTTCTCACAATTACAATATTAAAGATAGGATGTTGTAATTTTATCTTAAAATATCACTGCATAAAACACTACTCTATATGTGTTCCTATACATATTAGATAAATTAGTTTTTTCTGAGTGTTAAACATAATTTATGCATTGCTTTTTATTTAATATTGCATATGTTATGAATACATAAAATATATCACAAATCACAAAATCCCGTTGATCATCGATTTCTCAAGCAGGATTAGTAACCTCTCCATTTGTCCTATCCCTGAGATTTTAGAAGCCCCTCTCCACTCTGCCTTCCCAATGCTGCCACATTGGAGGCTCTTTCAGGGTCAGAGGAATGAGATCCAACTTGTTACTGGCTTTAGCATATGGATACACCATGGGAAGCTTGCAAGGCTGTCCCATGTGGGCAGGAAACTCTCAGTAGCTTGCTAGTTTCTCTCAGAGGGAGAAGTAGGTTATAAGACATCGCTTCTGAGAGCTTGCTTTTAAGTCTCTGGATGTTGGTCGTTGATGGGATTACACATACCTGGGTTTCTCTGCCAGGAGTATAATAATATATTTATAGTTATTAAATTTTATTGCAATGGAGTTGGTACATTGAGACAATGGTGGAGGGAAGTTGACACTTCTATATAGGACATGGTTATGTAATGTTTTTGCATATCTGGCCATTATCACTGTAGCACTGTCGTCCCGTTGTTCATCAATTTGCTTGGATGGGCACCAGTAATGCCTCCATTGTGAGATTTGTTGTTACTGTTTTTGGCATATCAAATACGCCACAGGTAGCTTGCCAGGCTCTGTTGTGCAGGCAGGAATATAGAGATATTTGCAATATCAGTTCTAGTACATGATGAGTTCCTCAAGAGTCCTAATGAAGCTTCACTCACTTCTATCTCTTTTGCATAACTCTGGGCTTGTGATGTAAGAGGCATCAATAAAGGCAGGCTGATTTAATATTTCATCAAGTCCTTCTTTTTAGATATCTTTCAGTTGAAGAACTTTGAAAGACATATTTTTTAAAACATTTTATTAGTATCTTAGAGATAGAGTGAATTGCTCATCCTGTTTTTTTCTCATTGTTACTTGTATATGTGTGTCTTTTCTAAACTGTGTGATGTTGTCATAGGAATAATCATACATTAAATTATAAATCACTTATTTGTAGGCTCATTTATCTGTTTCAAATTTTAGTAAATTTAATGCACATATTCAAACAATTACTGTGAAAATAAATCATATTCTTTCTGTGCGAACACCAGCCAAGGTTGAATTTTTCCTAATATGACTTCTATTTTTACCAGATTACATTGTGAAGCATATCATATAATTTTGTTTTTAAATGGGAACATTTGGTAAAATTTCCCCAAGAAAAGAGAAGGGGTAAGTACTGCACTGATAATTCTAGTTAACTTTTTGTAAAAAGACAATTAATCAATTTTAATATTTATATTTTGTTTTACTTTGGGGCTGAACCTATCAGTGCTCAGGACTTGATCCTGATTTTGTGCTCAGGGATCACTTCTGGCAGACTCAGATGACCATATGGGGTGCCAGGTATTGAACCTGGGTCAGCTGCATGCAAAGTCTTAACCGCTATGTTATTCCTCCTCCAGTCCCGGTTTCCATATTTCCTACAAGAGAGTATCTCTATACTAGGCATTGTCATATCTTTCTACAAATACACTTTTGAAGATATTAATTTATTTTTTTAAAAAACTATAGAACATTTTATTTTAAATTTGAAAGAATCCAAAAAAAAAAAAACAGAACAAAAACAAATAAAAACACATCATTTTAAGAGGCTTTCTTTTGTTCCACTTCTCAGACTTCCCCAATTTGTAAACATCATTCTTGGAGAAAAATAAAATCTATAATTCACTAAGCAGCTGGCTGCTCACATAGCTGAAGAGGAGTTCCCTCAATAAGGCCTCGTCCAATCAATTGTAATCCTTGCTTCATGAACAAAGAATAGATTTTCTAAAGAAAAGGAAATTCAGCTTCTGCACTGTGTCATAGGATCCCTGTTTGGATTTCAAAACTGTCATTCTTCAATACAAATCTCAGACTTCCTGCAACATTAACTCTCTTCTTTTGCTTTGCCAGAGATGGAAAGCAGGTTTCATTTGTGCTAGACAAGCTCTTTACCACTGATTCTAGATTGTGAGTTCCTTCCATTCACAGGCTGTTATTATTATTCATGGCTGTAGCTTTCGGGCTATAAATTGGCAGTCACTTAATAAATGTTCAATTAATGCCTGCCAAAGGTTAGAGTAGTCACATTAACATTTACCTAGATCAGCTGGTATGGAGAGTCAGCGTAACATATGGTGGGAGAGGAAGGTGAAAGAAAGAATAGAGGCAAGAAAAACAGTCTCCCTAAAGCTAAGGTGCCACAGGAAATGGTGGTGATAAGGTTTTCCTAAGCTCCCAACACAGTCTTAATCACCTCCCTCATGCTGATTTCGATAGCTCTGGCTAAAGAACTTGGTACCTACAAGCAATTAACTTTAATAAGGCAGCAGGTGATTTCCTTAAAAGAATGCTGACGAGTCGATTTGCTGACAGCAGCTCTAGATTCTCTGACTACTCAGCCATGGCTTTTAACTCTGCCCTTATGAACCCAGTCTGTAGTTGTGAGTAATGATGAAAAAAGTAGCCAGAGTATGATTCTTTAAACAGTGAAACTTGTAATCAGCTTTCTAGTGTAATTATGTATTAAAAGCTGAACTAAAAAGTCTTTTCAAATGAGGAACAACAGCAAAAGTAACCCAGTAGTAACAATTCTCATTGGTATAGCATTTGATAGTTTCCATACATGTTTGTAAAAATGAAGGGATATAGGGCAAGAGAGAAAACACAGTGGGTAGGGCACTTGCCTTGCACAGGGCAGACAGACCTGGGTTTGATCTCTGGTGCCCATTTGGTGCCTTGAGCACCCCCAGAAGTGATCCCTGAGTAAGGAGACAAAAGTGACCTAAATTAAATAGACTCCCCCAAAAGAAGGAATGTGAAAATGTATCATTCACCTTTGTAACCTGGTCTTTATTTAGCTTTCTTTACCTACCATCTTATTATCTAAAGCAGAATTCTGAATGAGGCAATTGCCTAATTTTCCTATTTTAGTGGTGTATTTCTACTCTTACTCTCCATTTATTTCTTTTTACGCTAATGGCAGCCAAACGCATTTCTCTGATGTTAATCTCAGGCCTCATCTATCCAGTGTCACTAGTTGTATCCTCTAAACAAAAGTTAAAAATTTCCTCATTGCTAATTGCATATAGAGACAAAGCATAACCAGAGTCAAGTTTTACGGAAAAAAGTCACTCAAACTTACTCAAAACTTGCCTTGACATAGGATCAGAAAATTTTAACAATTTATTCTTTTATGTATCACAAAAGACAAGAGTTTGCCATAGAGCATGCAATCAATGTTTTTTATATGAATAATAAAAATAATTAAGACACTACTATTTACTTTGGCAGCAGAAAAACTTCCTCACTCAGAAATATTGCAAACTAACCTGGCATGTAGAAGTGCCTGGTGATAACCTTTGAACCTTTCTCTGGTTTGTGAACATAAGACTATCATCAGATCATCACTTCCTGACTCATTTTATTTAGCATTATCTCTTCAAGTTCCACCTATGCTGCCTTGAAAGACACAATTCTTAGTTGAACATAGCTTTAGATTTTTTTTCCTAGGTAAATGTGTACCCACCTGGAGATTGCTTATGATAGTAGTACCATTCTTTACTCTGGGAAAGAGGGGATATGTTCTCTGGCTTCTGTATGAGCAGTAAAGCAGCTCAGTTTTAATCTTTAGATTAATTTCAACTTAGACTATGGTAGAAACAGGAGCTCAGACATTTAGAAAGCTTTTACAGATGAAGAATCAAAAAAATTAAATGAAATTTAAATGGTGGAGGTGCTGCACAAGGGGGCTCTGATAATATACTTTGTGGAATAATGAAACTTAAGAAGAAATTGAAGTCTCCCAAATGCAAGGAGTCCACATCCCTTTGAAATGCAAATCCTGAGTTTTTTGAGGAGAAACAAGCACTGAGTAGCACTGAGAAACCCAAGACCACTACCAGAGAGAGGTGGAACCCACACAAAAGGAAAAGCTTAAGAATTTATGATGTTTTCTGAACAGTTAGAGCAAACACAAACTCAAAGTAAAAGGATGGAATACAATCCTGCAAGCAAACAACTCCCTCCAAAAAACCAGGGTGGCCACACTAGTATCCGACAATTGATTTCAGGATGAAAAAAGATTAGAAGGGACAGCCAATTTTTTATTAATCAAGGAATATGTACAACAGGAAGAAATCACACTCCTGAACATATATGCAACTAGTGAGGGACCCGCTAAATACTTAAAATAACTGCTAACAGATTTTAAGGAGGACATTGCTAGCAACACAATAGTAGTTGGAGACTTCAATACTGCCTTATCACCCCTCAATAGATCAAAAAGAATAAAACTCACCAAGGAAACACTGGCTTTGAAGGAAGAAATAGAAGAGAGAGGGCTAATAGATCTATACAGGGCTTTACATCCCCAAAAGAAAGAATACACAGTTTTTTCCAGTGCACATGGAACATTTTCCAAAATAGACCATGTCTTAGATCACAAAAAATACATCAACAGAATCAGGAATATGGAAATTGTATCAACTATTTTTTCAGACCACAATGCACTGAAGATAGAAGTTAATTACACACAGATATGGAGAACCAAATCAAACACCGGGAAATTGAGCAGCTCAACGTTGAACAACAAGGGGGTCA
Organism: Sorex araneus; assembly: GCF_027595985.1. Lineage (NCBI taxonomy): Eukaryota > Metazoa > Chordata > Mammalia > Eulipotyphla > Soricidae > Sorex > Sorex araneus. The sequence goes on from NC_073306.1 coordinate 107,150,297, forward strand.
GGAAGGAAATCAAGGAAGAAATCAAAAGATACCCCTGGAAACAAATGAGAATGAAGACCCGAGTTACCAGAACCTATGGGATGCAGCTAAAGCCATGCTAAAGGGAAAATTTATTAGCTCAGCAAAGCATTCCTCAGGACAGGAGAAAGGGCCTACATAGATACCTTAACTTCACAGCTCAAAATCTTAGAAAAGGACCAACAAAAGGAGCCCAAACCAGGCAGAAGGATAGAAATAACAAAACTTAGAGCAGAAATTAATGACACGGAAACCAACAAATAAACACAAAAACAATCTGAAAGATTAATGAAACCAAGAGCTGGTTCTTTGAGAAAATAAACAAGATTGATAAACCACTAGCAAGACTCACAAAGAAAGAGAGAGAGAACCCTTATAAGCCGAATTAGAAATGAAAAGGGGGACACATCACAACAGAAACCAAAGAAATTCAGAAGATCATCAGAGACTACTTTGAAAGTCTGTATGCCATGAAAAAAGGGACTTAGAAGAAATGGATAAATTCCTAGAATTCTATAATCTCCCAAGATTATAGAAGATTTAGAATACCTGAATCGACCTATTACTATCAAGGAAATTGAGACTCTAATCAAAAGTCTTCCCCAAAACAAAAGCTCAGGTCCAGATGGATTCACTAACGAAGAATTCTTTAAAACTTTTAAAGAGGACCTGTTGCCAGTTCTTCTCAAGCTTTTCCAGGAAATTAAAGAAACAGGAACTCTCCCAAACAGTTTCTATGAGGCACGTATCTCCCTAATACAAAAAACAAAGACACCACTAAAAAAATAGCTACAGGCTAATATCCCTGATGAACATGAATGTGAAGATCTTCAACAAAATATTAGCAAATAGAATCCAACATCTCATCAAAAAGATCATACATTACAACCAAGTGGGATTCATCCCGGGGATGCAGGATGGTTTAACATTCGGAAATCCATGAACGGGGTGGCAGGGAGGGGTGAGGTGGGGGGGGAGGCACACTGGGATCATTGGTGGTGGAAAATGGGCACTGGTGTAGGGATGGGTACTTGAACATTGTATGATTGAAATGTAAACACGAAAGTTTGTAAGTCTATAACTGTACCTCACGGGGATGCATTACAAAAAATAAATTAATTAGTTTAAAAACAAAAAACAAAAATTTATGATGTTATGAAGAAACCCATCAACAATGCAAGAGATTATGAGATCATCAACAGCGCGAGGCTTTCCTGTGACAATGCCCAGAATAACTGCTACGTAGAGAACTCCAGGAAAAACACATAAATAAACATACAACAACAACAAAAAACCCTTTTGGAGGAATTGTATTTTAGCTCCTCCCAAAAGTCATTCAGAGCTTGCTCTCTCAGGTCAGTTTCCTCTCTGACACATATATTCTGTTACTTCCCTGTCATGCCCCGCATCTAAATTTCACTCAATATAAACTATATCACATGACTATTTTGCTTCCTCCTAAAATTATTTTCTGAGGGAACGTAGCAGATTCAGAACCCCAATGCTGAAGTTAGGATTGATTTTCTTTCCTGCAAAGAACAATTCTTCGCTCCAGTCTGAGTCCCTAGTTTTCTGAATAATCTGGTGGCCCAGACCTTCCCCCATACTGCAGAGAACAAGTGGACTTCAGGTACAGGTGGACGGAACAATGGACAGCTGCCTTATGGGGTTGTCAGCATATGAAAGTCTGTGCCACGTTGGTGCTCGAAAACTACTTCAGCAGTGTTGATTCAAGCCAGGAAATTCTCCCAGTGCCAAGGTGGCTTGAAGAGAGGAGGGTGGCTGAGGTGGGTCGAGCAGAGAGGTGGTTGCTCTCTTTTCTCAAGGCTTCCTCCCTCCTTTGTTCCCCATTTTACCTAACCACTGGTAATAGAGGGAAAAGAAATAATGTTTCTGGTGAATAAGAAAGTACTAAGATACATGCATGCATAATACAAATAAAAGGAGCTCTGTGAAGAACACCCTTCTGGAGAATTGTTTGCTCTGATTTGGATATGAAGTAGCTTAATTGTATTGGAAAGATCTCTCTTCACAGTTTTTATTTAAGAGAGAGAGACAGAGAGAAGTAAAACTGAGAATTAGAACTTTTGGGAAATAGAAATGAAAGCTATTCTGAGAATAAGAAGGTAAAAGGTAAAGACAGTCATTTATTATCCGTCCCTTGCTCCTGGGGGTGATCTGCTATGTATGCTTGGCTCTGTAGCCTGCATCCTAAACAGTCAGGAAATTAGTACAATTACAGCTTTGGAAGAACAAAGGCTTACAATCCTCTCACCTACAGGAAGACGATAGAACTACAGCTGTGCAGTTGGTTTTGAGGGTAAAACCACATCAGGCATCTTCAGGACCCTCCTCTCCTTCTAGAGGCAAGAGAAAACTGAGAGATGATAGGGGAATACATCTTTTCTGAAAGGTTCTCTAGTAGGTGCCAAAGTCATAGTATAGACAACAACAACCGGGGTGGAGAAAAATGCCTGTTTACCTTAGGTCATCATAAAATAGAGCTAAATTGAGGATGGTAAATGCTTACCTTGTCAGCCTGAGGCAAAACCCATAGAGATGTTAATTTAATTGATTTAAGATGTGTGCCATAAATATGCTTAACACACTCCCCTGAGTTAGCCAAATGTAAAGACAGGATTGAAAAAAAAAAGCTAAATTAGGACTAAAGATGAGGTAAGATTTATAGATAGAATCGATAGAGTCAGATTATCAATTTTACTTGTGGAAAGAAGTCTACATGGGTATAATTTTCTGGGAAGTGACTTAGGTACTTTGGTCTTGGGTACCTGCCTTCTACAACGCTGGTTGTAGAAGGCAGGTACTCAAGTACCTGGTACTTGGGTTTGGTTTACAAAAAATATATTTCTAGAGCAATGGTTCTTAAATTGTATAGTCAGATTAAGGTGACTCAAGATAATATGGATGAAAATTTAATTTATTTTACAGTTTTGCCATTAAAATAGTCACTTGTTCCTTTTATTATATGCATGACTTAATGGCTATAGTAATACACTATAGTATTACTAGTATTATAATACTATTATATTATACATAATACTATAGTAAATTACTATAATGTGTATAGTAATACAAATAAATAATTTGTAAGGAAGAACATATTTTAGCTTTTGCTAATAATATTTTATTAGCAGACATAAGAAAACTTCTGAACGTTTAGAAACCTCAGTTCTAGAAGACCACAGTTCCTTACAGAAGACTCCAAGAAAACTGTGATAACAGTTCATATTTAGAGATGATCTGGCAATGCCCTCCAACCAAATGCGTGCTAAGAAAGATAAATATCTAGATTGCTGCTGCTGCTGCTACTGTTCCCACCACCCATTTATAAATGCTCCAGTCCTCTCTGAGCACTGAATTCCAATGGGTCTATTGAAAAGAAAAGTCTGTACTTATAGGAATAGAGGCAGGCAGCTGGAGAGCAGAAAATCTGAGCAAACAGAGATGCTTGTTTTAATTTCTTCTGCATAAAAGGAAAAATATTTAATTCCAGGGATAGGTCATAGGGGGTCTTTTACTGCAAAGCTAACCCCTTCTATGTGGAATCAGGTATCCACTTCTTGATTCTTCTATATTCACCTTGGAACTGTCATCATGTTTTGGGGGGTACATGTAAATAAAGAGAGAGTCCAAAGTCTAAAGATTAGGTGAACCATGGGATGGCAACTTTGTTGTGGTTGAGTAGTTTTATTAGAGATAAGGGAAGTGGGACCATCAGCGTTGTAGAAGGCAGAAGATTGAGGTCTTCCAATCACAGTACTTCTGTAGGTTACCATTTCTGCTAGAGATAGGAGACAGATGTCTAGATGCTTGCTTCCCTTTTTCAGTAGGACAAGGCTTTTCTGCAGGGGTGAGGGTGAGGGGCATTTTCTGCCCTTTCCTCTACAATTGCAGAGAAGCAGCAGCAAGCAGAAGAATGCGCTGAGACTAACTTGTGGATTTGGGTGAGATATTAAAAACAGAAATTGGAAAAAACACGATGGCTTTTTTATCACTATTGTTAAAAATAGCAGCAGAGGACACCCAGAAAACTTGGCAGAAGCAACCTCACCAGGGGGTAAATATCACCCTATGAAAACAATCAGAGTCAGAGAAATAGTATAGGATTTAAGGCACGTGCCTTGTATGTGACAGACACTGATTTGAATCCCCAGGACCCTGAGCGGTCCCTGAGCTCTACCAGCTATGCTGATGACACAGCTATCAGCAGTGATTGTGGACCAAGTAGAAAGAGACTAGAAATTTGGGGATACCTCAAAGTACCCAGGACTCCAGTTATTATATCACGTTCATAATGAAGTAGCTGAGACACAAAACGGGAATAGGACAAGTTTATTTCATTGTGATGGGCCCAGGGATGGCAATGAGTCCAGGGTCTAATTCATTTGACCTCTGATTCAAAAACTGAGATTGTATTCATACTCTAAAACTGCATTCAAAAGTGATAGATGGTATCAGAGATTAACGAAGAGGTACATTCTTATTGTTTAAATAAAACAGTTTGCCACACATCCTGGTGAAATACAAGAAAACAAGACATGTTACAGCCATACATCAAGTGGGCAATAGTTTCCTATTTTTTTTAAGTTCCAACCTCTTGCTCTTTTTTTTTTTCTCTTTCCGCACCACCAAGTTCACACCTGCTTAAAAGTCCTCATAAAATGGTGGACACCATGCCGCTTCCCCCCGGCAACGGAAAGCAAACCGAGAAAGATCTTTCTCTTCTTCAGCTCTGGCTTAGTTCACAGTCTAGAGACATTGGTGGAAGTAGTTGCTGGTACCAAAAGTAGTCTAGCTGGCCTCCAGATCGTGGTCATCAGCAGCAGAGCAGCCACACAAACAAACATGTGGCCACCCGGATCGCATCTCGGCAGAGCACGCACCGATATCATCCCAGCCCGAGACTAACAGTTTTTTTACATAGGATCTACATATCCTGTTTACTTGCGTGGTCAGCACAGATAATTTATACAGCAAGAAAACAATAGTTAGCATATAATATCACCTATTGTTTAGCACAGATAAGCCATACATCCCAGGAACTTGATGTTTTGTAAACTTTTAGACTCTAACTGGCCCAGTAGCATGTGGATATTGCTTTTTAACTAATATAACAAAATGTCATGTAACACAATAAGCTCCTCCACAGAGTTACCTTTAAAAGCTGCTCTTGTGGCAAGATCAGGATTTCAATGATTTTCTAGGGATAGCATGGCCGGTCAGTCTTGTTGGCCCATTTGCCCCTCAGAGGTATTTCTTATAACCTATAATTCTTCCTTGTCCTTTGCCCTGTCTCTCTAGCCTAAGAGATGTTCTCATTATATGTTTAATATGAAGCCACTCCCATTTGGAATGAAGGGGAAAAGGGCAAAACCTCTGAAACAACTCTTAAAGGTTACCATGCAGACTCCGAACATGAATGTTAAACCATGCTATCTCAAAGTATCTGAAGAAACAGACTATCATATTCCACAATTTATTAACTACTGGTGTCAGCCTGGGGCCCTGGGTTTCTCTGTAGATGGTTCCATCTGCTTTACCCGAGACTATAAATTTCTTGCTTTCACTGACAATCCTATGTAAACCCCTAGCCCCAATCTGTGAGGAAGGTTGTAAAGGAGCTCACAAGCACGTGTGTATGTGTGTGTGTGTGTGAGTGTGTGTGTGTTGTGTGTGTGTGTGTGTGTGTGTGTGTGTGTGTGTGTGTTTCTATCTTTTTATTCCATCATAGCCAGCAGTAGGCTTGATGTGGGCGGGTAGGTAGGGAAAAGCCCTCAGCAAAGAAACTTAGGTCAATAGAACCTCAGAGAGGAAAATTCTAAGACTGATCCACCCTGTGGATACAGACAACAGACCTGATAAGACCTTCAGCAGACCCTGAGGAGGTGGGACACCTCCTGTGAAGTTCCTCAAACTCTCAAACCTCTCCCTTAATCTGATTAATTCAGCCCAAAGATTATCACCACTCCCAACCTCCTTGGTAATCTCCTTAGCAACAGACTTTTACCTGGGAAGAAGTCCCACATGGGGGCAGGTTGCAGAAACCCTATAAAGGCCACTTTGAATAAGGGAAGGGCGCGCACATGCTGTCCAAGCCCATGTGCTGCTTGCCCCCATGTGGCCGAGCACATGTGGTGCCTGAGCACATGTTTCACCAGCATTTCCCCTCTTGAAATGTGTAATTTCATGCTTTCGTGTCTAATGCTAGATTTGTGTAGGGGCTCTCTCTGCCCTTGGCGAAGCCCGTGTTCTCTCTTGAATGCATTTCTTTCTCTCTTTCTTTCCTTCTCTCTCTCTCTCTCTCTCTCTCTTTCTTTCTTTCTTTCCTTCTCTTTCTTTCTTTCTTTCTTTCTCTCTCTCTCTTTCTTTCTTTCTTTCTTTCCTTCTTTCTCTTCCTCTCTTTCTTTCTTTCTTTCTTTCTTTCTTTCTTTCTTTCTTTCTTTCTTTCTTTCTTTCTTTCTTTCTTTCTTTCTTTCTTTCTTTCTTTCTTTCTTTTTCTTTCTTTCTTTCTCTCTCTCTCTCTCTCTCTCTCTCTCTCTCTCTCTCTCTCTCTCTCTCTCTCTCTCATCTCTCCACAACATAAAAATCCTCCAAATAAAATCTATTTATTCACTCTTTGTCTACTCCTGAAATTACTTTCTGCGAGGTGAGACAAGAATCCAGTAACCCTGGGACCCGGGTGTGGAAGAGGCGGATCAGGAGAAAGTGACCGTCTTTCTTTCTCCTCCTTCACATAATTCACCCACGGGCCCCACCGACATCAGGTTTAGGGCCTTACTATGGTTTAGGGCCTTACTATGCACAGGGTTTACATTTAGTTGTTCTTGGAAATTAGTGCCGGAGATCAAATCATTGGGGACAGGTGCATGCAAGGCAAACACTTGCCCCTGCTGGACTATCATTCCTGCCCATGAACAGTTTTTAAATTAAAATCTTAAATTTGGTTAATGACTTTATAAATAAGGAATTGATGTGGCCTTCCTAGGCTATTGAGGAGTGAGGCCGTTTAACGCAATTGTGAATAAGTTTTTTTTTTTTTTTTCTCTTTTTGAGTCACATTCGGCGATGCACAGGGGCTACTCCTGGCTCTGCACTAAGCAATTATTCCTGGCGGTGCTCAGGGGACCATATGGGATGCTGGGGATCGAGCCAGGGTTGGCTGCAAACAAGGCAAATGCCCTACCCACTGTACTATCCTCCAGCCCCTCAACTGTGAAAAAGACTTCTAAGAGTGACACTCACTAGAGACTTAAGTCAATGTAATAATTTTCAT